>NC_091958.1:57794473-58094473 GCF_031021105.1 Erythrolamprus reginae
CCCCGCCCCCCCCTGACCCTGCGCTCCCCCTCCCTCTGCCCTGCACAGGTGGCTGGCCGTCCGGCTGGAGTCGGTAGGCAACTGCATCGTCCTGTTCGCGGCCCTCTTCGCCGTCATCGCCCGCCACAGCCTGAGTGCGGGGCTGGTGGGCCTGTCCATCTCCTATGCGCTGCAGGTAGGGGGGCCTCAGGGGGCCCGGGCTGGCTTCGGCCTCTTCCTCGGATAGCGGAACGATGCCTCCTGCCACCGGGGGGGGGAGTCTGGCAAAAGGGGGGGGTTGTAGGTGTAATCGCCTGGATGATGATGGATGCAATTGCGTGGCCTCTGGCACGGGAGACGGGGCTCCCCCGGGGGTTGGAGGGCCTGGTCCTTCTGGCCCCCGAGAACCGGCCCTCAGCCAGGAAACCTCCCCTGCAACGTGTCTCGGGGTGAGGGGGGCTGTTCCCCTCAAATTCGTGGCCTCCAGTTGCCCACGATCCCTGCTGGCTTCTGCTCCCACCCTGGGGGGCGTCCGATTCCTCTGGGGCTGAGCAGGGGCCCCCTCCCTCCTTCCCTCCCTCCCTCCCTCCCTCCCTCTGCAGATCACCACGTACTTGAACTGGCTGGTGCGAATGTCCTCTGAGATGGAGACCAACATTGTAGCCGTGGAAAGAGTCCAGGAATACGCGGAGAAGGAGAAAGAGGCCAGTCCCTGCCCACAGCCCCCACCCCATTTCACGGGCACAGAAGCCCAAAGAGGGAGGCATCCCGGGACAAGCCGGTCTCAGCCTCCCACCCCAGGGTGGGCTCTTGGTGGGGGGTGGGAGTGGCAGGGGATGTGGCCTCCGGGAGCGGCTCAAATGCTACTCGGCCAGCACTGGAAGGACCCCCACAGAGAAGAAAGTCCATCCCCCCACCCTCATTCTAGGCCCACCAGATAGACTGGCCCTAAACAAGGTGGTTCCGTTGGACTAAGGCTTAGGAGCCACCTGTCTGGTCACCCCTGGTCACTCAGCATGAGTTGGGCTCCTGTCCATCCAAGGGCAAAAAGGGTCAACTAGCAGAGCAGCGCCGCCCTCTGGTGGCCATGAGAGGTAGTGTTGTTCGCCTTGGTCCATTTGCTGGCCATCCCCCGTTAATAGCACTTAGACTTATGTAGCGCTTGCCAGCCCTCTCTAAGCGCCCGTGAAGGCGTTTGCATCCTCTGAGAGGCCGAGGGCTGGGCCGGGGTGTGGGGCCCGAGGGAGGAGCCGGCGGGGGGGGGTCTCGGGGAGCCCCCTGGAGTGTGGAATGGCGCGTGAGAGCCCGATTCCTGTCTCTTGCAGGCCGAGTGGACCTCTGAGCGAGCAGCTGCCCCACCCGACTGGCCTCAGGAAGGGCGGCTGGAGTTCCGGGGCTACAGCCTGCGCTACCGGAGCGACATGGACCCTGTGCTGCAGGACATCTCCATTGTGGTCCCGGGAGGGGAGAAAGTGAGCTCCCGGCAGCCGCGTCTCTGCAGGGGGAGGCCGGGCGAGAGGAAGCGGTCTCTCTTGGTGCTGGAGGGGGGGTGGGGGGCAGAGGAGCGGGTGGAGGCAGGGGCTCCTTCCGTGGGAAGCGGCTCAGGTGCCACGTGCCCGAAAGGCCTGGTAAGACCCCTTCAGGGTCCACAGGGAGACTCCGCTCTGCCCGTCCGGTGCTGCCCATCCCGCCGACAGGTGTGCAGCTCCTCTTGGGGAGGGCCGGCCGCGAGGGGAGGCTGGACCCTGTGCAGCTGCTCCGTCTCCCTCGGCAGGTGGGCATTGTGGGAAGGACCGGGGCTGGGAAGTCCTCGCTGATGCTGGGCTTGTTCCGGATCAAAGAGGCAGCGCAAGGAGAGATCCTCATTGACGGGGTGAACATTGCCAAAATCGGGCTCCACGACCTTCGCTTCAAGATCACCATCATCCCCCAGGTCGGGAGGCCCGTTTGTTTTATTCTTATCTGATTAATTTGATTGATGGAATCACCTGGGATTTGAGCCCACGTGAAACGCAAAGCCGGGGCCTCCGTGGGTCCTTGGGGGCTTTGGGGACTTTAAGCTTCCCACCCAGGAGGCCGTTTTGGGAAGGGGGGGAGGAGCTCCCACCGATGTGTCCCCCCTGGGGGCTCCCGTCCTGGGTGGGCCTTCCTCTGCGGCCAGCCAGGTTCTCCTCTCCCCTCCCCCCTCCAGGACCCCATCCTGTTTTCCGGCTCCCTGCGCATGAACCTGGACCCCTTTGACCAGCACTCGGATGAGGAGGTCTGGCGGTCAGTGGAGCTGGCTCACCTGAAAGACTTCGTCTCCTCCCTGCCCGATAAGCTCCTCCACGAGTGTTCGGAGGGGGGAGAGAACCTCAGGTACGCAAGGCTGCAGAAGGCCCAGCGGGTTTGCCACCACACGAGGCTGCCCGCACGTTAGGGTGCCCCACGTTTAAGAGCGCCAGGCTGAGCTCCGTGAAGCTCCTCTGCCTTCTTGGCCCTTCGTTAAACGTCCCTTCTCGCTCTGCAGGCGCCCCAGCTCCCTGCCCACGGCTGACCCACCGGCTTAAGAGCCCGGCGTGTCTCTGGCTGCTTGGGAGCCTCACAATCGGCAGCTATTATTATTATTATTATTATTTTTATTATTTTATTTTTATTATTTTATTATTATTATTATTATTTATTATTATTATTATTTATTATTATTATATTATTATTATTATTATTATTATTATTATTATTATTATTATTATTTATTAGATTTGTATGCCGCCCCTCTCCGAAGACTCGGGGCGGCTCACAACACAATAACACAATACATTACAAATCTAATAAAATTTAAAAGTCGATTTAAAAACATTGATAACATAAGCAGTATTCTAAAATCGCCAACTACACAATCGTACACATTCAACCCAATCCATCATACAACAGAGAAGGACAACGCCTGGCCAGGTGTTCGCCTGGTTGTCTCTCTTTCCGGAGGGGAGGGGGAGGGGTGAAGGGCCGGTGGGCTCAGAGGCCTCAGAGACGGTGCGTTTCTCCCCATTGTGGTTGTTATACAGCGGGTCACACACCAGACTGACCCAAGACGATCCTTATGCCCTGCACCAGTTTAATACTTACCATCACTATTGTTACCATCCTCAGTATCCATTTCTTTTTTCTTAATCCCGTACTTGGTTCTCGTCCCCTGATGCCCCTTTTCCCCCCCTGGGTTTTTCTTTAATTGCCAAGAGAGGAGAGGAGCTGCCCGTCTCCGGCCTCAGCCTTTCCCCAGCCGGCGACCGGAAGGGTCTGAGTCCAGCAGATCCAGGCAACCCTCTCCACCCTTTTAGAGGAGCAGCTGTGAAAAGCCAGTTTTGAGATAAACAGAAGCCACACACACACACCCAAACACACACACACACGCTTATCTCAGCCGGTCTCTGGGAAACGGGCAGAAGGACGCACACCACCACCGTTTACAAAACTCCTGTGCTGCTGGGGGAGGGGCTGGGTCCTTGGGCGTCTCACGTTGCCCCTTCTGTCCCCCAGCGTGGGTCAGCGGCAGCTGGTGTGCCTCGCTCGGGCCCTGCTGCGGAAATCCAAGATCCTGGTTCTGGACGAAGCGACGGCCGCGGTGGACCTAGAGACGGACAGCCTCATCCAGTCCACCATCCGGACCCAGTTTGAGGGCTGCACCGTCCTGACCATCGCGCATCGCCTGAACACCATCATGGACTACACGCGGTGAGGCTCCGGGGGTCCTCGGGCGTTGGCCACTGGGGGCCCTGGCGGCCTGGGAAGGCAGGCCGTGACCCCTGTCTCTTTAGGGTGGTCGTCCTGGACAGAGGCCGGATCGTGGAGTGCGGGGCGCCTGCCGAGCTCCTCCAGAGCAGAGGCGTCTTCTGTAGCATGGCCAGGGACGCTGGCCTGGTTTGACCGGGTGAAGCCGGCCGGCCTTCTCGGACACACACCTGTGCCCAGGGAAGAGCACCTGCCAGGACCCGTTTTTGCACAAGGACCCGGCACCTGGACAGCTGCCCCCTCTGCCGCCGCCGCCGCCTCCTCCTCCTCCCGGCTGAGACGGGGAGGAGGGCAGTTTGGAGGGCAGAAGGGCCCCCCCTGACTTGAAGGCCCCCCCTGCTGCACCCAAAGGTCTCCATTCCGTCTTGTTCTGCTGACGGGCGAAAGGGTGCAGGGAAGCCGGGAGGGTGGGGGGCTTTCGGTGTCCTCCCAGCTTCCTTCAAGCCTTGCAGGCGTCCAGGGCAGCTTCCGCCCTTCGCGGGCCTTGTCCCATTGGAGGCGGGGGAGGGGGGGCTCAGAAACCCCGTTTGAATAATGTGGACTCTTTTTTTAAGGGAAAACACCCTAGACCTCTCTTTTCATAGAAGATAATTATTTAATTTTTGTAAATAAACTTCTCTAAAGTTTAGCAGACAAACTTTCTGGCCACTTTTGTAGTCAGTTGTTTTTGGTTGGAGAAAAGCCCTGTTCCCTCTCAAGCGCCTGGGGGGGGGTCTGGGGGGGCGGCAGGGAGGCCCACATTCCCACCAGTCTGTTTATAGGTAAAGTTGTGCCCTACAACTGCCAGAAAGTGCTTTCAAGGCTCAGCAACCGCAGCCCTCCAGGCCTCTGAAGCCGGGGACCCTCCCTGTCCCAAGCCCCCCATTCACTTCAAGTGGGGGGTGGGGGTTTTGTGTTGTGAATTGTGGATTGTGGATTGGATCACAACTCCCATGATGGGGAGGGGCTCTGGATGATGGAGGTTGCAGCCCCATCTTGGCAGTGCCCCTTCCGATGGCCGGATAAAGGCAAACGGGTGGGGGGTCTCTTCCCTGGCACCAATGCCCACCTAAGAAGCCCCGTTGCCAGCCCTGGTTTCCTGCAGACCCTCGTCCTGCTGTAGCTGTTGCAGGGAGGCTGCCTGGCCTTGGTCGCACCACCAGCCCTGCCTCCCTGATGGGCCCTGGCCCCACAGATGCCCCGATAGCCCTCTCCCCCCCCCCCGCTTCTTCCCTACAGCAAGGAGGGGTGGGCCGGTCCCTCCCTTTGGAAAAAACCAGGATGGCCTCCAGCTCTTCCTTTTTGCAAGACAGTTTTATTTCAAAAGCTGAAAAAGTCAGGATTATGTTTGGAAGTAAAACAGAATGTCTAAACTGGACTTGCAGAGCCGAGACCTTTAAAATGCTGCAGGGATTGGCCTCCCTCTGCCCCCCCCCTCCCCGGAGCCCCCCAGTGCAAAGTGGAGCCCTGGCTGTGGGGCCTCCTACCAGCAGGCCCCCCTCCGCTCTCCCAGGAAGGCACGTTGGGCTGAGGCCGGGGGCTCTGGGCCCTTTAATCAGGAGAAGCCCCACCCCGGCATCACTGCGGGCACGCCGTCCCTAGGCACATGCCATGGGGGGAGAGGGGGGGGGCCTGCACGGCTTGGCTCCAACACCGACAGTGACCTCCTCGTAGGTTGTGCTGCAGAGGAGGCCGGACCCAGGCGGGCGGTGGTGGCGTCTGCGTGGTCCTTCCGCTCCGTGGCCAGGGGCCGCATTGGGGGCCGGAGTCCGGAGGAGGGGCTGGGGGAGGCCCGCGTTGCTCCGGAGGTGGAGTCTTGAGGGGCTGGAGGGGCCCGGGAGGAGGTGGGGGCCCTTCCCGGTCAGCTCAGAGGCGCTTGTGGACGCCCAGGAAGGCGTTGCAGCTGGGGCAGAAGTGGTGGACGTCCTGCATGCCGTCCACGCAGAAGGGAATCAGGCAGCAGCCTAGCCAGCACCTGCGGGGGAAGGCATAGGGGAGTGTGAGGGGGGTCGGGGCCAGCTGGGGAGGGGGAGGGGAGCGGGACCCACCCACCCACTTACCCCAGCAGGGCGAGGCCCCCGCAGGAGAGCCAGGTCAGGGCGCCAGGCTGGTAGATGGTGCGGGTCACGATCATCTGCCGGCAGGAGGGGCAAGTGATCTGCATGGGGTACTCCAGGAAGACCAGGGGCCCTGCGAAGTAGACGGCCTGCACGGGCCCTGGGGAGAGAGGGAGAGGCGGGGGGTTCCCAGGACCAGCCCAGCTGCAGCCAGAAAACCCCCCCCCTCGCCCACAGGGGCTGCCAAGACTCACCTGGAGGGATGGCTGGAGTCGGCTGGGGTTGCATGCCATAGGGCTGGGCGGGGAACGGAGGCTGGGGCTGGGCTGCGTAAGGGGCCGGTGCCCCCTTCTCGGGAAGTGCCCCTGCAGGTGGGTGGGGAGACGGGGCTGGGTTACTGGCGAGGGCCGACTCTTCGTAAGACGGAGGAGCTGAGGACGGAGCCGCCATGTCTCTAGGAGAGAGGCCAGAAGGAAGCCCTGGAGAGACAGCCCTGACCCCCACAGCCCTGACCCCCACAGGGCAAAGGAGGAGCTGGCTCAGGTGCCCCGAGGATCCCCCCACCCCAGACTCTGCCCCTCCCGCAGCAATAACGACCTGGGGAAGCTCTGGGTCAGCTGCACAGCCAAGAGCCACCTGGGCTCATGAGCCCCACTTGGTCTGGGTTACTTCCAGGGGGGGGGGTAGAGAGAGAGAGAGGAGCTGGCACAGCCTTTAATATACCCGTTGCCTTTCCTGGCCTCCCTCAGAGGGCTGGCGCTCTTGAGCCGAGAATGCTGCCACCCAGAGCAGACCCCCAACCCGGGATCCCCTCCAGCTGGGGCCAGGCGCTCCTCCCCCTCAGAGGAAGCAAGTCTGGGGGCTGGGGGGGTCTAATGACCCAGAAGAGAGAGGCCAAACCTTTGGAGAAGCCTCGTTTGGGGAAATGAATTCTGTCAGGCCTGAACAGTCCGAGGGAGGGGGCCAAGACCCTCGAGAGGAGGCAGCCCGCCCCCCCCCCCCGATGACTTCCTTCCCACCGCCCAGAAAACGCCTCCTCCTCCTCCTCCTCCAGCGGCCTCTGCACCGGCTCCCATCCCCGCCCATCCCCGAAGCCCAGAAATTGGGCCGGAACTGCCCCGCCCCGGGCGGCTCTTCTGCAACGCTCCGCGTGACTCAACCGGGACTTTGATTCCCAACGCTTCCCGGAATGAAGGAAACCCCGAGCGCCGCCGCCCCCCCCGCCCCAGTTGCCTGCAGGTCCTTCTCCTGCGTTTACACGCACACGGGCGGGAGGGGGGCATCCCCACCCCAGTGCTCAGAACCCCTCACCGGCCCCACGGGAGGCGGCGACCCGCGCACCTGCTGAGGCCCCGCAGTGGCCCCGGTGATGCCCAGGTGGCCCCTAAGGAGCTGGGCGGGGGGTGGGCGCCCAGGCGGCCTCTGTGAGGTCAGCATGAGCCCCAGTTCTGCCAGCCTCATAGAGGGCCGCCCCTTTGGCTGCCCGGGGGGCAGAGCCGCTCACCTGCCCTCCCTCCGCGGGTCACAATGCTGCCCTACACTGGCGGGCCGTGCGAGGAGAGGGCCCGGGCCATGGCCGCCTGCCCCACCCCAGATTGCGGGAAGAGGTCCGCTGTCCCGAGCCGAGGGGAAGGACTGGAGGGCGGGGGGGGGCTGTAGCAGCATCCGGGGGGTTGGGGGGCAAAAATACGAGCCACCCCTCCCTCCCCCGGCAGGAGGGGCAGAAGTGCCGCGGCGCCCCGAATCGCCCACCGGCCGCCCGGAAAGGCCCGACGAGAACCTGGCCGAAGCAGCCGCCGCTCCTCCTTTGCCCTCCAGGGCTGCCGCAGGTGGCAACGCCCCGACCGCCCGGGGCTTGGAAGGCGCCCGGCAGGCCGAAGTGGCCCGAGCGAGGCGCTGGAGAACCAGCAGCGGCCGCCCTCCGGAACAGCTGCCGGCCCTCCCCGCCGCTCCCGAGGGGCCCGGCCGGCCGCGTCCTCCCGCGCGGGGCCGAGAGAGCCGCCTTACCTGCCTCCCGGTCGCCAGGCACGCGCTTCACCCGCTCGCCGTCGGACTCTTCCGCATAGCTGGCCCGCGGCTCATCCGCCAGCCCTTCGGGGCCCGCCCCGCCTCACCCCGCCCTCGTCGCTGGGCGCCCGGCCAGGAAGCCGCTCCGAATCTGCGGAGAGGGGCGGCATACAAATCTAATAAATGAATAAAGCCCAGAAAGAGCCGGCAGAAGCGCCTGGCCGGCCCGCCGAGCCTCGTCGGGACCCTCCTGGCCCGGGCGGCGCCTTTCAAAGTGTCCCAGACGCCGCCGGTGCCGCCTGACCAGCCCGCCGAGGGCGCCCGCTTGGGGACCGGGCCGCGCCGAAGGGAGCCACCGCCCCGCTTTCTCTGCTCGTCCGTTCTGCCGGATTTGGAGAGCCGTCGAGCAAGCGAGGGGCTCCCTGGCGCCGCCTTTCCCGGGGCCCAGACGAGAGCTGCCCGGGAGGCGCCCCTCTGGCACTTGCTACGGCGCTTCACCCGGGTCCGCAGGGGCGCCAGGAGTTTGGGCGCCCAAGTGTGCCAGGTGCTGGCGTGGCCAAGAGCTTTGCTTGGGGGTGGTACTGGGAGCCAGATTCATGTCACATAGGAGGGGGGGGGTGTCCCCAAACCTGGCAACTTTAACCCGAGTTCTCCAGCCAGCTGTGCTATGCAACTGCTGTGGAATTAAGCTATGCTGGGCCTGGCTGGAGAGTCCTCAGGTCTTAAAGCCGCCAGGTGTGAAGACCTCTGACATAGGATGGGCGCAGATCTGCTTCCCTGCGTGGCCTGAGCGGAATGGGACACCTGGAGAGCAGCCATCCCTGCCAGCGACCTGCAGCTTCTTCCTGAGGACCAGGTGGTCACCAGAGGCCGAGTGGGGGGGTGGGGGAGCATCTGGTGGTCTGGCTTAAATGGGGCAAGCTGGATGCCCTCCCCATTAAGGGCTCCCCCCCCCTGTGTCCCACTCTATTCCCTCCCCCTCCCCCTCTGTGTTCCTCTCACAGTTCTTCCATTTCTACTCCCCCCTCCCCTCCCTGGGCTGAGCTGAGTTCCATAAAAAGAAGAAGGTGCTGCTAATTAAAGCTCGTGTCCCTCCGGCCTTTCTTGACCCACTTTCCTTTCTTCCTGGCTGCACAGGCCCCCCCCCAGACAATCCTGCCCCCCCACATCACAAGCCCTTTCACAGGCTCCCCCTTGGAAGAGGGAGGGGGAGGGAGGGTCATCCCCATCTCTCGTTCTACAGGTTGGGGTCAACACTCTCCCTGCAGGTTCCCGCGCATGAGATCCCAAGGAGGCGGCTGGAGGCTCTCTCACTCAAACGGCCGTGAAGCCCTGATCCTTTGGGCCAGGAGCAGCAGCTTCCCCGCCTCCCTCCCCAAAGGAAGGCTGCCCCCCTCCCAAGTCATTCCCGGCTGTGCCAGGAAGCTGGATGCCGAGGGGGGATTTTCCCCAGTCCATTCTCCTGGAGAGAAAAGATAAACAATGTAAGCGTCCATTACAGGAAAAAGCAAAGACGCCAGGAAACGTCTCCAGTCCAGCCTGTTCCTCTGCGCAAGTGTGTCCAGGTTCTTCATTTGTGGGAGGCCGTCATGCGCAAAACCAGTGTTTGCATCTCTGAGCAGTTTTAGCCTTTGTTTTCTCCCGTTTCTTCCACCGTAGCCGTCCATGCCAAAACAGCTCAGTATGAAAACACAATATAATCTGACCATATTAGCCGGCAGAAAAGCATTTTCAAAAAGTCTTCCCCAGGAAGTGAGTGAGAAAGAACGAGAGGACTTTGACAAAACCCCCACAGCCTTTGATTGGGGGCCCCACAGCAGCCCCTCCAGGAGACGATTCCAAGACTGGCGTGCCACCCAGGGGTCCCATAGTCTCTGTCCCAGAGGGGTCTGCAGAAGGTCTGAGCACGCAGGCTGCAAAGAGTGCGCAGGAAGCGGAGGGCCTTCTCACGGCGAGCAGAGCGGTGGCACACGCTGCATGTTCCTTCAAAAGAGCACCAAGAGGCCTTGGTGGAGGTCAGCGAGCAGCACCACACCCGAAGACAGGCAGGTGGACGGAAGGACGGAAGGCCACTGCGCACGGCTCCCCTGGGCAGAAGGTGAACAACCAATCCCGCCACAGGCACAACCCGAAATTAGATGAAGGCGCTTTTGTCAGGGCAGTTGGCTATGGCCTCTTTCTGGGTTTAGAGGCTGCTGGATTAAGCACTAAATTTGCTCAGCCACTTTAGGAATGACCTCCTACAGTCCTTTCTCGGAGCAAGCAGGCCGGACAATCAGCCTGGCAGCTGAGACCCTCTTCTCTTTTTCTCAGAGCCAGAAACAGGGAAACCCCAGCAGGTCCTGGAGAGCTGGGAATGGAGGTTTTACAGGATCCTTTCCCTGCCACGCCCACCAAGCCACGCCCACCAAGCCACACCCACACAAACTGGATTTCATCACTGGCCCGGAAGTACGGACGAGGTCACCCTGGGTTGAAGCAAAACCCTAGAGCCCTCCCCTCCCTTCCCAAAACAAAATCCCCCTGGGTGCCCCCTTCTTTACAGGGAGAAGGAACAAGGACAAGCCCCCCCACTCCAGAGATGCCCCCCCATCCCACGCCTTTTGGGACCCTCTTGCAGGGACATTGATTGGAGTTCTGGCAGTTGCTACAAAGGGTTAAAATGCCGGAGAAGTGGGCCCGACTTTGGAAGGTGCAGTCGCCCGGCCGTGGACTCCCAAAGGGAGGCGAGGAGACCCAGGACTTGGTGCTTTGGACTAACAAAGTGGGTTGGATTCTGGGCGGCCCCTGTTTCTGGGTGACTTCTGAATCCTGGGTGGCAAACCTGCTGGAAGGCAGCTGGGATGAACCTCTAGTCGCTGGGCTCACACTGTTGAGTTGAGTTGAGGAGCCCTGAGACGTTCGGGGTCCCGGGGAAGCAGGCAGAGGGGCTGAGACACATAAGGGGCAACCTTGCCAATTCAGAGGAGCGGCCAGAAATCCTCTTCCTGCAGGATCGGTTCCTCCTCAGGAATTTTCTAGAAGTAAGGCTGCTCAAAGCAGCCCAATCTCTGCTGCTCACGAGGCAAAACGTTCAAAACGGGCCCCGTGAAAGGACATTAAGGAGAAGCTGCCAACGACCTTCCACCTCGAAGGGGGACCAGCGCCCTCCATTCGCAGACAAGCACCGGAGAGGCCTGGGTCGCCTCTAGCCGGAGGCAGGTGGGGTTGGCGAGCTCCGGGTGGTCTCTCTCGCCACCTTGGCACTAGTCCGCTTGGGTCCTCACTAGAGGAAGGCGCCGCGTCGGCCAGAGTAGGGAGGGGGGCAAAGCAAGGCAAGAAGGATGCGGCGTTGCTCCAGCGTCCAGCAGAGCCTCGCGGGGCAGCGGCTGCGGGAAGAGGAACCGCCGGGCACCGAAAGGTTAAGGAACAGAGCCGGAGCTGTGCGGGGGGGGGGGGTTGGGCCCAGGCGGCCCTCAGCTTGCAAAGGGGGTTGGGCAGCTCATGCCCCTCCAGCCCCGGGAAGGCCGCGGGGAGGGGAGCAATTCCACGGGGAACGGCTCTTCCGCGCAGACGCCCCGAGGAGCCTCGGCCTGCACCGCCGGGACCCTCCGAGACGCTCCCCTCGCCCGCGCGCCGCCCCCGCCGCCCGCCCCTCCCTCCCCGGGCCGCCCGCAGCCCATTGGCCGCCCGCGCTCCTTATAAGGCGGCACCCGGCGGCGGGCGGCAGTGCGGGCTCGGCGCGGCTCCGGCATGGTGGTTGTGCGGCGGCCGCTGAGGCGCGCGAGGGGCCGACCGCCGCCTCCGCCTCCTCCTCGGCGGGCCGGAGCGCGGCCTCCGTGGTGAGCGCAGGGCCGGGGGCTCCGCGGGGCTGGTCGGGCGGAGGGGAGCGGCGGAAGGGGCGGCGGGGGAGGCCGGGGTCGCGCTGCCCGAACAAAGGGAGGCCGCTGCGCCCAGACCGCCCGGAGCCTCCGTCCTTCCTGGCCGCGGAGGGACGGGGGGCGGGGGCGGCCTCCTTTGTTCGGCTGCGGCTGTGCCTTGGCCCCGGAGCGCCGCCAGTGACGCACTCGGTCCGGCCGGCCCAGCGCAGCGGCTCCCAGGCCCGGGGAAGGGGGGGCGAAGGGGGGCAGGCGCGGCGGCTTGGTGCCGTTCAGCCGCTGGTCGAGCGGAGCCTGTCGTGCGCCTCTGAACCGGCCGGGGGAGGCGGGGGGCTTGTGGGCGGGGACGGGCGCTGCGGGGGGGTGTGTGTCTTCGGGGCGCTGAGGGCCGCTGTCTGTCCCTGCAGGCGCTGAGCCGCTGCCCGCGGAGGTTTCCGGGCCCGCCATGTCCCTGGTGGACCTGAGCGCCAGCACGGGGCTGGTGACGGTGCTGGTCATCCTGATCGCTGTGGCCGCGCTGGGCGCCCTCATCCTGGGCTGCTGGTGCTACCTGCGCCTGCAGCGGATCGGCCCGTCGGAGGACGAGGAGAGCATGGTGGGCGAGGGCGAGGCCAAGGAGCCCTTCCTGCTGGTCCAGTACTCGGCGGCGCGGGGGCCCCGCACCGACAGGAAGGCCAAGCCCGGCGGCCCCACGGCCCACGCCTAGCCCGGCCCGCCGCCACGCGCCCACCGCTCCCTTGGCCGCCCGCAGCCGTCCATGGCCGGGCAGAAGACCCTTCGGGACGCGCCGCTCGCTCGCGCCAGGAGGTCGGTCGCCGGCGGGACTCGACTCCACCTGCTGCTGGAATTGCCCACCGAGCCCTGACACCATGTGCGCAGCTGCGGGTGGGGGGGGGGGAGCCGGGTTGCCTCTCCCGGAACTGCCAAGAAGCACCGTTGGGGGCCGCCGCCTGGGCCCTGCAGGGATGGAGGCTGGACTTGCACCTGGCGCTCCAGGACGGAAGAGGAGGGTTCTGGACGGCTGCTTTGTTGGGGTCTCTTCGTGGGGGGGGGGGGTGTCTCCGTGCAGACGGGGCCACTTCCACAAGGGCCCTGCTAGTGCTGGGTGGGAATGGAGGGAGTTGCAATGGAATGGGAGTCCAGTCTCCCTGAAGTGGGGGGGAAGGGGGGGTGTCTTGGGGAAATAGCAGATTGCTGAAAGCCACAGCAGCCCCCCCCCCAGCTAGTGACGACTGCTTTCCTTTTGGGGTGCAGTCAGAAGGCTGCAGGGGGACGGGTGGGGGTAGGATTGGGGGAGTGCAGCAAAAGGCTCGAAAGGCCCATGTGCATGTAGCCCCCACCTTCCCTGTGGACACAGTTCTGCTCTGTGTTGGGGGGGGGGTTTGTACAGTTTCCCCTGTGGGTATTTTTGTAGCCCAGCCTCTCCTCTTCCAGGGGCTTCTGGGGACACCCAGCCAGGCACCAGGGGAGGGGGCTTCCCCCACCCTCCTTTGGCCTAAGCAGCCCACTGCAAGGGGACCCCCCCCCCAGCCCCTCCGACAGGCCTCTTGCCCAGCTTGGCCTGGAGCTCCTCTTTCTCTGCCCTCTTGTTGCCCCCCGCCCAGGCGGCCTCCCTCTGTCAGAAGGGGGGACACCATGGGAGGAAGCTTTGCTGCCCCCATTCCTTAACTGTGGAAGTTGTGTAAAGGTAACCAGGTTGGACGTTTTGTGTTATCTTGGCTTGTGGTGGATGGGGAACAAGGGAACTCTGGCGGCCACCTTCCAAATTGTTTAATTTAGATTAAACTGATACAAAATCTATCAAATTAGTGCAATTTTAAAGTGCAAAGAACAATCCCTGCAATATGACAATTCCACTGGGGTCCAGGACTCACTAAAAAAATACTCCCAAAAGGGTCATTTTCCCAGTCCTGCAAGACGACGGAGGCGGCCGTGCCAATAAAGTCTGCATCCAGTGGGCAGCCTCTGGGTTCTTTTGGGACTTCGGGCGGAGCTACTCTGTCCAGTTGTCCTTGCTGTGCTCGACGGGGGCCTTGGGATCCAGGGGGGCAGCCCCCTCTGCCGCCTCCACCTGGGGGAAGGGGTCCCGCCCAGGGGAGGGGAGGCCATGGTCTGAGCCCACTTCGGCTGCTGCTGCCCGGCGCTTCTCCGCCACGGCCAGCAGGGCCTTCAGGAAGGCGTTCTCGGCCAGGAGGGTCTCGGAGGCCTCGGCCAGCCTCCGCAGCTTCTGGGCCACGTCGTCCAGCTGCCACACCCTCTGGCTGCACCGGCCCTGCAGCTGCTCCTGGCGGCCCTGCTGGTGCCTGAGGGCCTGGGTCTCCCGCTGCAGCCGCCGGCTCTCGCTCCGGGTCTCGGAGAGCTGCCCCTGCATCTGCCCCTGGGCCTGGTGGAGGGCCCGGATCTCCGTCTTCAGCAGCGAGATCTCCTGCTCCAGGCGGGCGATGCGGGCCTGCTGGAGGTCGGTCTCTGGCCAGGGGGCGGGCCCCCACCCCGCAGCCAGGGAAGGAGGGCCGGAGTGGCGGAGGACGAACCTCAGCAGGTTGGGCACGCTGACCAGGGAAGTGGCGGGGAACTGGGCGCTCTGGGCCTTCCTACAAGAGCAGAAGAAAGAAAAGGGGTGAGCCTTTCCGGGGGGGGCCTTCTGGTCAGGCTGCCCACTCTGCCCTGGACAACCTCCTGCTGGTGAGATGCCTTGAACCCTGGTGTGGGAAGAGACTGAGCAGGTAATCCCCACTTGGGGGGTCCTTCAGGAGGGCTGCAGCAAGGAGCCTCCTGGCCAACTGTCCGTGCAATGGACCAACGAGTGGCTCCATTATCCCAGCCGGTCATGTGGCTTTTGGTTAAGAGACCAGGCCAGAAACCCAGGGAGCGCATTCCAACCCTGCCCGCTTGGGCCAGTCCCTCTCTTAGGAAAGAGGCAACGACCAGTCAGGCTGCCCAAGGAAACGGCTCATTCGGACATCAACAGCGGTTTCTTGTTGCATTGAAATTCTGCTCTCTGAAAAAATTATAAAATAAAATACGAGGCCAGAAGAACATTGAGAGCAGCCGAGAAGGCAGCACTCCGCAAAGCCAGGGCTGCAAATACAAATGCGGTGACAACGGTGCCCACACACATCTGCCCAACACATGGCAGAACATCTCGTGGCCATAGAGGCCTCGCCCGCCCCTGCACACACGCCGTGTACAGCCCACAACCCACTAGGTGTCAAGGTCCTCATCAAACACAATGGACGGACATGGTGTTATAAAACCAGGGAGCGAACCAAGGTTTTCTGACTTCCAGTGTGCGTGGGAATCCGTCTGTCAGTCATCCTGCTTGTACAATGCGCAGTACATCCCCCCCTGATGATCCAATGTGGCATCATTGCAATGAAGTGGCCTTATGAAAACCTCACAGTGGAGATGGAAAACGTGCTCTCTACTTGCCGATCATGAGGAAAAAACAGGATGTTGGGCAGGTGGTCGGTCATGAATTCCCAGGGGAGGTCATTCCGAGAGACGTCGATCCTGTTGAAACAGAGAATCTGAGTGCAGGGCTTTGCCCGAGAGGCATCCCAAAGGGGACACCACCTGGGGGGCTCTGCTCAAAATCTCTGACACAGGAAAACAGCAAAATGGCTCCGTTTGGATTTAAACACAGGTGGGATCACACCTGGCAAAAAAAGGAGCCAGGCCACGGGAGAAACCACCCTCGGAGAGCCCCACAGGGCACCTGCCCTTGATGGCTTTCCCCGGCCCCCAGAAAAGCGGGAGAGGACCGGGGGGGTGGGGGGGCCCCAGGAGACTTTTCCAAGAGAGATTCCAGTATCCGCCACTTTCCTAAAATGGGACCTGGCCAGGAATAGGCTGGAGGGGTCCCGGCTGCAGAAGGGAAGAGCCAGGCCCAGACCCTCTGGCCCCTCCCCAAATGGCACCCTGACCCCCCAGGGCAGAGCGAGTGAGGAAATGGACGCTCCAGGCCCCTGCCTACCTGGCCACCATGAAGCGCTTGGGGGGCAGAATCCGGGCCAGCTGGATGAAGATGTGGCCGAGAGAGGCACAGAAGCCACACCAGGGGGCGTAGTAGAGCAGCAGGACCGCCTTGGGGAGGGAGAGGAAGGGGGTCACCTGGGAGGAAGCCCTACCTTCCATGGGGGGGTGGGAAGAGCCCCTCACAAGGGGCCTGGCCAAACTCTGCCCCCCCCGCCCCCTGAACCGTCCGGGCAGCCTCCCCAACCTCTGCTGGGCGGGGGGCAGGGGGGGGCTCTGAGCTCTGCACCTTTGGGCTCCCCAGAATCAGCTCCTGGAACGTGCCGGTGGTGATTTCCTGAACCAAGTGGTGCTGGTGCTGCAGGTGGCGTTGGCTGGGCCTGTGCCCCCCCACCAGGTGCCTCTGCAGGGGGCTGAAGGGGAGGCTGTAGTTGCGGATGAAGGTCTCTGCAGGGGGGAGGCGGCAGGTCAGAGGGATGTTCCAGCCCCCCCCCCCCAGACGGGTCAAGGGAGCGAAGATCGGCCCGGGGTCCCTTCGGGGTCGAGCGCAGAGGCACAGAAGGTTTGCGGGAAGAGACATTTCCCAGCGGCCCCCACCCCCCACCCCAAAGGGGGGGCCGGGCCGTACCAAGGCTGGCTCTGAGGAGGGCCGGCTTCGGGCCCAGGACGTAATGCACCTCTTCCAGGAGGTCCACGATGGCAGCGAACTCTTTCCTCGGGGGGGAGCCGGCGGCCCCCAGCCTCTCCGCGAAGGCCCAGAAGAGGTTTGAGTCCAGCAGGTAGAGGTTGAGGCTCCGGTTGGTCCGGCAGGCGAGCCCGGCCACGCCAGGGCCAGAGAGGGCAGGGAGAGGTCTGGGGGGCCCTTCCTCCTCCTCCTCCTCCTCCCCGTGGGGGATCAGGGGGGCCCCTTCGGCCCTGGCCAAGTCCAGCCACTCCCTGTCCACCGTCCGGCAGCAGGCGGTGTAGGAGGCGAAGGGGCTGTAGAAGCCAAGGAAGTGGCTGCACCAGGAGGCTGCGCTGGACGCCCCGCGGAAGGAGGCCTGGCCCTTGAGGTGGAAGGCGTCCAGGGCGGCCTTGGTGGCCAGGAAGCTGCAGTGCAGGTGCCCCAGGGGGCTCGGACGCACCCTGCCTGTCCGGTCCACACACAGCTCGCAGACGTTGTGGGTGCAGGAGAGGCCGTGTCCCTGGGCGGGCAGCAGCACCGTGTGGCAACAGGGGGCACCGGGGGGGCTCTCGGCCGTGGGGGGGCGGAGGCTGGCTGTGGCAATCCCTGGGGGGGGCCCTCCCTGCAGGGACTGGGCCCCCAACGCCTTCTCCTGCTGGCCCCCGTTGCAGCTCCTGTACTCCAGAGCCAGCTTGGAAATCTGGAGGGGAGGGACAGAGGAGAGCGGACAGTCATTCGCAGACCCCCAGGCGGCCTCTTCTGAGCCCGGAATCCCCCCCTCGCCCCCTCCCCCCCGGGGTTCTTCTTCTGGGGGGGCCTGGCCCAGCCCCCCAATTCCCAAGCAGCAGGTTCCCCAAGGGAGGCCCTGCTTGGAGGCAGCTAAGGAGGGCCAGTCCAGGGGAGGGGGGGGCTGACCTCGTCGAGGAGTGGATGGCTTTCGGCCAGGGGGTCGAAGGGCAGGAAGAGGAGCAGTGCCGGCCCCTTCCTCAGCTCGTTGTACAGCAGGAGGCTTTTCCCGCCGTGGGGCCTGAGCCAGCGGAGGAAGGTCTCCTGGTTCTCCAGCGCCCACTTCCACACGCTTTCGGCAGTGGCGTCCAGGGCCTCGTGGGGGTAGAGCTGCCAGGGGAAGGGAGCCAGTCACAGGAGGGGCAGCTGGCGGGAGGGGCCCGGGGGAGCCAATCCAGGGAGGAAGCGGGTGGATCCCCAGCACAGGCGGAAGCAATTCTCCCCGACCCAGGAGGGAGGCACAACTCCCACCCCGGGAACGGCTGGCCAGAGGAGGGGGCCGTGGCCGAAGCAGGCTCGGCAGCCTCGAAAGGGCCTTTCCTGCCTTTGTCTACCAGGACCGGCTTCCGTGGCTGGGCTCAGAGGCAGTTGCCATCCTTTCGGGTGGCCATACTCACAAGGGAGGCGTTGACGTGTCTGTGCAGGTAGAGGGCACCTGAGTCGGTCAGCGCAACTTCCCTGGCGAGCAGCCGGTTGGTGATCACCCCAAAGTGAAGGGTCCCCAGGTAATCTGTCAGAACATGTCAGGGGCCCCGTAAGGGAAGGAAGCAGGCGGGGGGGGGCCCTCTTCCCCTTCCTGTGATTCCTGCCCGGCCGGTGCAGCCACCCTGCAGCCCAATGGAAAGTGTGGGGGCCTCCCAGTCTCTGACACCCCCCCTGCAGCCCCCGGGCAAACCAGGACGGGAGGGTCTCCACCAGCGGCCCCACCTCCCCCCCTTGGCCAGCCTGCTGAGCACTGCTGCCTGTCTCGAGGTCCAAGCCGGGTGAATTATTAGGGGGCCCTGCAGAACACCTCCCCCCCCAATGAGCATCCACGTGTGCTGCTTGTCATTGCTGTGGAGGCCACACGGGGTCCATCAAGCCCCCCCCCCCTAAAAGTGGGAGCCGAGAAGGTCACAAGCCAAGGGGGAGGCCTGTCCCTCCCTCTGTCCGTCCCTGACCTTTGTTTAAGGAGTGCAGCGCTGAAGCGAAGAAGGCCAGGTAGCCGGGGGGCTGCGGAGAAGCGTTGAACTCGAAGTATCCCAAGATTCCGGGCTGCGAGAGGCAAAAGAACAGGGGGGCAAAATGAGCACAGGCCCCCTCTGCAGGGCGGTGGCCGGATCCCAGGGGAGGGGAGGGAGACTACAGACACCCCGTTACCCCCCCCCAAAAAAAAGGGAATTGCATTCATCCAGCCAACGCCCAGAAACCCACAAACCATGATCAGACCAGCACAATCTCTGCTTGGTCAGGCAAAGGCCCCGTGGTGATTTCCTCTTCTTCCTCCCTCGCCCCCGTCAAAGTGATCTACCTTGGGGGGGGGGGGAAGGCAGGCACCGCCCCCAAAGAAGCCCCTCCCTCTGCTGCCCAGAGGCTTCTGAGCAGCTGCCAGATGTGCTGTGCCCAACTCTGCCCCCCCCCCCAATTCCTTGAACGGAAACATCCCCTGGGGTTTAACCCTCTGCTCTGCAAACGCAGCGGTAGTAACTTCCTCCGGCAACTACTTAGTTGACGTGGTTTCCTGACTTAGGGAGGGGTACAGGTGCTGACCCCCCTCCCCTCCCCCAAGTATGGCCCTCTTGTGGAAAGAAATGGACTTTGGGCCAATGAGGAAGGATGGCAACCACTTTCCAGTTGGCAACAGTTGTGGTGAGGAACCTTTCAGGAGCCCCAGAAGACACAGCCAGGCCCTGGGCAGCAGGGGAGGACAGGACTGCAGCCCCAGAGGCCGGTCAGCCCGGAAGAGAGCCGGTTACCTCATGACTGGAGAGGAACTGCCGCAGTTTGGACCGGGATGAGATGTAGCGGAGGGGAGACATCACTCGGCGCACAAACTTCTCGAGGTAGACCGCGTTCATCGGCCCTTTGTATTCGATGGGCCCATAGCTGCCGTGTAGGAAAACGGAGATGGTGTCAGTCTCTGCCAACGCAGAACAAACGGTGAGAACGGCCGGAGCCGGCAGCATCGAAGGCCAAAGAAGAAAGGAACACAAATGGTCCCAGGGCCTGGCCAGCGCCTGCCCCCCAAGCAGCCGAGGAGCCCAGTTGGCCTGATGGCCCCCAAGAGCAGCTGGGGCAGCACGGACGGCAAGGCCGGCTGCAGGCAGTCCCCTTCACTGCCCCAGGCCCCAGGGGTGGTGCAAGGGCTGCCTGACCGTTCCCCTCCCGCTCCGCAGCAGCCCTCACCTCGGGTGATGGACGGAGATGACCGGGAAGGAGAAGAAGTGCTTCCGTTTCCGGCACTGGCCCTGGTTCCACCAGCAGTTGATGGCTACAAACAACACCTGGGGGGCGGGAGGGGGGCAGAAGGCTCAGGAACCTTCCCAGGCGGCCCAGGCACCGAGGCTTGAAGGGTCCCAGCTGGCAGCCCCTCCCAGCCCCCCAAGCCCTCCCTCACCTGGTCGGCCAGGCTCCGGGCCACCTGCTCCACCTCCTCCCGCGCGGCAGCGGACTGACCACACCAGGGCGCGTAGAAGAAGAGCAGCGCTACCTCCGAAGTGCGGCGCAGGGCCTGGGCCTCCTCCAGCTGCCCCAGGAACAGGTCCTGCACGGGGGACGAGGCCCCGAAGAAGCGCGCAGGCAGCGGGGCCGGGCGGGTGGCGTCTCGGGCGCGGCTGGGGGGGGGGGAGAGGGGGGGCTGAGAGACCCACCCAGGGGGGAGGCAGCCAGGACGCCCCCTGCCCCCCCTCCGCTCACCTGCCCGAGGCCCGCAGCGCCAGCAGACACGCGCAGCCCAGCACCACCGCGGCGCCGCCCCACACCTCGGGCCGCCGGGCCATGCGGGGGGCGTCGGGGCGCGCTCGGGGCTCCTGCGCGGACGCTCGGCGGGCCGACGACATCCCCCCCCCCGGGCTCCCTCCCTCCCTCCCTCCCTCCCTCCCTGCCCGCCTCCGGGTCCTGCCCGCCGGGAAGCCGAACGGGGCGCCGCCACGTCTCCGGTCCGCCTGATGACGGCGCAAGGGGCGGGGGCCAGCGACGCCCGCCCTCTCCGCCGCCCCGCCCCCGCGCAGGGGGGAGTCTACGGGGGCAGGGGGAGGGCGGGCGTCCCCTCGGAGCGGAGGCGGGGAGGGGCCACGCGCGAAGGGAGGGGCCTCGGGGCGTCCGACGAGCCTCCCCCGCCCCCCCCCGCCGCTCAGCCAATGGGGAGGCGTCTGCGCGGGCATTAGTCTCCCAGCGAGCCAATGGGAGGGCTAGGCGCCCCCCCGGAAAGCCCCCTCCCTCCCCCGGGGGCCTCCCCGAAACAGCCCCCCCCCTTGAAGGACCCTCTGGGGCTGAGCGAGGAAAGTCTTTGTGTAAAGTTCATTTTATTGTCACAGGCAACATTGGTCCGTACAATACACAATACTGACTGACATACAGGCGGAATCTCTCAAAATCTTCATTGAACAGTAAAGACCTAGAAACAATTTTCAACTACTTGATTCTCCAAAAAAGGTTAATTAATACTCGCCTCTCGTCCAGGATCCTTTTTGGTAAGTTATATGGAAACATACAAATGGAGAAAAATACCCCATTCAACATATATCGTCGTTCAATGGTCATTTTGCTTAAAATCTTTTTAATAAGAAAATCCTTTTATTAAGCAACCTACATAGAGATAAATAGCAAACTGGTTTTAGAGGAATCCTCTCCATTAAAACCTCTGCAGAATCCCATCCGTCATTTCATTCTGGGCTCAGGCCCCCCCAACCCCCCCTTGAGGAAGCTTCCCTCTAAAGGCCTCAGCCGGAGGGGCAGCCGGAGGGGCCCCCCCTCGGCATTACAATCCCCCTCCCCCCGGCTGTCCCCCAACGTTCTTCTGTCCAACAGAAGGTGAATAAGCACGTGAGAGGTCAGGCTGTGGTTTTTATTAGGGCTTGACCGCTCTGCCCCCCCAGAGCTGCCCAGGCATCGTCCTCCCCCCAACACAGCTGCTGCCCTTCGCTCTTCCGGAGGGACAATACGGCCGATAAAAGCAGAAGACCTCCAGCTTCTGTGTCACATGCTCTTGATTATGGTCAAATTCTGGGTTTATGCTTCCGTCTGGCAACACAACGCATCGTTAGCATTAGTTTAAATCTTTAAACAAAAAACTATATTTTCCAAAGTCATTATCGTTGGGGGCAATCAAGTGGTCTTTCCGGGCTTTGTTGAATTTCATCCGCAGGACCTCTCTCCGCTCCTCCCACTCCTGCAGCTCGGCCACTCCGTGGGCAAATTTACAGTTATTCCCCTCCACACACGCGGCACCGGCCACGAATCTGCACAAACAGAACAAGACGGTCACTCCTCCTTCCAATACGACACTGGCGCACAGCCCCAGGGCCCCCAATACGATGTCGGTCACCAGGCGAGGCCTTTCGCGGTCAGTGCCACCTTCCAGCCTGGCCGAGCCTCTCTAAGCAGGCAATGAAATGGGGTGGGGGGGTGGGGGGTGTTGCCTTGCTGCCAAACTTAACACCACTTACACGGAAAAGGCAAAGCGGAGAAGCCGGCCGTTTGCCATGCGCAGAGGGTGGAGTGGACTCACCACCCTTTTCCTTCCACTCTGCGACACTGGGGGCCCGAAGGAGTGGCCACTGGGCACAGCTGCCGTGTGGTGGGTCCCACATGTTCAGGGGGAACCTACCTGTCGCAAATGCTGAAATACCCAGTTGGGAAGCGGTGCTGCCAGCGGTTCTGGTCATCTTCGGTGTGGAAAACCTTCTCCTTGTGTTTTTCGGAAGAAATGTGGCCCTGCCATTGTTTCTCACTGTTGCAGTTTTTGCCGCACATCCAGCAGTGGAAGTCCACCTGTGGACACAGACCCAGAGGAGGATGCAGGGCTGGACACAGGTGTGAATCTAGAGCCCAGTGGGCCGCTTTCCCGCAGTGAGTGGGCCGGGGGGCCCCCCAAGAATCCCCCGCAGGACCTGCTGCTGCCTCCCCAGGAGCCACAGGCCGAACCGTGTAAGCTGCTGGACGCAGCTGCCCGGCAGGAAGTGGCCCCAGGGGGTTGGGCTGGTGTGAGGCCTGCCCAGGCCACCTCTTGCCCCTCCGCTCGCTCCCCTCTGCCCAAAGGCCACTCAACCACCAAGCAAGCGCTGCCTGGCAAGGGGGCCGACTGCCCCGTCCGTCCTCTGCCCCTGGGACTTACGGTGACCTCGGCGTAATCGGTGGGCATGTGGATCTGCTTCCCGTTCTCTCTGCTCGCCTGGGGGGCCGGGTCCTCCCCCTTCTCGGGCTTTTGGCTCCTCAGCCACATTTCATACAGCTGCTCCATGTCCTGAACTGGAGGGGAGGGGGGGCTGACCTGAGTCCACCACCGTTGCCACTTGCGCCTGGCGAGACTCTCGGCGGGGGGCAGAGGGTGGGGGGCCCACACTCGAGGACTCTGATTAATGCAACTCTGTCCTGTGATAGAAACCTGGGGGGCTTCTTCTCCCGTTGGTCTTTATGGCAATGCCTCCCCCCTTGGGAACTGGGCTGCCGGACGTCCAATGTCAAGCAGGGCACCCCCAGAAACAGGGGGACAGGAAGGGGGCAGGGGCGTCTGCTAAACGGGGGGGGGGAGGAAGGGGGAGGCCGCCCACTTACTGCTGTTCTCTTTCATGTATGTCCACATGTCCCGCTCTTCCTGGCTGTGGGCGAAGGAGCAGTTCCCCACGTACAGACACTTCTTCCCTGACGCAACATGGTTGCACAGCTGGACAGAGGGAAGGCGGAAGGCCGTGAAGACATGGTCAGCGCGTGAGTGAGGGGGAAGAGAAAGGTCCCGGGGCCGTCACGGGTGCTGGAGGAGGCCAAAGTCTGGCGAGATCGGCACAGCCAGCGCCTGCTCGGAGCCGCAGAGGGCCCCGAGGGCAGCACCCCACGGAAGGCCTGGGTCACTCTCTCGGCCCACCACCCGGAATATACTCTCAGAGAAAAAGAGGAGGCCAATAGGTTACCTCCGCTCCTCTAAAGTAAACTTTCAACATTTCCCTAGCTCCGGATTTTTAAAAAATATCCAAATGGCTGAAAGACATTTTAAAATAGGACGAATTAGGAAAAGGAGCCGACGATATAGAGGTGCTCACATCGAACTGCAAGGGCGCCTGCTTCTTTGTGGGGAGGGGGCGAATTGTGTTCCACTTCTTGCGCTCGTGTGACATCACCAGCATGACGCGGCGATCCCTGGTCCACCTGTAAAGGAGAGCCCCCCCTCCGCTGCATCACCGGCTCAAGGCGGCTGACCCGCAAACGAAGTGGGGCTCCCGCGGAGGGAAGCGTCCCGGCTTACGGCTCCTGCCAGCCACACGGGAAGAGGCCCAGACAGAGGCTGCACCTCCCGGAGCTCTGCCGTGGCCCCGAACCCCTGTGTGGAGCGGGGGTCTTTGCTCGGGGCCTGGTCTACAGTCGCCTGCAAACGCAGCAGGCCACGGATTCCCCCGGGGAGCGAATTCACGTGTCGCTATGGCAATAAGAAACCGTGTAACTCAGGTAAACCCACTTGCTGCTGTAACCTCTGAAAGGCAGAAAAGACTTACGGGTGCCTGGCCTTCGCACTGCAGTATTTCCTGTTTTTGTCCGGCTCACTCACTTGACCGTTTCTCCAACACTGAGCACAGACAAACTTCATTTTCAGGCTCAGGCAGCCTGGCCTCCCCTGGTGGCCGAGAGTCTTGAGAGAGAGAACGGACGGGTCAACAGGAGTCTTTGTGCCATCAGCCACCCACAAAGGAGGGACAAAGCCACCAAGGCCTCTTTCTCCAGCGTGGCTCCACCTGAAGGCCCCCCCCCCCACCTCCCAAAGGCAACAGCAGGAGCAGCCCAGTGGGTAGAGGCTGTGGAGGGAGCTCTCTTCCCTAGGAAGCAGTGAGGGGGACCGGTGCAGTGGGAAGACCATTTAAAGCTTTTAGGGGGCTGAAATTTCTGAGGCCAGAGATGGCTATGACCTCTACAGGCATTGGATCTAATCCCTTCGGCAAGTAAAGGCGTTTTGAGGAGCGTGGCCTTTTTGGTGGTGATCTCTGGTAAGCCTCCTGAGAGAAATACCTGTGCCCCGTGTGCAGCCGAGTCCAGGTTCTGCCAATATTTTCTTGACTCCTGAACCACAGCCTCGTGAGTGATGCCTGCAAAGAGGGAGGCGACTTTACGGGCGGCTCAACACCGTCATGCGGCCTTTCAGAACAGCTTTGAGGGGGAGGTCTTGCCCGGGGAGATGGGCCGTGCAGTGGAAGCCCTCCCCGCACTGATTCTGCCCCGGCCTCACTTCCGGATGAGACAGGCAGGGGACCACAAGGGATTCCACACACAAAGCGTTCTCTTCTCTCAGAGCCCTGCACAGAAGGCCAAGGGCGGCAGCAGAGGTTCGGTTCTCGAGTGATTTGGGCTTAAAGGGCAACTGCGCTCAGGAGAATTGTGTTTCTCAGCCACCTGCCCCGTTCCTGGAGGCAGCAGAGTCTCACCTGTCTTGCTCTGCATCATCCACACCTGGAGCTCGACCAGGCTGTGAGCGTAGAAACACTCGTCATCTCGTGAGCAGCCATAGCGGGCTTCGTGCCTGCACAGGTCAAGCTGGCCTTGAGGGTGGAAGGGCCGAATCTTAGAATACTTCACGGTCGTTTCTCGCAAAATGTGGACAAGGCACCTGGGTTACGTGGTGAGGGGGGGCGGGGGGAGAGAAAGGCCCAGGGTGAGTAAAGGAAGCCTTTGGAAACCCCAGAAGCCATTTTGATGAGCCCCCTCTCTCCCTCCAATCCTGAACCCACTTGCGTTCTCCTCCTGCCCAAGCACACTGCCCACAGGGAGAGGGGCCCAGCGGGGGCCCTGAGGGAGGAGGGGGAGGAGCGTGTGCGTGCGCACCAGAAGCAAAGCCGCCCGTCTTATCCCTTGACCTACTTGCTCTCCTCAAAGTCGTGCATGGCAGGGTGGGAGCAGGACGAGGCGTTGTCCTTATTCCTCTTGCTGATGATTCTGGGCTTGTGCTCAAAACATTTCTGGAAGGCAAAACCAAAGGGCTTCAGCCAAACAGGCCACCCACCCTTGACCCATTCTGCTTGCAAGGGCCAACCCGACGGTGGTCAAGACCAGAGAAACCTGGGGAGAAGGAATGAGCGTCCCCGAGAGAGGGGCAACCGGTCTCTGCAGCCCAAGAGAGAAGACAGGCCTCTCTGGCCCTTGGCCCGGCTGCGGCTGGGAGGGCCAAGTGTAGCCGCCCTCCTTCCCCTGGGCGTCCGTGACTGGCTACCTTCTCCTGGCTTGGTAAACCACCAGAAAAACTGCCAGAATTTATGAGGGGCAGATGGCTGACAGCCCACACAAAGTCCTGGTGGGGTCCACACTGATGTGGCTAAAGGGATGACCAAATGACCACCAGGAAGAGGGGAGGTGGGCGGCCCACCCGTGATGAGACCCCCCCAAAAGTCCGCTGGAGGAAAAGCACCTCGCACAGAAACATGAAGAGTCCGTGATGCTCCTGAAGAAGCCGGGAGACGGTCAGGCTGACCTCTCCACTGCCTTCAAAGAGGGCTTCGCGGCTGAAGGCTCCTTTCCGCTCCAGGGTCCACACGTCAATCTCCTCTTGACAGTAGGCAAAAGTGCAGTGGCCAGAATACCGGCATTCCTCTCCCGCGGCCACATCTGCAATACCAGCAGACAGTGGGTGAGGCCGAGGGGGGGGGAAGGGGGCCTCGCAGGGAAGGCTCTTCCAGTCGGGAAAGGCCGCTCCCTGCCCCAAGGCCCCTGGGGGAGGGGGCTCCCTTACCTTTGCATATATAGTAGGGCCCCACGTACTGGGTCTTGGTGGGTCTGGGCCTTATTTTTTTCCAGGATTTGTCCTCAGAGCTCTTTATCCTGCCGATGAAGACGTCCTTCTTGCATAAGTGCTCTAAGCCCGGGTGGTACGTGTGCTCCAGGGATTTGGGATCTAAGGCAAAGGGGAGGGAGGTCAGAAAGCTTCCCCCTCTTGGACCCTCTCTCTCTCGCTGCTAAGTGCTGGAGTGGGGGAGTTTGGGAGCTGTCAGGGCCCCTGAGACTGTGTGGCCCCCATCAGGGGAGGCTCTTCTCCAGGGCCATCGTTTTGTTTCCAAAAGCAATTTTTACGTTTTACATTCTCGCTCTTGAAATGCTCTGAAACTAACACACAGAAAAGGGCAGCCAGGTCACTACCAGTTATAAATACTGAAAGACAAACAAAGGGGGGGGAGCGGTAGTTGAGTTATAAAACCTAAACTGGCAGGTTTCCTGCGTAGAAAGTGAACGCCCCCCCCCCCCACAGCCGCCCGCTCCCCCTTCCCCGGTCAGCCTGTAGGTCAGGGGGCCTTTTAGGACCCAAAAGAAAGAGCAATTATGAGCGAAAGCTGGAGGAGAAAGGGAAGAGGGGCCACCTTCTTCTCAGAGAAAGTCCGAAAGGCAGGAAGCGTCCGTCCACTCCCCCACCAAAGCCACTCCCCCCCCGGCCTTCCCAGAGCCCCCCAGCTCCCCACCTTTCTTGATGAAACACGCCTGGCAGGCCTGCCTGAGCTCATGGGTGCCTTCCAGGGGGTTTCTCGCCACTAAAGGGGTCACCAGCGCTGGGCCAGGCACGTTGGCAGGTGGACCGATGAAGACGCCAGAATAGTCACTTCGAGCTGGACTTGCCATCCCCACGTAGGTCTCCGACCCAAACAGACCTGTGGGGCCGTTCATCTGTTGGAGGAGACCGATGCATTGTTGCTGGAAGAGGGTCTCGCTGCGCTGATGGGATCCGTTCTCCCGCCCTGCCCTCTTCTCCAGGAACCCAGGGAACCCAGGGGGGTCTTTTCCTCTGCTGCTCCTGCTTATTACCACCCCCACCTGGCAAGCGGGCGGCGGAGCTCAAGGCCATTCTGGGGCCGGACAGAGACCTGAATCCCGGCCTCCAAAGGTCCCAGCTTGTTTCAAAATGTGTTGCCATTACAGTTCCAATTAAAAGAAAGACAAGACCAACAGAAGCCCACCTAGACTTTGCACAAGGCCGTGTTAGGAGCACAAAGTGTTTGTGAGAGATACTTACAAGCCGAAGAGGGGAAGTGCCGCCTAATGCTGTGTTGACCTCTCTAGAAAGAGAATTGGGCAGATCTACTGGAATTAAGAACACCACGGGTTAGTTGGGCACATCGGGGCTATGCCCGCAAAGCAAGGGGGCCACGGCGGCCTCACTCGGGACGGGATTGGTTTCTCTCAGACTCTAGCCACCACCTCTGGCTTCAAGTGGGAAAGTCGGAGCTTTTGGCCCTCTGGAATTGATGCCCCAACGGGGGGTGCTGCCTTCCAGGGGCCCCTGACCCAAGACACGCGCCTCTCTCTCTCAGGCTCCGCTGAAGGCGGGACTCACCTCTTTTAGAGTCGCCGACTGAGAAGCTATTTAGAGAAGAGCAGAAGTTCTCCAGGGCAGAAACCAGGGGCTGGGAATACATTTCGGAAAGAGAAGCGGCAGGGACGAACCGAGGCCCCACTGACAACGTCCCAAGCAGAGGGGCAGAGAACGGGATGCTGGGGGAAACGGTGGCGCTTGGCATGGCTCCTCGCACGACGGCGTTTGGCTGAGCAACGGAGAGAGAAAAGCTGCGGTTTGTGCCTCTTGGTGAGCAAAATTCCCCTCCTTCCTGAGAGGGATTCTGCTCCACCAGCCGCCCGACGGGCAGAGGACGACTCGGGGGCTGTGCAGGAACTCTGGCGCTAGGCTGCCCATTCCCAAAGGGAGGAGCCACACAGGAGGCCCCGGAGGAGAAGGCCCCCCCCCAGCTGCCTTCCATAGAGCGAGAGGACTGACCAGTCCACCTTCACCAGGATCAGAGACCGAATCGAGCAACTCGTCCAGCTCCTCTCCAATGATGTCGTCTCCATCCTCACAGTCCAAGCAGCCGTCCGGGATAGCGAAGGGCCCTCCGTTGGCCAGCGAAGGCAGAGAGAGGGAGGTTTTCTCGGCCGGCAGAGCCATACGGGGCACGGCTGCTAAGGGGGGCAGGTCACTTGGCAGCTCGGGAGCAAAACTGGAAGGGGAAGAGGAAGTGGAGGAGGAAGAGAGAATCTTTTCCGTCCAGCTGAAAAAATCTGAAAGAGATATTGGTTGGGGAAGAGAGCCCTCAGCAGAGGTTCTCAGAGGATGAGAGCTCGGAGGCTGCCACCCCCTTTCTCAGCCCCCCATCGATAATAATAATAATAATAATAATAATAATAATAATAATAATAATAATAGGACCAATGGATGCTTCCTCCAGAGGAGAGGCAAGGTTTGTGCAACAGACCAGAAGATCCAGAGAAGTGTGACTTTCCAAAAGTTAAGCAAACATTACCCCTTACATTTATAAAGAAATAAACAAATAAGTAGCATGCTTTGAACTGCAAGAAGGAGGCTGGAAAAATGGCAGAGGGACTTTCCCTTCAGCTGTTCAATCCTTGGATCCCATTCATTCCCAACTCTCTCTTCGGGAGGGGAGAAACGTATCCCCTTCCCACAGAAACTCAAAGCAGCAAGAACAGACCGAGCCCCACCACCAGCTGACCCACAAAAAGTGATGCTGTCCTTTGCTCTTACAAAATCTTCCTCCCACTAAGCCCACGAGGCCTCCTCACCTGACTCAATGTCTTCTACAGAAGAATTTGAGCTCTGAAAGCAAACAAAAGGAATCTATCATCCAGAACTAAAAGCAGCAAAAGACTTAGGCTATTTTATAAGACGGGTCAGACCTGGCTAAGCAAAAGACAAGGTGCTCCCACAATTTTGATGCCAGATATCCTTTCAATTAACCACTGAAAGTTGCTAGGAGTCAGGTGGCACATACAGTCAATGAATGGCAACTCACTTTTGGCAAGCTTGAAACCAGCAACCCTCCTTTCAAAAGCAAACTTTACTTCTATTTTCAGTGGCGAAAGGAGAATCTAGGGTAAAAATCCTAATAGACTCAACAGCTAGTTATTTATTTATTTATTTATATATATATTTGGGGTGGTTGTTTTTTAATGCTGCCTTTCTCCTTAGACTCAGGGCAGCTTACAACAGGTGAGCAATAGCACTTTTTAACAGAGCCCCCAGCCTATTGCCCTCCCCACAATCCAGGTCCTGGTTATTCTAAGTATTTAAATGAAACAAACCTCTAGCAGACAGAGGCCCCAGCTGAAGTGTTTAAAAAGAAAGCCATGTACTTTTGGGCACATGTTTACTTCACTAACAGGATCTAAAGGGAAAGCGGAACAAAATTTTACCTTTGCTCCTTCTCCAGAAACAGAGATGGGAGAAGGCTGCAAGTAAGCACAGCATTGTAAGTAACAAATGCATTAGGCAACAGTTCAGAACAGAAGTACACAACTATGTTCACTTACTTTGGCCCTAACGTAGGCTTTCCTTATTTTCAACCCAAGCTTCTGAGCAAGTTCTTGAGTTAATTTTATCACACTTTCGTCCTGGAAATTAAAATAGAAACAGGATCCCATGCAAATTAGCCACAAACGTTTTGTCAGAAATGTGACATAACTGCATCTGTTTCATGACTGGCACCTGCACCTGATCTGGGCTCTGCAGGGAGCAACCCTGAGTTGGGGCTGGTACCACGAGGCTCCCGGAAGCCCCCGGAGGGGGGTGCCAGTGACCCTGCATTAATAATTCTTTCAGTGAGTCCAGGCAAGGGAACGCTGTACATTTATGCATCCACGAGGTTCATTTATCGCCTCACTTGGCTGCGATTCTAGGCTACGTACAACATTCCAATAAAATAATGCAACAATATATGGTAATTGCACACGTGTTCACCCCCTCCCCAGCCATTTATTCTAGAGAGATTTTCCACTCTCTGCTGTTCTGAAACTAGACGCAGGTAAAACCTATTAATCTCCCCCCCCCCCCCCCGGTCAAGCTGATGTGACCTGCGCACCTGGGGCACTGCAAAAGAGCATTTGGCCACAGCCTCGTAAGCCTCTTTATATCTTCCCAGTTCTTTTAAAGCTTTGGATTTCCGGTAAAGGGTTCTGAAATTATTTTCGTTCAACTTTAAAACTATCCCACATTCTTCTAGAACTCTATCATGCGACCCCTGTAAGAACGAAGGACAGAACAGCGTCAAGCATTTTGCGATTCTACTCTCGGGCTGCAAGCACATCCTAAAACCATGGAGGCCGCACATGCAGACACAAAAGGTCCATCCGGGGGATCAGGCCAGGCCTCCCCCCCCCTCCGGCTCAAGAGCTTAGAAAGACCTTAGCAGCCGCTCCAAATGTTCACGGCGGAGATGCCACTGTAAGGTGATGAAAGGGCTTTGCTACGTTTGCGTTAAGAATTGTTTTTACTACTGTTCTGTTAACTGCCTGGGCTCATAAAGTGCTGACTCCATCACACCCACCAGGTTTACAGAATGGAAACTTAGTTCTTGATAAGCCATGAGCTGTTTCAGGAAGCACTTACCTTTTTGGAGTAACAGGCTATACGATTAACATGCAGTTTCTCTAATATTTCATCAGAAATGTGGATTCCTTCAGAATTGGCATAATCGGCTATGTTCAAGGCCTCAGAATAATAGCCCAGTGACCCTTCCCAATCACCTTCTCGGTACGCATCATTTCCTTCATTAAACAGGTTCTTAACAAGTTCTCGTATGAAGATCTGAAACATAAATCCCCCGTTAAGTCGCACAGGCAGTTCTGCAGCTCAAAAAGGGGCTCTTTGCTATCACCAACCCTTTGTTTTGGAAACACAAAGTAGCACATCTCAGAGCAAAGCTTTAGATCAGTTCGGAACAAGGTTCCATCTAACAAAATGTGGGAAGAAAGTCCTGGAACCTATTGTCCTTCTGCTACCTCCACACCACTGCTACTAACACCCAAGCAGTAACTAGACAATAAGGCAAGAGAAATCATCACATCCTACAACAGCCAAGATTCTAGAAGTTTCTACCCACTGCTGAGACCACAATGCCTCAGATAAAGAAGTCCAGAAAGGAATATCAGTTACCTCATATTGTTCTTGAGACCCAGGGTAGGGTAGCGTAGACCTGGAAGTCACAAAGATAAATATCAGGCAACATTCAAGCATCTCGCACCCCCAAGGCACTTGCCACTGAAATTCTCCATCTGGGCTTGTACCCGAACTACACACTTGCCACGAGAATGAATTTTGCAATCCAGATTATCTCCAAAAACACCAATGAGAAGATAATTGGAGCATAATTGGAGCATAATTGGAACATAACAGGACATAATGTGCAGTTCCATGCATAGCATATGTTCCAAAATAAAGATGTAATCAAACGCAGATTAAAGAGTTCTATGCAACCCGAGATATGAGAGACAGGGCCCCAAGAGAATTTGTTTGCCCCTGTTTTATTTTGTAACAACACAGCTAGCTGATCTTTAACACACACTTAGCACAAGATACTTAAGAAGAAAATACGTGGCATCATGGTTTAAGCAGAGACTCAAGAGTCCTCAGACAGAGGAGTCTATTTACTCAAAGCTCTTACTGTATAAACTGCAGCCCTTTCTTAATGTCCTGTAGCCTGCTGCTCCTGTCCACTGACACACTGGACATGTTATCATGAGCACCCTCGTCTTCAGTAGACAGCTTCTGTAACAAAAGTAACAGCTCATTGCTGGCTTGCAAAACAGTTTGTGAGAGGTTATGGGTATTTCTTCAGTTCCAACATCAGCCTAAATTATTCAACATCAATTCTTATAAAATAAATCCATGTTTATGCAACAAGTATGTTTTTATAGTAACTATATTGGTAAACAAAGTTTAGAGTTGTTTTCATCTGAAGTGATCCATACAATAATTAGCTTTGTTAATTTAGACCAGGAAAATAAACTAGGCACTAAATACTGCCCCAGCTCTATCATATCCCTCTGAAATTGGGATCTATATAAATAAATAAATAGAGTAACTTTGAAAATCTCATTTAAAAAAACCCCCAACATATTCTTAATTCCAAGTAGTGGCAGGGAAGCTAAAATGCACCTTTGCTAGCAGGACTACAGTTCCCAAGATATCTACCTAGCCAGGTTGTTGCAATATATTTAAACCAATCCAATAGACAGCAATAAACCCTTTCATTTATCTTTGAAAATCAACTCTAGTTCACAAAAATATGGTGCACATTAAGATGATATTAAAAATGTTCACTGTTTTAGCTGGAAACTAGTCATTCTAAATATTGCAACATAAACCTAAACTATTACAGCAACAGTAAATGCATATTTTAAAGAAATTTCTGAAGGTAAGTCGCACCATCTAGGGGAGCAAAACAAACTACTTCAAATAATGCAGGACTTTTTATTTGAGTTTACTGAAGCTAACAGTTTCAATACTTTTGAAATATTCCAGACAGCTGGTCTACCTCAGCATATTTTAAGAAAATCTATTCTAAAATAGGATTAAAAGAGTCACCATCAATCCTGAGTCTCTTTCAACATATAATCCATTTTAAGAGAGAGCAACAACACCCAAAACAAAAAGCAAAGCCAAACCAAAGGACAAGGCTACAGGGAGTCCTGGATTTATAACCATTCATTTAGTGACTGTTTGAAGTTACAACAGTACTGAAAAAAGTGACATGATTTTCTCACACTTATGACTGTTACAGCATCTCCCTGATCAAAATCCAAACGTCTGTCACCCGACTCACATTCAGGAGGGTTGCAGAGTTCTGGGGTGGGGTGACCCCCTTTAGCGATCTTCTGATAAGCAAAATCAATGGGGAAGAGAAATTCACGTAAAACAACCTGTTACTGACTTAACAACTGCAGTGATTCACTTAACAAATGGGGCAAGAAAGGTCACAAAACAGGGCAGAATTCATTTTAACACCTCTCTCCCTTAGCAACAGAAAACGTGGGCTCAACTGTGGCCTTAGGCCGAGGGCTGCCTGCCTCCACCTCTTCCTGCCGAGGGTGACCCAAAACTCTGACAGGCACGTGTGTGTGGGTGTGGGTGAGCCTGACTCAGGCCAAATCTCCTCCGCCTGGACCCAGAGAGTCCGCCAATGCCTCGGTCTGGCCCCATTGAGAGGCTGCAGGAGCCCCTTCCAGCCCATTCGCGGGGAACGCGCCCTTTTGGAAACACGAAGGCGGCCGCGGCGGCAATGAAGCTCGGGAGCCTCCCGAAGGGCCCCGGGGGGGGGGAGGACCGCTGCCGGGGCAGCACAGAAGGCCGAGGGCCGGGGGGGGAGGGCGGGGGTGGCCGGACGCTCCCCTCCGCCCCAAGGGCCTCCAGGGTGCCGGGCGGGCTCGGGCGGGGCAGGCCCTCGGGGTCTCGGCGCAGCTCTGCTGCTGCCCTGGTGGGAGCGCAGAGAGCGGCCGTCCCCCTCCGGGGCAGCGCGGGGTCCTGGGCGGCCGCGGGAGGAGCTCACCTCCGTCGTCGCGCCCGCGCTCGCTCTGCCTGCGGACTCTCCGGCTCCCTCAGGCCGGGGCCGCGTCGCAGAGTCGGCGGCGGCTGTGGAGGAGCGTCGAGGCGAGCCAGGCCCTCTGCCTCTTTCCCCCCTCCGCTGCTTCCGCCTCGCCGGCGGCCCCTTCCGGGCAGGAACCCAGGCCACGCGAGCTGGAGCGCCCCCTCTCGACCGGAGGCCGCCTGGAGGCGTGCGGCGGCCTCAGCGGCTTCGGGGGCGGGGCCTCGGGCAAAGGGCCACGCCGAGATTGCCCTCCCCTTCCTTCCCATTGGTCTGGACGAAAAGCTGCTCCCTGCCCATTGGTTACTTTGCACGAGTGGGCATCAATAGTTTCGCTCCTAGGGTCCCGCACAGTCCCGCGCCCCTTTAAAGGACAACCGGGTGTCCCTCAACTCAGCAAGGTGTTGCGCCCCCCCCCCCGCCTACAGACAGAGCTGTTTGCAATGCGGACAAGAGCGCGCGAGAGGCGTGGAACGCCCTGCCGGGGGAGCGGGGAGGGGAGGCTCCCGAACTCCTGCCCCGCCCACAATCTTGCCCTTTCACGGAGAGGGAGATGTGCGCCTGCGCGCAGCATTCCGTGAAAGGAGCAGCAGCCCCCCCGTGGGCGGTGCCAAGTGGAGGTGTGATTCGAAGTCATGACGTCACAGAGGGGGCTCCCTGTGACGCAATGCGCCTTCGGGGGAAGCCTGCCAGTGGGCGGGGTCTCGGCCAGGAGCTGGGTTCTCTCCCGCGGCCAGCACGCCTCTTCCGACGGCCCCCGGGAGAGACGCGTGTCGCTGCCCCCGCCGGGAAATGCCCGCCCGCCGCGCCTCGGATGGGCTCCCCGCGCCGCCGGCGCCCTTGTGGCTGGGGGTCTTGCTGGGCCTGGTGCCGGGCCTCTCCCCGCTGGACAACGGGCTGCTGCGGACGCCCCCGATGGGCTGGGAGCCCTGGCTGCGCTTCAAGTGCAACACGGACTGCGCCAAGGACCCCGAGAACTGCATCAGGTGCCGCTGGGCCGGAGCCTTCGGGGCGGCCGCGCAGCCGGGGACAGGGAGCGCTGCGGGGCTCCTCGGGGGCTTGGCCTGGGCATGAAGGCCGCCTTCCCTGTGCCCCCAGCGAGCGCCTGATCCGGGCCATGGCCGACCGGCTGGCTGCCGACGGGTGGAAGGAGCGGGGGCTACGAGTACGTCACCCTGGACGACTGCTGGGCAGCCGGCAAGCGGGACGCCCGCGGGAGGCTCCAGGCGGACCCCACGCGGTTCCCCAGCGGCATGAAGGCCCTGGCTGACTATGTGAGTGCCCCGCAGCGGCCCGCGGGGCTAAGGCCTCCAGGCAGAGCAGGAGCCACACCTGTGAACCACGAGAATCCAGGGCGGCTGCCCATAAATAGAAACGCTCGGCCTCTTTAGCCGAGCGCAGGAGGGGGGGCAAAGGGAAGATGGGCCGGACCTTAAGGTCCTGGGGGAGGGGTCTCTGGCTGCCAGTTGGGCCCCTCAGCCCCTTTTCCCAGGGGGCTGCTCAGGGGTCCCCAGCCCCACTTTCCTCCTCCTCCTCCTCCTCCAGGTGCACTCGAAAGGCTTGAAATTTGGCATCTACAGTGACTTGGGCAACGCCACCTGTGCAGGTTACCCCGGCACGACTCTGGACACGGTGGAGATGGACGCCAACACCTTTGCCGAGTGGGGGGTCGACATGCTGAAGCTGGACGGCTGCTTCTCCAACTCCTCCCTCAAGGCCATAGGTGGGGGGGGGGCGCAGAAGGGCGGCTGGGGGAGCACAGGGGTCAGAGGGTCCGTGGGGCAGGTGGAAAAGAGCAGAGCAGGCCATGCTGGACGCTGCCAACGCTTCACGCCTGCCCCCCAGCCAGGAAGGGGCAGAGTTGCAGGGGGATGTTGCTGCTCATTACGGCAACATCCCAGGTTGCTGGGGACTTTGGGGAGGGGGGCTTCCCCTTCAGGCACCAGAGACCATATGGCTCTGCTTCCGATGAAGGCCAGAAGACGAGGCCAATGGAGTTGGGGTTCTCAAAGTCCTTTCCTTCATGCCAAAGGCAGGGAAGTGCCAGCGTGTCACTTCCAAGACAGCCCCCCCCCCCCCCACGATTCAAGCGGTGGAGGCCGATGGGATCTGGAGACCCCCGGGGGAGGAGGGGCTGAAGTAACTGGGGCAGCCTCTGCCTGAGCAGCTGGCCAAGTCTCTCCTTGCCACCCTCTCTGGGCATTTTTCAGGCTACCCCAAAATGAGCAGAGCACTGAACCAAACTGGGCGGCCCATCGCCTTCTCTTGCAGTTGGCCAGCTTACGAAGGGGGTCTTCCTCCAAAGGTAATCCCGCCCCTGCCCCAGCAAGGTGCCCCTTTACGGGCATGTGAGCCTAAGGATGGCCTGGAGGGCAGCGGGGGTGGGGGGCTTGGGGGGGGGACGGATGCCACCACCTCTTCCAGGTTTTGGATGGTCCTTTTTCTGGTGGCTGTTTGAGGCCCCCTCCCCCCACACTTCCTGAGAGCATAAAATGGGAAATAAATGAAAAGCAGACCTGCATTCCGGCCACAGATCCTGGCCCTTAGGTGTGGCCATTCCTTTGGTTCTCCTGTCATCTACTAAGCAGCTCGGAGGAGAGCAGTGGTCACAATGGCTTCTGCCCAGCACAGGGGGGGTCCGTCTTTCATTCCAGAAGCCTCAATCTGCTTCTTTTAATCCAGGTGAATTACACCTTACTGGGCCAGATTTGTAACTTCTGGAGGAATTATGGCGATATTGAAGACAGTTGGGACAGCCTCTTCCACATCATTGAGTGGTATGGAGACCACCAGGATATCCTGCAGCCAGCCTCGGGCCCCGGGAGGTGGAACGACCCCGACATGGTGAGACCCCCTTCCTCGCCTCCTGCCCAGGGAAGAGTCCGAGGTCTGATGGTCACCCCTGAAGGGGACCCTGAAGGCCACTTGGCAAGAGAGGGGAGGCGCAGAGGCAGGCTGGACGGTGCACAGCCGGGCATCCCAACTCTGCGGTTCTGAAGCGGCTCCGCCTTCTGGGTCTGCAGGATCCCAAAGTGGCCTTCTTTGACTTCCCTCCCCGACGGGTTGGGTCAGGCCGCCTGGCATCCTGTCTCCCTCCAGCTGATTGTCAGCGGCTTTGGCCTGAGCCACGAGCAGTCCAAGGTGCAGGCGGCGCTGTGGGCGATCTTGGCCGCCCCCTTCTTCGTCTCATGCAACCTGCGGAACATTTCGGAGGAGGCCAAGGACGTTCTGCAGAACCCGCTGCTGATCTACGTCAGCCAGGATCCGAGGGGCGTTCAAGGCCGACTCATAGCCCGGGTGCGTGAGTGCGTGCGTGGGGGAGACTCTCTCCAGCGGGGCAGGGCTGCCTTGTGCCTGGGGAAAGAGCCCCTTTGGCCTCTGGGGGTCAGCCCTTCTCTGGGCGCAGGACCCCTGCGAGCTTGGGGGACAGAGAAGCCCGTGTCCTGTGGCCTGAGCGAGGCTGATCTCCGCTCTGCCCCTCGCTTGTCTCTCCCACAGAAGCAGAACTTTGAGGTCTGGAAGAGGCCCCTGGTCAATGGCCAGTTTGCGGTCGCGGTCCTGAACAACAGCACCGACGGGGGCCCCCGGTCCTTTGCCACAACCCCCGGCCTCCTGGGCATCTCTGACTGCAGAGCGGGCTACCGGCTCTACGACGTGCTGGGCAAGGTGTCCATGGGCCTTTACGCCTCCAACGACACCATCAGCGCCACGGTGACCCCCACGGGGGTCCTGCTGCTCTTCCTGAACCCGCTCTGCTGATCCCGTCCTGGCGGAGGGCCAGCGACCCCAGCGGCCATTCTGGGGAGGACCGCCTGCCTCCTGCTTGCAGAGAAGGTAGTGACACCCCCCCTTCCCAAACTGTCCCGCTGGTGCTGCTTCTCCGGGGGGGGGGGCGTGGAGGGCGTTGTCGCGATCTCTGAAGAGCCGTTTTCTTTTCCCATTTCGCAGAGGGCAAAGGACGGAGTCTCGCGGCCACTGCAGGCGCCAAAGCAGCCCGTAGCAGGCCCACCTGCCTGGGAATTAGTGACCGGCCTCCCCTCGTTTTCTGAAGGGCTGAATCCAGAGGTTGCTCATCATCATCATCATCATCACCCCTGCAATCATAGGGTTCTTTCTTATTCCAATTGCTCCAGTAATCCGGTATTTGTTGCCTTCCAAAAACCAGGGAGGGGGGCAGAGGGGGGGGGGAGGGGGCAGCTCACCTGCTCTGCAACGTGTCTCACCTGCTGGGCCAAATGTGGGGAAGCCAAGGAACCAGAGATGGGGGAGGGGGGCGGCAGGGGGCTGCAGTGTTTGAAGGTGGCTGGTGTTCCTCTGGTTCAGAAGGGAGGGGAGATTCCCCGATTGGCCAGTTTCACCCAGCCCCAAATATCTCCCCCCCCCCCAGAAATCTTCTCTGGAAGAGGCCCCTTTCTGCTTCCTCTTGGAGACTTGGAGGGAGGCGTCCAGCAGAGCCGGCAAAGGGGCCGAAAAGCTGCCGTGTTGCGCAAGGCGAGTGAAGGCAGAGCGGAGGCTGGGGGGGGGTTTCCTGCCAGCCCAGGCAGGGGACGCTTTGGGCCCTGGACTGACCCCTCTGCAAAGGCTCCCCAGTGGCTTCCCACAGCGGAGGGGCTGCCGGGGGCTCCCCGGGCTCTGTCCCTCTGAGGGGGCTGGCAGAGGAACCACTTGGTCCGGGAAGACGGAGGCCAAAAGGGGGGAGCCCTGATCTGGGCCGCCTGGACATCGTATCCTGATAGGTTCCGTGTGTGGGTTATGTTTCAATATTTTGATTTTCAGAATACATCTCTTGTTTAAGTTGAGGAAGGCCACAACGGCCATGAATAGCCCTGGGAGTCTCCCTGCTCCAATGTCCACCTCGGTGGCTACCATGTCAGTGTGGAGAAGCTGCCATCTTGCAGTTGCCCCTTGACAGTTGGAGGGCAGCCTGGAGGCTCCCCACGACTGATGTGGGCCCCTCCTGGGGAGCCTTGCAGCTCTCACCTGGAGCCTGGCAGGAATTGGAGAGATCCCAGAATCCTTTGCAGCAAACTGGGTTTCCAGAGGGAAGGAGGTCAAGATGAGAAGCCACCTTCTGCACGCAGCAGTATCGGGAGGATTCGCCTTTCACTTAATTTCTCCTGGCAAAGTGGCGAAAGTCCAAATGCTGGAGGAAGTTATAGGTTGTCTTCTTGGTAAACCAAGTGAGTTATTAATTCGGTGATTATATTTATATGAGACACCCAGAATCAATTTGGAAATGATGACTAATATATTAATGATAACCAAATATATAATTACAAAACGTATCCGGTCTAAATGATTCGTTAATTGCATTTATGCATGTGACTGTTACAATGAAACTCCCACCCGTTCTTGCAATCGTTGAACTGGAAAGTCTGTGTTGACAGGCGCCCGGCTTCCTGATCCCCCTCCCCCCTCCCCTTCCACCAAGATGGGCTTTTTGCAGGGGGGGGCAGGGGGACGTCCCTGGGAAGCGGAGGAGGCGGCACCTCAAGGAGTGAAGCGGCAGTGAGGCCAACCAGCACCCACCTGTTTGGGGGAGGGGATTACAGCATGGGCAGGTGCGCCCGTGTCCCCGAGTGGAGACCCAGAGGGCACGCGGAGAAAGAAGCCACCGCACATCCTGTTTCGGCTGAGGCAGCGGGGAAAGTGGGCAGGGGTTTTACTCGATTGCAGGCATTAGGGTGAGGCACCTGGGTTTCTGCAAGGTCCTTGAGTCCCAGATGGCAACATCTTCACCAGAAACAGCTACGAGGAACATCCCCTCGGGCTCAGATTAAGGGGAGCGGTCCTGGGACCTCTTTTGGGCCTCTGCACAGGAAGAGGGGCAACACACCCACCCACCCACACAAAGAACTGCAAGGGACACATTCAGCCAGAGCTGCCAGGGTGGCTGTTCACATTCATGTCGGTTTGCGCAGCTGCGAGAACACAATGATTAGTGTCTGAAAGGCAGAAAACGGAACCTGCTGGTTTACTGAGTCCTGCTGCTGAAGAGCCTTGTTGTGTTGCCGACCGGACAAATATTGTCACAGAGAATTGTGTTTACTGGCTCTACCTTTGTGGCCAGGAGCAGGTGCTGTGCTGGCCACTTGTGCAAGATGGTGTGTTTCCAGAACGCACGGTGCAAATCTCCTGCCCACCACTGGAATTACCTGGCTGGTCCTAGTGGGAAACATAGAAGAATGGATTTATTTGGGGGAGGGGGTTACTGAGGAAGTTTCAGGGTGCCTGATGACCTCTCCTGAAGGGGTCTTGGTGGTGGGCCTGGAGCCTGGCTTCCTCTGCAGGGGACACAGTGTCATCCACCCTCAGGTTACATCACAAGCCAAAAGGCCAAGGGGGAACTTCAGCTGGCTCCACGCAGGCCCCCCACCAGAGAGCAAGAGAGGGTCTGGCAGAGGTTCTGGGGGGGCGGTGCCGAGGGTCCGGCTGGAGGAAGGAAGGATGAGCAGCCCCACCTGATGGTCCAACCGGCCCAACCTGCTTTGGTGGCGCTGGTCAAACAGGACGAGGTAGACCAAAAGAAGGGGCTCAGCTCCCCCTTTCTGAAGAGAGGTTGAGATTTACAAGCCCTGCCAGCCGGAAGGTCAGCCGGTCCCACCCAGGGGCCATGCAGGTGACCTTAGGGGAGAGCAGATCCCGGGATCCTTTTGCCCCAGGGGGTTTACATGCACGTGCAACTTTCTTTTGCCCAGAGAAAGCAGGAAGGGGGGCTGGCCGGCTGGCCGGCCTCAGACGGTTTGTGCTGCTGGGCCGTTTCAGCCACCAACCCCTTGGAAAGGCAGAAGGCAGTGAAGGGTGAGAAGGGCAAGGAGAGAACCGGAGAACCTGAGAAGAGCCCTGCTGAATCCAGTCCAGCCTTCTGTGTCCCACAGTGGCCCCCCAATTGTCCATGGGGATCTTGAGCAGAAAGAGAAGGCAACACCCCCCCCTTTCCCTTGACCCCCAGCAAATGGGACACAAGGGGACCCTGCCTGCCTCAGCCAACATGGAGGTGGCACTTGGACATCCTTTTCCATAATCAAGAAATCCCCACCACCCCCAGCGCTCCCCACCCTCTGTATCTAGAACCCACACATCCTATTGGAAATGGGGGCAATCTTAGTCTAAGTGGGGTGTAAGTACACCTGTTTGTTTATTTATTTTATTTGTTTATTAGATTTGTATGCCGCCCCTCTCCATAGACTCAGGGCGGTTAACAACAATAATAAGACAATATAAACAAATCTAATATTTAAGTTTAAGTTAAATTTAAAAACCCTAATTTAAGAAACCAATCATACATACAGACATACCAAGCATAAATTTTATAAGCCTAAGGGGAAGGGAATATCTCAATTCCCCCATGCCTGACGACAGAGGTGGGTTTTAAGGAGCTTACGAAAGGCAAGGAGGGTGGGGGCAACTCTGATCTCTGGGGGGAGTTGGTTCCAGAGGGTCGGGGCCGCCACAGAGAAGGCTCTTCCCCTGGGTCCCGCCAGACGGCATTGTTTAGTCAAAGGGACCCGGAGAAGGCCAACTCTGTGGGACCTAACTGGTTGCTGGGATTCGTGGGGCAGAAACGGTCACGGAGATATTCTGGTCCGATGCCATGAAGGGCTTTATAGGTCATAACCAACACTTTGAATTGTGACCGGAAACCGATCGGCAACCAATGCAGACTGAAGAGTGTTGGTGTGACATGGGCATATTTAGGAAAGCCCATGATAGCTCTCTGTTGAGGGGGAGGCGGTGGGGGCTGGGAGAAGGGCCGGCCTTCTCTCCCCCATTCCCTGCTCTTGGACTGCCGGCGGGGTCCCTGGGCTTGCGGTCATTCAGCTCTTTCATTTATAGAGGGGGGGGCTGTCTAAAGTGACCAAATCCCGCCTCCCTCCGAATATGAGCTGAGCCCAAGAAGAGGCTCCCCCAAGGCCGGGCAGGCGATCCTGGTGCCGGGGAAGCGCAGCCCTGAGGAGCGAAGGGGGCGAGGAGCGGAGAGCCTTGGCGGCGACCTTCCAGCGCGGGCGTGCCGCCGAGGAGCCCTGGCCGGGGTAGCCCCAAAGGGAGGGTGGCGCGTGCGGGGCGGGCGCGGCCGGGCGCGTGGGCGGAGAACGGGATAGAGACCGGCGGGAGGGCGGCGGCAGAAGGACAGTCCCGGGCTGGACAGGGAGAAGCAGAAGCTGCTGCTGCTGCGGCGGCGCCTGGACGGGACGGACGTCTCCCCGATTGCAGCCGATGGCCCCGCCGATGCTGCTGGCGCTGCTGCTGGCGCTGCTGGCGCGGACCGGTGAGTTGGTGGCGAGGCGGCTTCCCCCGCAGGGACCCCGGGCTTGGGGAGCCTCCTTCGTGGGCTGAAGCAGCCAGAGCGGGGCTTCGTTCGGTAACCGGGGGAAGGTGAAGGGGAGGGGAGGTGACCGCAGCTGCCGTGGCCAGGCTGTCTGGGAATCACGGGGCTGGGCTAACTAGAACCCCCACCTGCACGTTTCTGGTCCTCCGTGGAGATGATGATGATGATGATGATGATGATAGTAATAATAGTAATAGTAATAGTAATAATAATATATTAGATTTGTATGCTGTCCCTGTCCGGAGACTCTGATCTCCCGAGCCAACCTTTATAGGAAGGCCAGATTTCATTCAATTTAATGTAATTTAATTTAATTTAATTGACTTATATGCCGCCCAATCCTGACGGACTCAAGGCGCCAATCCACTATTTCAAACAATGTGCTTCTTTTAAGAGAAATAAGGGCTTGGGAATCCTCGCTCCGTCTCAGGAAGCGCGCATCGGGAGGGCGCTGGGCTGCCTCCCCTCGCACTGATCCTGCGGGGTGCCGGGTGGGGGAAGCTGGGAGCAGCCCCCTCCACGTAATGGGGGGGAGGGGTTGTGTAGAGAGAGAAGTTTCTGGGCAGAGCGTAAGAAGGGAGCTGCCCAAACGGAGGTCCCAGAGACGGGGGGGGTCCCCGGCTGTCTTTGAGGTTTTGGGGTTCCTGCGGAAGGGCCGGAGTGGTGTCAGCCTTGGGAGGGAGACCAGCCAGGAAGCAGGAGCGGATGACCCAGGTTTACTCTGTTGTAAAACTACATTGGGGGAATCTTTCCCCAGCACTCGAACCCCCCCCCCCCCCGCCAAAGAGGCGCCCCCCCCCTTTTATGCTGTTTTACCCGATGCCCCAGAGCCAGAGAGGGGGACGGAAGAAAGCTGCTGCCTGGGAGGAGGCTTCTGTTAGGGCCCCAGGAAGCTGTGTGTGTGTGTGTGTGTGTGTGTCTTCTTATGCTCCTGCTGGAACCCTGGCAGGCAGCCCAGCTCCAAACCAGTCCCAGGGGTCTCCTGGGATAGGCTCCTGGGCAGGAGGGGGGGCGAGAGCTTTGGGGCACCTCCCTTAATGAGAGGCTCCCCTGGCCTACATCTCCCCTCCAAAGGGATGGCTGGAGGCCTCTAGGCAGCCCCTCTCTCTCTCTCACACACACACACACACACACACACACACACGCACCCCCCTCCAGAGCTGCCCCCCCTGATGCTGCCCTCTCCTCCCTCCCTCCCCCCTTCCAGGATACCCTTCTGGCCAGGCCCCCTCCCGCCCCCCGCAGAGGGGTCGTCCAGCTGGCCAGGATGATCCGGTGCACCACGGGCCGGACTGCCCTGGCCTACATCCGCTACGGGTGCTACTGTGGCTGGGGAGGCCGCGGCTGGCCCAGGGACCCCATTGACTGGTAAGTGACACCCCCCCCTCCCCCGTGGCCTCCTGTCCTGGGGCTGTGAGGGCGCCACTCCTCAGCCTCGGGGCGGAGCGGCTGGACGGAGCTGCTTTGTGGGCAGCAGCCCGAGTTGAAAGGGTGAAAGCTGCTCGGAAGGTCTCCTACACTGGCACAGCCAGAGGGACCAGCCAGGAGTGCCGGCGTGGGAGGCACCGGGAGGCTCCAGGGATGCCAAGCCACATCCTGCCCCGGCTGTGAAGCAAACCAAACCTATATATAAAATCAGACCAGAACAGAAGCTTCCCTGAGGGGACCGACCGACCGTGTTGAGCTCCGCTATGTTCTAAGCAGCTGGGCCCACACACCCTGCAGCTCCTCTGGCGGGGGGAGGCCTCTGCTTCGGACTTCAGGGGTCAAGCCCAGCCAGGAGGGAGGGACCCGTTTGGGGGCCAGGAAATGTCTTTTCCTTGGTTGGGGTTTTGCACACACCCCCCCCCCCCCGCAGGCTGAAATAGCCCCGCTGCCCGGCTTCACTTTTAAAGGCCCGGCTACAGGCACATGGGCTTCATTTCAAATTGAGCTGCCGCAGCATCACCCCCTCCTGTGGGTCTGGGGGGCTGGAATGGCCTCTGGGCACTCCCCCCCCATCTGTCTGCCCCGATGGGCACCTAGGATTGGCCCGTGAGTGGGGTGCCCCCAGACCCAGCCCAGCTGTAAATGATTCAGGATTATGTGGGGTGACCAAAGTGAGGCTGAAAGTGGCAGCAGTGGGGTGAGAGGACCCCACACGGGGAAGGAGCCCCAAAGAGCAGCAATTAATTCCCCCAAAGTCCTCTTTGCCCCCCCCCCCCCCCACAGAACCTACCTACCTTAAAGGTATAGAAAGGAGCCCAGCACCTGAGGAAGCCCTGTGACCCATTGCAGCAAACCCCGCCTCCCCTCCTGGTCAGCAGGTCAAGGGGGGGGGAGCCGGGCAGGGGGCTCACCTGGGCTCAGGCTCCCACCTCTGGTTCCGCCAGGTGCTGCTTTAAGCACGACTGCTGCTACGGGAGGGCGGAGCAGGAGAACTGCGCCCCCAAGACCCGCAGGTACACCTGGGAGTGCAAGGACAGCCGGGCCACCTGCGGTGAGTTCCCCCAGGGAAGAGAGGCCTCTTGGGGGGAGGGGTCTCGGGAGGAGGACCGGCCAGAACCTGCCCCCCCAGCCCACTTGGGACTCGGTGTGTGTGTGTGTGTGGCTTCACTGCTTGTTGGTCTCTTTCCCTTTGGCAGATGATGACATGGGAGACAAGTGCATGGAGATGGCTTGTGAGTGTGACCGCGAGGCAGCCAAGTGCCTGGCAACAGCCCCCTACAACCTGGCCTATTTGTTCTGGCCGGACGCCCAGTGCGGAGTGCAGAGCCCCACCTGCCCGGACGACTGACCCTCCCCTCCCACCGCTCCAGGGCCTGAACCGCTTCTGCCTTCGGACTACAGCCTGGACGGCTCTTTTCTCGCAGGGACTCAGCTCAGTTCTCCTCCCTTCATCACAGACTGGACACTGATGGGCAGCTGCCCAGTTCAGCCCGGCTGTTAGAAAAATTTCACAGAGCTCTGTATAAAGTATAAAGACCCTTTAGTGTCCAAAAGTATACAGGCCCTAAGTTCAATGCCAGTTATGCCTAAGCGCAGCCTGGCTGCTACCGGGATTCCGTGAGGTACAAATGATCTGCACATCCATAGTGTTTGATTTTATATACAGACTTTTATTAATATTGATGGTCTCCTGATTGCTTATCTGACCCCTATGACCTCACGATTCTTGACAGACGGATCTTTTTCTTTTATGTCCCCTGAGAGCATCTGCACCAAAGACAAATCCCTTGTGTGTCCAATCCCACTTGGCCAGTAAAGAATTCTATTCTGTTCTATTCTATTCTATTCTATTCTATATGGTATTGGCTTCCTCTACCTTCCTCCCCAAATATGGTCTTGTTTTTCTGTTATTGCATCACATTTAATCACATTTCTTCGGAACTTACTCACTCACTTTATCATGTTGTTTTTCCCCTTTTCCTTGATTGTTTCCTGGCCTGGAGTGTGGGGTCACTTTGGCCTTAATGTATCGTGGACATATTTCCGAAGAATTTCCTAAGAAAGAAGGGATTGCAAAAGAGGAAAAAGAGAGGAAGCACAAACATCTTTTCCTCTTCTATTCCTATTCTGCAATCCCTTCTTCCTGCTGTCTCTCAAGCCGAGGTTTGGAAATTCAGTTCGCTAGCAGAGTGTTTTTGTGTCCTGTGTGTTTCTTACGTGAGCCCAGCTCACAATCGGAAGAGGAAAGGGAAGGAGGGAATGCTGGGGGAAGAAACAAGGGTCACTCCTTTGAGAAAACATTATTTAATTTGTTTAAAATGTTCTATGCAAATTTAAAGATCGTATTGATACAAATGCAGAGTCAAACTTCATTTATAGGGACACGACATTTAACATAAAGATCCACAGAGATGTAACACAAAGCGACACAGAGGAAATGTAGACACACAGAGGAACCAACTCACCTACTTCTCCCAAAAGCGGCTGCAGCAACCTCGGCTTCCGTCGGCTCAAACCAAAAGGTTTCGGGTTGTGCAAAGATCACATCGTCTCTGCCCCAGAGAAAAGGGGCCTCCTGCTCCTGGACAGAGGCAAAACTGGACTCTCCAGTGACCGCAGAGGAAGGATCAGCTGAATTTGGAAGTGCAGGGGGGGGGGGTGTCCTGGCCCCTCCACCTCACAGGATGTGAGTCTCCAGGCGACGGAATTCCTTCACCACAAGGTCAATGTTAATGATGGGGTTGAAGTACAAAGCCCAGTAAAAGAGGCAATTGCAGGCAAACTGGGGGATAACTGGCCAGAAAATGGCCATCAGCAGCCCCTGGGTGGTCATTTTCCAGAAGTGGCTCCATATCCCGTAGGGAATTCTCCTGCAAAAGGAGGGGGGGAGGGAGTGAGTGAGGCCTTGCCGGGTTTTGCAGCACAGCCCCCCCCCCGCTCGTCCAGGAGGGGGACACGGACTCACTCCAGCTGCCCGCTTGACCAGAGGCGCCAGAAGGAGAAGAGCTCCAGCACGGAGAGCAGCATGGCGTTCACGATGATGAACCGAGAGGTCCAGTAATGGGTCTCCAGCCAGTCCCAAGCGAACTCGGCCAGCAGCTGGTAGGGCAGGAAGGCAAACTTCGCCAGGAACTCCCGCCACTGCTTCCACACGGGGTCCTTGGGGTCCTGCGGAGGCGGAAGAGGGGCCCTAGCTGTCCACAGTGCCGGAGGAGCAGCAGCTGCAGCTGGAGGGGCAGAGTCCTGACCCCTGGCAGGGAGGGCAGCCCAAGCGTCCGGGGGGGGGGGGGCAGGCTTACGTGCAGCTTGGCCATCACGCCCTCCAGCTGCGGGGCCTCCGAGACCGGGCAGACGGTGTGGATGAAGGGCAGGAAGGTGTCGCTGTAGTCCAGCAGGTAGAGGTAGAGGAGGGTCAGCCGAGGGGAGCTCTTCAGGGCGTAGAGCAGGAACAGGGACCGCCCGGGCTGCACCGCCTGCAAGGCAAAAGGGACCCTGCTGGAGGAGGGGGGCTGGGCTCTCCGGGGCCAGACGTGGGGAGGGGGCCCGGCCCCTGAGCCAGGACGGAGGGGGGGGGGAGGCTGGGGCCACTGGCCTTCGGTCCTCTGGATCCCCCACACAGGGCAACGGCCCCTGCAGCACGCACGCACGCACGCACTCACTTTGTACTCCCAGAGGTTTTGGGGCGGCTTCACCCCCAGAGCCTTCACCCGCTCCAGCTCCATCGCGATGGCTCTCCTGTGGCTGCCGTTCTCCACCTGGTAGGGGGCCTGCCTGAGCTCCTCATCGGTCAGCGTAAGGAGCAGCCTGCAAGACCAGACATGCCGGCCAACCCACCCGAGAGACCAGCCGCCCTGGCCTGGGTGGACGTGGGGTTTCTCCCACCCAAGCAGCCCCAAAGGTCTCCGCCAGGGGACTTGCCTGGAGAACCCACATTTTCACCCACATCAAAGCAAACCTGGTCCTCTAAAAGGGAGGGGGGGCGCCAGTCCCCTCTGACTCCCTGGTCTGCCTGGGAGGGGGGCCGGGGGGGGACGCCTGCACCCCCCCCCCACCTGCTCTCCACTCACCTGCCATTCACCCGCTCCTGCAGGAACTTCTCCCGGTACAGGGACGTCCAGGGCCCCAGCTGCCCGAGCCAGTGGGCCACCTCCTCCGCGGTCCATTTGGCCACAGACTTGTGGACCAGTAGACCGTCCTCAGACTCCCGGCTGCTCCAGTGATAGCCCAGCAGGACCACCTAAGGGACCAATCAAGAGTGTGTGTGTGTGCTTGGGACCACCACCACCACAGACACCGTGTTCACAGGCTGGTCCGGACAAGCCATCTGTGCCTGGTGCACCACACGGTTTTCCGTAGGCCACGTGTGGCCAGTTATCTGCCAGCCTGCCACCGCCCTCTCCCTTCCGCTGCCCTCCCTGGGGGCCGAAGGGACAGTGGCCGCCCAGGGCTGGCCCAGCCCCCCACCGGCCTCCATGCAGGGCTCAGCCTTGCTCCAGAACCCGCCCAGGTGCACTGCTCAGAGGAGGCTGCACGGCCCCCCCTCCCCTCCCCCCAGGGGGGCTGGCAGTGCTGGGGAACCCTGTTCCTGGGCAGCCGTACCGCCACGCAGGTCAAGGCGGTCAGGACCCCGGAGAAGAAGCCGCCTCCGGCTGGGTTCACCCTCCTGGCACTGGGGGCCGCCGTGGGCTGGTCGCTCCCGAACTTCTGGAAAGCAGCCAGGCTCTGGGTGGCCTCGTGGTTCTGCAGGAGGTCGTGCTTGCGCTGCGCAACTGCGGCTGGGAAGAGCTTCTCCACGGCATTCCTGCGAGCGGAGAGCGGCCTGAGCCGTGCGCCCCTCGGGCCGAGCCAGCTCCTCCGTTTGGGGGAGGGCCTTTTGCAGCGAGACACCCGCCAGGGCATCTCCTGAGGGAGGCCGGCCGCCCAGACCCTCGGGATGGACGGGGCAAAGGGTCACCTGAGGAGGATGTTGACCTTTGGGAAGCCTTCCCATTTTTCCCTGCACTCGGGACATTCGTTCTTCTTGGAAGACGCCCACCACAAGGCCAGGCAGTGCCGGCAGAAGCTGTGCCCGCAGTTCAAGGTGGTGGGGTGGACGAGGATGTCGTAGCAGCAGTGGCAAGAGAACTCGCTGACCGAGATCTGCCGGCTGGTCCCGGGAGCGTCCAGCCTGTCTGCTGGCAACGGGTGACCCTCCTCCTCCTCCATGGCCTTTCTGGGGGGCGGGGGGGGGGGGCTGACAGAGGCGGCCTCACATTCTCCAGCCCTGAGGGCACCGGGAAGAGGTCAAGAGGCCGCAGCCGCTCCTGGAAGGCTTTCTGCAGAGAGGAGATTGGACTAATAAGAGCCATTGAGAGTCTTTTGGGGGTTTCGCCAATGACCAGTTTTCCTCCCGGGTAGGAATGGAAATACCTGAACCCTGAACGCAAGCGCTGCTGCAGTGGTGAGGGAGGAGAACGGCCCAGGGGGAGGACGCTGCGGGCACCCTCGGCAGGACCAGGACGGGGGGGAGGGGGCTTCCTGGCAAATCCCACCCCCCCCGCACCCCTAACACCCACCAAGACCTTCTGGCCGTAGTGCAAACCCCGCCCGGCTCACCTGTGCGTCTCCTGCAGCCCCTGCCGCGGCCCTGCCTCCCCTGCGCAGCTGCCGGGAGCCGAGAGCCGGGCCCCGAGGGGAGCCTGCAGGGCGGGAGGGGAGCGGAGGCGATGCCGGGGCCCGTTCTGCGGCCTGGCGCGGGGGGAGGCGCAGCGGGGAGGGGGCTCTGGGGTGCAGAAGAGCGGGGGGGATCCCGCTCGGTTCCTGCCGGGGCGCCGTTGCCCCCCCCCCCCACGCGCACAGTCCCGGGGGGTTCCCGCCCTCCCCCCGCAGCCCCCCCGGTCAGCCTCGGAGCAGCCGCGGCCCCTCGACGGGCGGGGGGTCTCGGGTCTGCCTGGGGGCGCGAGGGGGCGGGGCGGATGGGGGCGGAGCCGGGGAGCAACTCCGAACACCGCCCGCCCCGCCCCCTGCCGCCCCTCCCCCCCAGCGCGGCGACGGGGGTCCCGAAGCGCAGCTCACTCACCGGGGGGGAGGCTCGGACCCCTCTGGCAGGCACTTCCGGCCGCGCATGCGTGCCGCCCGCGCCGTCTCACGCCTGGACGGGAATTGCGCCTGCGCGAGGGGGAGCGCTTGCCGAACACGGACTCGCCACAGCGCTCCCTGCCGCTCGCTCCTGGGCAGCGCGCCCGAGGGTGGGAGTGGCAGAGCCGCTAACAGCCCTGCGGTGGAGTCCGGGCTCAGAAGGGCCGCGGCTGCCCCAAAGGGCGGTGTGGGGGGGGGGGGGGTGGGGGGGGGGGGGGGGGGGGCTGTCGGGGGGGGGTGACTTTCGGGGCGGCGTCTGGCCCCGCGGGAGGGGGCGGAGTCTTTCCCGGGCCGAGCCTCTCCTGCCGACAGGTGCCGCCTGCCACCGCGTGGCCTCCCGTCCTGTCCCTGGGCTGGGCTGCCGCTCCCCCGGCCCCTCCCTCCCTCCCGCGCCGGGGTCCCGACGGGTCGGCTCTATTCCGGGCACAGCAGCCGGTGCAGGCTCGTCTGCCTGGGATGCGCGGCGGCTTCGGGATGCGGGCGGCGGCGAGGGTCGCGTCGGTTGCCTTGATCCTGGCGGGCGCTTGTCTGCGGGTCGCCCTGCTGCAGTCCGCGGGGGCGGCCGAGCCAAGGCGGCCCTTCTTCGAGCGGCTCCGGCGCCTGGAAGCCCAGGTGAGTCGCTCCGTTCCCTCCTTGTGGTCCCGGGCCGGGCCGGGCCGGGCACTAGTGAGGGCCGGGCGGCGGGCAAGGGGAGTCCGCGGGGAAGCCCCCGCGTCCGTTCCGCTTCTGACCCCCGAAGTGCAGGCGGGCCGGGCAGCCCCCCCCCCGCTTCCCCGCCAGGGAGAGGACCGCACGCCCCCCGCCCCGTCCTGCTGTTTCGGGAGACCTTCGCCTCTGCCTCCATCTCCTGGAACCAGGCGGCGGCGGCTCCCCCGGGGCTCCTGCGTGGGGGCTGAGGGTCGCCTTTCCCAGGAGACGCTTGCCAGTCGCCCCCCAGTCCAAAGGGCCGAGCGGACAGAATGGCGGGACCAGGCAAAGCTGCCGCCTCAGGCGGTGCCTGTTCTGCTCTGCCAGCTCTCCTTTTTCTAACCTGCCACAAATAAAGGACCAAGCCCATCAGTCCCCAAAGGAAGCCGCTTGTCTCCCTGAGCCCCAAGGCCACCAGGGATTCCCAGTCAGGTTCAGCTGGCAAGAGAAGGGGTGGGGTCCCCAGGGGCAAAAGGACATGACCACCACAGAGAATCAGCAAGAATAAAGAAAGTGGTAAAACCTCAGAAAAGATTTTATGGGTCCCAACAGGCAACCATGGGGTGGGGGCAGGTTGCCAATCCTCCCCCTTGGTTCCTTGGCCTCTTGCTCCAAAGCCCATCCACTCACCCCCCCATCACCCCCTTCCTCGCTTGGAGCCCCCCCCCCCAGCTCCACAGGTCATGTTTCGCTGCAAAAGTTAGTGGCAACAGCTGGTGTTGTGATGTTTAAGCCTGTCAGGTTTTGCCAGAGGCCATTTTAGGCTAAGATTAGCCACAGATAGTGGCCTGGCAAAATATATATTTTTACATTTTCCATGGATGTAAAGATAAAGTTGTTTTGTAAAAGTCTTTGCTGGGTTTGGCCTTTCTTGCCAGCCTGGGCCTCCCAGAGTCTTGTACTGCAACTCCCATGAAGCACAGCCAGTGTCCACTGCCATGGGGGTTGGTTGGTTGGGGCTCCACATTTAGAAGAGCTGGTTGAGGGAGGGGAGTGGCTGGAAGAGCAGGTGAATTCCCAGAGGTTGCCACAAATAGCCGGACCATTTCAGAGGGCAGGAAAGCAGAAGACCTTTCAGAGGAAATCTCAGAACTGTAAAACAATGAAATATTTGCCAGTTGAAGTAGCAAAATAAGCCCATTGATTGTTAATAGCTACACGTGTCAACCATTTTCAGTTAGCGCTATAAATAATTGTACTTGTTATTGTAAAAATATCGCTTCCTATATATAGTTGAGGTTACTCAGAAGCTCCAAGGAAGCTGGTGGAAAAATATAACGCTGTATTTTAGTCCAAAGTTCTGGCCACTGGCCAGTGTCCTTATGCAGTGAAAGCTCTAAAAGCTTTATAAAAACTTTCTGTAGAAGCTCAACACCATCAGCACGTATTGGGAGGGACACACACACACACACACACACACACAGAGGCTTTGTTCCCTCCTTGGGACCCTGACTCGGCCCTTTTGCTCTGCTCCGGGGGGGGGGGGGGGGGCTCTTGGGCAGCGCTTGGAGTGCTCCCTTTGGAGGCCTGCAGAGGTGCCCATTTCCAGTGCTGGGGGGGAGGGGGGGTAGTCCTGGTGACTTTAAGACTTGCGGATTCCAACTCCCAGACATGGACCCATCTAATCCTCCTCCCCCCCCCTAGCGTGAGGCTGCGAAGGCAGGCAGGAAAAGGGGCCTTCAGTCCGGGGGTTCTGCCCCCTTCCTCTCAGGTGGGCGTTGGTTGCAGGAAAGCCCCCCTCCCCCCAAGTGCTCCTGGTGACCCACGGTGACTTTGCCTTTCCCTGGGGGAGGGCCCTTCTTGTCTTGCCCCCCCCCTTCCCAATGCTTCTCTCCTAGCCCTCCCCCTGCCCCTCCCTGACCAGCCTCCTCTCCCCCAGTTCCAGCAGCTGCAGGGGGCCACCCTGAGGCGCCTCCAGGAGACGGAGGAGAGCTGCAACCTTTCGCGCAGCCTCCACACCCAGCTGGACCAGTTGCGCCAGGGGCAGGAGAGCCTGCAGCAGCGGGTGGCCAACGGGTCCTGGGCCTCCCCCCAGGAGGAGCTGCGTGGCTTGCAGGCGTGGCTGAAGAAGCTGGAGAGGAAGGGCAGGAGGCAGGCCCTGAGGGTCCGGGCGCTGGAAGAGGCCGGGCAGCAGCCGAGCCACCTGTCCAGCCTTGCCCAGGAGCTGCAGGGCCTCCGGGAGGGCCTCCGGGAGGTGGCTGCCCGCCAGCAGAGCCTGCAGCAGGGCCTGGAGAGCCAGGGAAGCCAGCTGGGCAGCATCAAGCGGAGGCTGAAGACCCTGAAGCAGAAGGAGACACAGCCCGGTCCTGGGGCCACAGCCCATCGCTTGGGGCAGAGCTCCACCTCGGAGAAGCTGCAGGCCAAGAACAGCCGGACGGGGCCCCACCTGGGCGAGAGGGGCTCCCTCCTGGGCCAGGCAGCTGCCCCCCTGCAGCTGGAGCCCAGCCCAGCCTCTGCCCCCGAGCAGCAGACCCCCGCAGAGGAGCCCCCTGGGCTGGCCACTGGCCCAGCGGAGGAGGAGCCGGGCACAAGTAGGTAGAGCGAGGGGAAGGTCTGACGTGTAAAGGCCCCAAGCCCCCTTCAGCTCCGGTGCAGCCGCCTTCCTGGGGCTTAAGAGGTGCTGGAGGCCCCTCTGGCCGGACCTCAGCCTCCAGCTCCCACTCGGGGGGCAAGGGGCTTCCGCAGGTGGGGTGGGGCTTCTCCGCCTGTGTTCGGACTTGGAGGGGCCTTGGGCTCTGGCTCTGCATTTTATAAGCTGGGCTGATTTTAAACATTGTCCGGCCTCCGAGTGACCTGCATTAGAAATCTTCACATTAACTACCGCCCCCTAGAGGTCAAACCCCAAACTGTGTTGGGCCAGAGCTGCAACCAGCTGTGTGCATGAAACCCCCTCAACGTTTTTGACCTGGGCTGCTTCCTGGACTCGCCCGCTTTATTTCCAGGCTCTGCAGCCCAGGCACGAGGCCCCTGTCTGCCCCTGGGCCTGTCCTGGCAGCCTCCCCCCTCACCTCCCTCTCTTCCCTGCAGGGTGCCACGTGGTGGAGGCCATGCTGGTCTTCCCCAACGCCTCCACCGAGAACTTTGCAGCCTTCCAGCCCGGCCTGCAGACTAGCTTGTGGGAGCTGAGTCTCTGCAGCTGGGTGAGGACCAGCGCCAGCTACCTGGGCACCATCCTGTCTTACGCCACAGAGGAGAACGACAACAAGCTGGTGCTCCACGGCAGGGATGCTGCCCCCCGCAACGCCATCCATTTCGTCATTGGAGACCCGGCTTTCCGGGAGCTGCCGGTGGGGGCTGTCCTGGATGGCAGGTGGCACCACGTCTGCCTCATCTGGTCCTCCCTCCGGGGGCGCTACTGGTTCTACCTGGACCGCAGGCTGGCCTCCATGGGCTCCAACTTTCGGAAGGGCTACAAGATTCCGGCCCAAGGCTCGCTCGTCCTCGGCCAGGAGCAGGACACCCTTGGCGGGGGGTTCGAGTCCTCTGAATCGTTTGTGGGGCTCCTGGCAGGCTTTGCCGTGTGGGGCCGAGCGCTGCTGCCTGGGGAGGTCTCCAGCATCGCCCTGGGGGAGGGCCACCTCGGCGGGGCCCTGCTCACCCTGGCCAACGTCTCCACGCTGGGTGGTTCTGTGCGGAAGGTAGACTGCACCTGCCTGGAGCACTGCCTGCTGTGAGCCCCTCCCTGGAAGCCTTGGGGGTTGCTTGCCCCCTCCCCCGCCCCCATTGGGTGTCTTCCAGAGCCTGTGGAAGGGGCTGAGGCCGTCCTGAGGTGGCAGCCGAGACCCCCGAACCTCTGCAGCTTTCCCTTAAGAGTAATCTACTCACGCCCGCAAAGAGGATGGGCCCCTCTGCAGAGTGTTTGCCGGTGAATCCCAGGATGGTCCCTTGCTCTGCCTCACCCTGGGGGCCCTTTGACCCAGCTGGAGCCCCTTCTGCCCAGCTGGGGGTCGGGGCTGGGCCGGGCAGGCTGGCGGGCCAGTGGCCCAGGTCTGCTCAGTCACAGCATCAGATGTGCATAATTGGAGAAGTCACGGACTTAGACTTGCACGGCCGAACTCTGGGACATTTGAGCTCCCTCGACCTCCTTCCTTCTGCCCCTTCCCGGCCCCGCCGCCGCTTGCTTCCAGGGGGAACGTGCCTGGCTCTGATTTGCAGCAATAAATATTTATTCAGGCCCTCGGACCTTCCGCTCTTTCCATCGGAGACGTCGGACGGGGGGAGGGAGGGAGGGCGGGGTCCGCGCGCTCCGCTGCCCCCGAGGAAGGAGCCTCCCGACCGGCTGCGAAGGGCGTTCGGGGCCGGGCCGAGCGAGGCGGCGGGACTCCATCTCCCGTCATGCTCCGGGGCGGGCGAGGCGGCGGGTCACGTGCCCGGCCAGCTGCGGGAGATCACGTGACTGCTCCCGAGTCTGCCGGCCTGCGGAGCGGCGATGGCGAATGTGGCGACGCGCGTGTCGTGGTCCGGCCGGCCGGGCGAGGCGGAGGGCCGGGAGGGCGAGACCACCCCGCTGCTGAACGGCACGGGCGGGCAGGTGAGGCGGGCGGGGCCGGCGGGGGGGGCGTTTCCGAGGGGTCCCTGAGCGTGTGCAGAGCGCCCCCGACGCCCCCTCGGCCCGGCCGGACTCCCAGCGCGGGCCTCCCCAGCGGGCGGAGGGCGGAGGGCTGTGGGATGCCGGCGGCCGCGATGAAGCCAGGAAGCCGCGGCCCTGCTGAGAGCCCCGTGGGGCAGCGCCGGGGGGGGGAGCGGGGCGAGGGGGGGCGCTCTCCGGGGGCGCCCAAAGGGGGAGACTGGCCCGGCCGACCCTCGGCCCGACACCGCCCCCCGCCACACTTGTCAGGGCCGCGTCCCTCTGCTGCCCGAAGCAGCGCAGCGCCTCTCCCGCCCCCTCCGCCCCCTCCCCCCGTTGGACACCCCCCCACTCACCCAGGGGGGGCACACAGGCTGCCCAGGAGGGGCCGGGAGCCCGATGCCCCCCCGCCCCGTGACTCCTCTGCCCTTCCTTCTTCCCGGCCCCCCCTGCGGCAGAATGGGGCTTTCCCCCCCCCCGCCCCCTGGAAGGTCACCCGCTCAGGGCTGAAAGGGGAAGCTGGGATGATGGCTGATGCAGCTGCACACTGGTGGCGAGAAAGGGCCCTGCTGCCGGCCGAGCGGCTGGGCTTCCCGGGGTCAAGCGTCTCTGCCCGGCGTCTTCCAGCCCAAGCGCCAGAGACCTGTCCTGCCCCCACAGCTCAGCCCGTCCCCGTCTTCCTCGCAATTTGGCCGCCTGAGCAACGTGGATCTCGGGGACCACGAGAGTTCGGTGAGTGGGCCTGCTGGGGGGAGGGGTGGGGGGTCAGCGGCATGGGGCTCCGTCCAGGGGCCTTGACCCACTTCTGGTCCCTTGCAGGAAACGGAGGCCCCTCGGCCCCTCCCCAGTGAGATTCCACACAACCACAAGCTCCTCTCCCTCAAGTACGAAGTGAGTGGCCCTCGGTGCTCTGGGGAGGCCGGGTGCTGAGTTTGGGTCGCGGTGGAAAGGGTGGGGGCCGGGGGGCGGACTTCCTCTGAAGGGCTCCTCTGCCTCTTGGCCCCCCCTGCAGAGTTTGGACTATGACAACTGCGAGAACCAGCTTTTCCTGGAGGAGGAGAAGAGGATCAACCACACCGTGAGTCCCTCTCTGCTGTGGCCCAAATGCAGCTGTGACTGCGGGGCCCCTGGTTCTCGTCCGCTCTGCCGGACAGAGGGGGGTGGGGCGCAGAGGGTGGGGCCGAAGCCTTGGCAGGGTGTCAGGCCAGAACAAGGAGGGGGCCTTGCTGTGCCCACGGGGAGGGGGGGCGCTGGGGTCTGACCACTTGCCCCTCCCATCCTGCAGGCGTTCCGAACTGTGGAAATCCAGCGCTGGTTCATCTGTGCCGTGATCGGCATCCTGACCGGCCTGGTCGCCTGCTTCATTGACATCACGGTGGAGGTCTTGGCAGGGGTCAAGTACAAGCTGGTCAAGGGCAGTATCCTTTGGGGCACAGGGGGCAGTCGTGGGGGGGAGCAGGGGGCGGGTCCAGCCTCACCACCCAGGGGATGCCGTGTGTGTGTGTGTGTGTGTGTGTGTGTGCAGGGGGGGGGGCCTTCAGCTGGCCCACAGAGGTGGGGGCCTGACCGATAGGAGCCCCGACGCAGGTGGTTTCACCCTGAGCTCCCACTGCCCAGACATCGACTCCTTCACGGAGACCGGGCGCCTGTCCTTCGCGCTGCTCCTCTGGGCCGCCCTTAATGCAGGCTTCGTGGTGGCCGGCTCCGTCCTGGTCGCCTTCCTGGAGGTGAGGCCTGGCCGGGCTCGGTTCGCGGGGGGGGGGGGGGGCCCGATTGGGCCACCCTGACCAAGTGCGTTGTCTCCGCAGCCCGTGGCCGCCGGCAGTGGCATCCCCCAGATCAAATGCTACCTGAACGGAGTCAAGATCCCCCACGTGGTCCGGCTGAAGGTCAGGGCCCAGGCGCGGGGGTCTCGCATGGGCACACAGGCTGACTGCCCAGCTTTGGGGAGGGAGGGCGGGCAGCCGCTTGGGGGCTTTGGCAGGGAGGAGGGTCCCTTTTCGGGGGCAGGAATCCTTCGGGCAAGGACAGGGGGTTGGGGGTCTTTGGGCGGTCCGACATCTCCCCCCTGACTCGTGGCCCCCGGTGTGCCCCCCTTGCAGACCCTGGTGGTGAAAGTCTGTGGGGTGATCTTCTCCGTGGTTGGAGGCCTGGCAGTGGGGAAGGTAAAGGGGGAGGGGAGGCCCTGCTGAGTTGATACTGGGTGGGGGGTCCTGACATCCCTTCCCCCACCCACTGAGCTGGGTGAACTGGTGCCTCCCATTGGGCTGGACAGGCCCAGAAGGGAGCGGGGGGGGATGGAGACGGCTGAGAGGAACGCCCATTTGGGGGGGAGGGACCCTTCCCCCGCCCGAAAGCCCCTCTGACCGGCCTGTGCTCTGCTTACAGGAGGGGCCGATGATCCACTCGGGGGCGGTCATCGCAGCCGGCATCTCTCAGGGCCGCTCCACTTCCTTGAAGAGGGACTTCAGGGTCAGTAGCAGGGCTGGAGGGGGGGGGGGTTGTGGGGGGGTCTGGCCCGAGGAAGCTGGCCTGGGGGCTCCGTCCAGGAAGAAAAGGCCGGGAGTCTCCGGCCTGCACCCAAACGCCTTGTTTTGTCGGCTGGCAGATGTTTGAGTATTTCCGGAGGGACACGGAGAAGCGGGACTTTGTCTCGGCCGGAGCTGCCGCGGGCGTCTCGGCTGCCTTTGGGGCCCCTGTCGGTGAGGCCCCTCCCTTCCCCCTCCCCGAGGGGCCCAGGAAGAGCAGGGCTGCTGGGCCTGGGGAAAGGGCGCCTGCTCAGCCGTGGCCCCCTGCCCTCCTCTGCAGGCGGGGTCCTCTTCAGCTTGGAGGAAGGCGCCTCCTTTTGGAACCAGTTCCTGACCTGGCGGATTGTAAGTGCTGGGGAGAGGGGAGGGGGCTGCGGCCAGAGGTCCAGGCTGCCCCTCCCCCCTTGGGCCTTGCTGCTGCCCATCCCCTCTCTCCCCCTGCAGTTCTTTGCCTCCATGATCTCCACCTTCACCCTCAACTCCATCCTCAGCGTCTACAAGGGGAACCCCCTGGACCTCTCCAGCCCCGGCCTCATCAACTTCGGCAGGTTCGACTCCGAGGTAGGGGACCCCCCCAGCCATCGCCCCCCAGCTGGGCCTGCCTGGCCTCCCTTCGTTTCAGGGGGAAAGACGCCCGGGCAGTGCCAGGCCATTGGTGGCGCCCGTTTGCGAGATGGGTGGAGCCCCCGAGGGTCTTGGGGGGGGCAGTTGCGCTGGGGGGGGGGCAGTGCCAGGCAGCTGTTGGGGCCTTGGCCTCCCTCCCTCTCTCTCTCCCCTGTTCCAGAAAATGGGCTACACCTTCCAAGAAATCCCCATCTTCATCTTCATTGGAGTGTTGGGTAAGCAGCGCTCTTGGCAACCCGGAGGGAGGGGCCCTTTGGGGGGAGAGCCACCCCCACCCCCCACCGGCCCTGGGGCTGAGCCTCCCTTGACAGCCTCTGGAGCCCCCAGCAAGCAGAGGGGGGGGGGGCGTCTGTCAGTGCTGCTCTGGCCCCACTCCTGCTTCCTCCCCCCCGTCTGCCTTGCTGAGCCCCACGGCTGGGATGGGCTGCCCCACCTCTGCCCAGCGCCCCTCTCCTGACCGGCCCCCGTCTGCCTCCCGCTGCAGGGGGGATCCTGGGTGCCCTCTTCAACGCTCTGAACTATTGGCTGACGATGTTCCGCATCAGGTGAGATTGATTGATTGATTGATTGGGGGTTTTATGCCACCCTTCTTAGACTCCAGTTAGCGGTAGCACTTTTGAAGACAGCCAGCCTATTGCCAAAATCCTGGCGGCCCCCCCAGCCCGCCCCCTCCCCCAACTCCCCCTGACCGGCCCTTTGCCCCTCCCTCCGCCAGGTACATCCACCGCCCGTGCCTGCAGGTGGTGGAGGCGGTGCTGGTGGGGGCCGTGACAGCCGCCATCGCCTTCGTCCTCATCTACAGCTCCACCGACTGCCAGCCACTGCAGGACAACAGCATGGCCTACCCTCTGCAGGTGGGGGGGCAGGCAGCAAAGAAGGGGGCGGGGGGGAGGTGTCCTCTTGGGCTCTGAGGCCCCGGCAGAGTGAGTGACCGGCTCCTGCTCTTCCTCCCCAGCTCTTCTGCCCTGATGGGCAGTACAACTCCATGGCCGCGGCCTTCTTCAACACCCCCGAGAAGAGCGTGGTGCGCCTCTTCCACGACCCCCCAGGTCAGCCGCCCCTCAGCTGTCGCGGGGCCCAGGGAGGGGCTTTCAGCCACAGCTTCCCAGCCACGGGGGCTGCTCGGCACGGCCCCCCAAGTCTTCCACAGTTGTGCCAGGGCCCAGCTCACCCCCCCCTCCCCGCTTCCCTTGGCCTGAATAATAATAATAATACTTTATTACTCCGCCCTTGTCCGGAGACTCGCTGCAGCTCACAACAAGAATAAAAACAGTATAAGTACAACCCTAATAATTAAAACTATGGCTAAAACCCATTACCTTAAAAAACAAGCAATAGTACACAATCAATCCATCTTACAATCATAACATTTAATGGTCAGAGAAGAAGGGGGCATGGGCTATTTTCCCCACGCCTGGCGACCTAGGTGGGTCTTAAGGCTCTTGAGAAAGGCGGGGAGGGTGGGGACAGTACGAATCTCCGGGGGGAACTAGTGCCAGAGGGCCGGGGTCGCCACAGAGAAGGACCCACCAGATGACATTGTCTGGTCAACGGGACCGGGAGAACTGGTGCACCAGGCGGACCTGGGCAAACGCCTCCTCGCCACAGCCAAAAGGTCATCTTCTAAAGTCAGCTGTGGATCGAGGAGGATGCCCAAGTTGCGGACCCTCTCCGAGGGGGTCAAAAATTCCCCCCCACACCGGGTAATGGACGGACAGATGGGATTGTCCTTGGGAGGTAGAACCTACAGCCACTCCGTCTTGTCAGGGTTGAGTCTGAGCCTGTTGACACCCACCCAGACCCCAACAGCCTCCAGGCACATCACTTCCACAGCTTCGCCGAGTGGACACGGGGTGGAGATGTTCAACTGGGTGTCATCCGCGCACTCACACAGCGGTCTTGTGTGTCGTCCCGCCCCAGGCACCTATGACCCCATGACCCTGGGCCTGTTCACCCTGGTGTACTTCTTCCTGGCCTGCTGGACGTACGGGCTGACCGTGTCCGCAGGCGTCTTCATCCCTTCGCTGCTGATCGGGGCTGCCTGGGGCCGTCTCTTTGGCATCTCCTTGTCCTACATCCCCAACGGCCTGGTAAGCCAGGACCCCTCCCCTCCCACGGAGTGGGCGGAGGGCCAGGGCTCAGCAGTGACTGGTGGGGGTGGGGCTGACGGGAGAGCCCACTGGCCCCCTACCACCTGCTTCCTCTCCGGCTTCCAGATCAGGCCGGACCCAGGGAAGTATGCGTTGATGGGAGCTGCAGCCCAGCTGGGTGAGTGGGGGGCACTTGGGCCCCTTTGCAAGGCCATGGGGGGGGGCTGGCCGTGGGTCAGCAGAGTCTGACCCAGAGTCCAGCTCTGAATATGTGTGTGTGTGTGTGTGTGTGTGTGCGCATGCAGGGGGGGAGAGAAGCCCCCTTGGGACCTTTGGGGGAGCAGAGCCAGGAGGGGGGGGGTCCATCTGGGCAAGGCAGGGCCTTCCTGGCTGCCGGTGGGCAGAGGGGCCACTGTGGTGTCCCTTCTTGGGGGAGGGAGGAGACGTGAGACCGGGGGGGGGGGTGTCTCTTGTTCCAGGGGGCATCGTGCGGATGACGCTGAGCCTGACGGTCATCATGATGGAGGCCACGGGCAACGTCACCTACGGCTTCCCCATCATGCTAGTCCTCATGACGGCCAAGATTGTGGGGGACTTCTTTGTGGAGGTGAGGGTGCCCCCCCATTCCGAAGGGCTCTGGTTGGAGGCAGGGTGAGAGGCCCAGAAGCCTTCAACCCCCCCAGGCCCCTCCCCCGTGACATGACTCAGGCCGGGCCTGCTGTGACTCAGTTTCCCCTCCAACTGCCGGCCCAGGTTCTCCTCCCACTGAAGGGATTCTTATCCCGGAAAGCTTGGGGGCTCCCCCTGCCTGTGCCCCCCCCCTGCGTGGCCTCACTGTCTCCTCCCCCTTCCAGGGCCTGTACGACATGCATATCCAGCTCCAGAGTGTCCCCTTCCTGCACTGGGAGGCCCCGGTCACTTCGCACTCTTTCACGGCCACGTAAGCTGACCCGTCCCCCCAGCAGCCCCGCCCCTGAGCAGGGAGAGTCTGGGAGAGGCCGAGGGGGCAGGGAGACCCCCTCCCACCCCTCCTCCCACGGGATCCCTGGGGGGGCCTGCCCCCCTTTTGCCCTCCAGTGCCCCCCCTGGGCTGAGCCTGGGCTCCACTCCCTCCCTCCCTCTAGCCAGGTGATGAGCACCCCGGTCACCTGCTTGCGCCAGAGTGAGAAAGTGGGCACCGTGGTGGACATCCTGAGTGACGCGGCTTCCAGCCACAATGGCTTCCCGGTGGTGGAGAGCAGCCCGGGCAGCCACCAGGTGGGCAAGGGGTTGGCGGGGGCTGCCACCCCAGGTGGGTGGAGGAGGGGGGTGGAGGAGGGGGGTGGGGGGGCCCTTGGAGACCCCCAGGGGGCCCCGGCTGCTGAGACCTGGGGCTTTGCCTCCGAAAGCCCCCCCCCAGGGGTTGTGACCCAGAGCAGTGTTTGGCCAAGAAGAATGCTGGGTGGGGGAGGGGGGGGCAGAAGCCCAGCCCCCAGGACCGCAGGGCCCCCAGCACCAGCCGAGGGCCGGGATGAGCCCCCCAAACTCTGTCGTCACCCAGGAATCCCCCCCTCTCTCCCCTTGCAGACGATGGGCCTGCGGGGCCTGATCCTGCGCTCTCAACTGATTGTGCTCCTGAAGCACAAGGTGGGTGTGGGTGTGTGGGGGCGGGGGGGTAGGGAGTTTGGCCAGGTGCCCCCCCTCCGAGGACGCTGCTGCCCGTCTCCCTGCTGCAGGTCTTTGTGGAGCGGGCCAGCCTGTCCCTGCGGCAGCGGCGGCTGAAGCTGAAGGACTTCCGGGACGCCTACCCGCGCTTCCCCCCCATCCAGTCCATCCACGTCTCCCAGGACGAGCGGGAGTGCATGATGGACCTGACGGAGTTCATGAACCCCTCGCCCTACGCGGTGCCCCAGGTGAAGGGAGGGGCCGCTCTGCCTCTGGGCGGCCACAGGAGGGGGGAGGCCTGGGAGGGGCCGGAGGAGGCTCCCACCTGCAGCTGACCAGCAGGCCGGGCTTCCCCTTCCAGGAGGCCTCCCTCCCGAGGGTCTTCAAGCTCTTCCGAGCGCTGGGATTGCGCCACCTGGTGGTCGTGGACAATCAGAACCAGGTAGGGCCCCTGCTCTGCTCCTTCCAAGGGGGGGGGAGAGAAAGCGCCTCCTCCATTTTGTGTGGGGGGGGGCTGCTTACCCAGCCTGAGCCTGTGCCCCCCCTTGCCTTGTAGGTGGTGGGGCTGGTCACGCGGAAGGATTTGGCCCGCTACCGGCTGGGGAAGAAGGGCATCGAGGAGATGCTTGTGTCCAAGACGTGACTCTGCTGGGCTGCCCAGGACTCGAGTGGAGCGCAGGGGACCCGGACTGCCCCCCCCACGGCCCCTTTCCGTGCTATGGGCGGGGTGGGGGCCGCAGGGGCCCGAGAGTGGCCAGGGCAGGCAGGGCAGCGGCTTCCTGGCCTTGGTGTGGCTTTCGTCTGTCTTTCACGCACTCACGGGTTCTCGGCATGCTTTCCTCGCCCCCCCCACCGACTGTGCCTTCCAAGCCCCCCCTCGGGCAGCAGCCACCTGAAGCCGGTCCAGCGCCCGCCTGCTTTGGCTCCCTTCCCCCCAGTGGGTGGGTGGGGGCTGGGGAGAGGGACGGGTCACCCCGAGACTTGCTCTTTCCCAGCTTCCCTCCCTGTGGTTGAAAGGGACCAAGCAAAGGGGTCCTTGTTGCCCCCCCCCAGACATCCAGAGGAGGGGGGGGCTCCGGCTCCACCCTTCGCTCTGCCCTGCCAGGCCCTCGGCACTTCGCTCCCCTCTACAGCACCTGCACCTGTACCTCAAGTCCTTTTTTGTGCTAAAATAAAAACGTATGAGGCTTTTCTCCCTTTGGCTCCTGGGTCTCCTCGTTTGCCCGGCTGTGGGGGGGGGGGGAAGGGGGCCAGGACGGAAAACGGAGCCCAGTGGGGAGGCTGAGGGGCCGGGAGGAGGTGTGTGGAGCACCATCCCCTCCAGCCAAGCCTCAGCTCCCCAGCACCAAGGCCCGGTCTCTTGGCAACGGCACCCACAGGGGGCCCATTGTGACCCCCTCCCCGGCAGCAGCCCTGCCCCCCCCCCAGGGGAAGAAGAGATGGAGGGCAGTCGCAGCCGGCTGGGTGGGGCATGAGGTCCGGCTATGCTGCCCTGGTGCTGGGCTCCCTGGTGCTGCAGAAGGACCTCAGTGGGGGCCCCTCCCTCCGCACCCGGACGCCCCGGGAAGCCGATGGCCGCGAGGGGCCCGGGGGCTTCTGCCCAGAGGGGGGGCTGCTGTCCCAGTTCCAGCACCTGCTCTGCTCCCACGGCTTCTGCTGGGTCTGGGAGACGAGCTGGGGCCTCCCGGTGGCCGTGGCTGCCCTGCTCCTGCTCTGGCTGGGCTTCGAGCTCTGGACCTGCCGCTGCCTGGCCCGGTGGCAAGCCCAGCTCAGGCCGCCCGTCGCCCCCGAGAGCCACACGGCCCAACCCGGCCCTCCTCCCTTGGTAAAGAGGCGGCTCGGCTTACAGCGCCCTCTGGGGCAGCCCCCAACCCCCTGCTCTGGGCCCAGCCCTGTAAGTGGCCCCAAAAGCTAAAGGGGAAGCAGGGAGACCCCCCCCATGATTACAAACGTGTGTGAGAGAGCGCTTTGGGGGTGGGGATGTGGGTCAAAGTAGACACACACCACATTCAGCTTCCGGGGTGCAACGGCCAGCAAGAAGCCAAGGGGGCAGACTGCCTGGGACCACGGAGGGGGATCTGTGTGGGCCTGGCTGCAGAGGGAGGGGCCACAGACAGGGCAGCATCGGTTACAATACAACATGAGGCAAGAAACCCAAACGGTTACATTCAGCCTGTTCTGGAGAACCACTAGCAGAAATTTGGAGTAATTTGGAGAACTGGCCAATGGCTGGGCTCCTGAGTGGGGAGGGGGAGGGGATTTTGTGGTCTCCTCCCCCTGCCACGCCCACAGAAGGGTAGGTCCCAGCCACAGGACCCTCTCCCTCCATTCAGAAAGCATCTTATAGAGGGAAGGAAGGAAGCGAAGCCAGCATCAAGCGCCCCCTCCCCTTGGCCCAGAGGAGACCTGGTGGGTCAAGGTGGCCCCCAGAAGGCCCTTGTGGGAGACGGCCAGAGCGCAGGTGCCAACTCAGCCAAGCCCTCCCCAGAGCCCCCTGGTGGCACCCGAGGGGCAGAGGCCACCCTCAAAGCAGCTGGACAGGAAGCTGCCAGGCCAGAAGCCTCTGTGCTTCCAGGAGGGGGGGGCGGGGGGGCTTGTCCTCTACCCTCGGACTGAAGCAGGAGAGCTGCCAAAGCGGGAGGGGCCGACCTGCTCCTTTTGACCTTGGTGTGATTTCCGTCCTCAAAGGATGGAAGCTAGAATGCACGTTCACCTGGAGAACATTTGAAACCCACTAAGGTTCTCCCCCCACCCCCACCCCCCTTGCAGCCGGACGCAGAGCGTGAGGAAGAAGAAGAAGAGGAGAAAGACTTTCCAGCCACACAAGCAAAACGTACGTTTACTCCAACTTCCTCTTTCCCTGCTGTAGGCCTGGGTGTCCCCCCCCCCCCCCCGTGGCACGACCTCCAAGCTCCCCAGGGGTGGGGTGGGGGCTGTGGGCGAAGGGAGCCAGAACCTGCCCCGGTCTTTCCCAGCTCCGGGAGAGCTCCCTGCTGGGCTGCCCTGGGGGGGACGCGGGGGGCTCGGGTTGGAGACTTTGCAAAGGCCGCATCCTCGGTTCTCTTCTGCCTGTGGGAGGGTCAAGGCAGCTGGAGGGGGGGTTGGGAAATATTTTGATTGAAAGTCCATCCCAAATCTTCCTTTTCCTCTGTTATAGACTCCGGCTGCATTTGTGGGAGGCAACCGGCATCCGATTTTGGACGGTGGGTGAAATCTCTCTTTGCAGGAGGGTCTCTGCTAATGCCCCCCCCGCCCCCCATGGCAGGGAACCTCCTTGGTGGGGGGGGGGGGCTGGGGGAGGCTCAGTGGGGCTGGCCAGGAAGGCTCACCTATCTGGGCATCACAAGAGCGATCCAGAGAAGGCCCAAGGGGGAAGATTTCCCAACAGGTAGCAATGGAGTGACACCTGTCGTGATTGCCTCTATCAACGGAGTCGCCTGGAAGTGGGAACGCTCTTTTCTCGCCTGGCAGCCTAGGAAAGCCCCGCCTTCCCCCTTTTATTTCCACAGTGATGAGCGGCCTCGCCAGGGGAACAGACACCCACAGGAGCCACCCCAAAGGCCACAAAGCAGCGGCAGCAGCGTGGGTCAAGAGGAGAGCCTGCCTCCTCCATTCAGGGGCCCCGTGGTCCTGCCAAAGCCCTCCTCTTCCTCCTCCTCCTCCTCCTGCTTGGCGCTCCTGAAACACTGGGATTGGTCCTGCCGGGTGGCCACGCCCCCTTCCTCCAACACCTCCGACAGCAGCGGCTCCGCCTCCTCTTCCCTGGACTCCGAAGACCTCTGTCTCCTGAAGAAGAGGAGACCGCGTGGGCCGCCATTTATCCCCTTGCTCCCAGAAAGGCTTCCCGAAATAGAAGGCCCACCGCCGCCGCGTCCGGAGATTCCTCCCGAAATCAAGGGCCCCCCGCCGGCCTCCTTTGCACAGATACACATTGTCCAGAGCTCCACTTTCGACAAGGAGGATGGGGTCATCCTGGTAGAGAAGTCTCTCGAAATCCGCATGGGGCCCCTGCCGGCCCCTGGCCCCCTCCCCAGGTTGGGGGCCGGGGACACAGAGGAGGCGGAAGAGAAGCCCCCGCCTCTCCCCTGGCTGGACCACATGGCCATCCAGTCTCTGGACTTCAGGGTGAAGGAGCAGAAAGAGGAGCGGGCCAGGCCGGCCGAGGAGCCCGCCCCGAAACCCCCCCCGGACCAAGAGGAGGAGCCCCCCCCTCCACCGAGAGAGACCGCCGGCCCCGCTGAGGGCCCCCCGCCTGTCCACTCGGAGGACGTCCCGAGCGTCCTGAGGGGGATGGACGAGAAGAGCCGGGCCGTCCTGGAGTTCCACGTCAAGAAGAAGATGGTGCAGAGGCGTTGTGGGGTCCCCACCGTGGTCCTCAACTCCGTGCAGCTCTTCCAGCCCCCCGGGAGAAAATCCTTCCGTGGGGATCTGAGGAGCAGGAGGATGCAGAACCTCTGGCTGGTCCCGGTCGAGGCCGGAGCCCCCGCCGGCCCCCCTGCAGCCCTCCTGCCCGGAAGCGCCCGGCCCGTCTACGGGAGACTTTCCCGGGAGCCTCCGAGGGCCGAAGGGCCCCACGCTCCCCACAAAGCGAAGCCGGAGGGACTCGGCCGGGGGGGCCTCCTGGACCCCCGGGAGAAGCCCAGGGGGCCCCACGGAAGCCGCGGCAGAGACGTCCTCCGCTCGGTGGAGCCAGAAAAGCTCCGGAAGCTTCTTTTCCATTTGACGGTGAAGATGGTGGAGATCCAGAAGGGAGCCCTCCCCGAGATGGTGGAGGCCGCCCTGCGCGCCTTCAGCATCCTCTCCGTGAAGCCCCTGCCCAGGGGGATCCGCCTGGGCAACAAGGTCTCCCGGCCCAAGCACCTGGCGCTGGGCTTTGTGCCCCCGGAGGCCCTCTGCCTCATCGACCTCAACATCAGCCACAAGTTCATGGTCTTCACCTGGGGGATCCCACCCCCCCACTTGGAGCCCCCAGGCCAGGCCAGCTCGGGCCTCTCCAAGGCCACCCAGTCTCCCAGCGGCCCCCAGGCGGCCCCCGTGCCCCGGAAGGCCCCCCTGCTGGTCCTGAAGGCGCCTCGGAAGGGCCCCCCCGCGTCGGAGGAGATCCTCCTGATCCAGAAGCCCCCAGCACCCCACAGACGCCCCCTGCCGCCTGCAGAGGAGCCCCAGGACCTGCACTTCCGAGACCTCTTTCAGCAGAGCAGCCCGGCCCCCCCCAGCGCTGCCCCCAAGCGGGCCCAGCCCCCGCCCAGGCCCCTCCCCGCCCTGGAAGCAGGACCAGCCCACGAAGGGCCCCAGCTCAAGCAAGCACCTCTCGCCCTGCCCAGTGCCAAGGGCCAGGGGGCAGCTGGCAAAGGCAGTCCCGGCCCCCGGCCAGAAGCACCAGCGGAGCCGACGATGACGGAGGGCAAAACGGGGAGTCTGCAAGCTGCAAAGTTGCAGGAGGAGCCACAACAAGAAGGACCTGCGGATCTCCCAGCCGCCCTCAAGGCAGGCGAAGAGGCAGGCAGCCAGAAAGGGGGGCAGCCACAGGGGCCCCCGGAGGATGAGCTGCCTCAGGGGGGGGCTCTTCTGGCCACCCTAAAGAAGGAAGGAAGGCCAGGGAGCCCCAAAGAGGCAGACAAGCAGGCAGAGCCTGGCAGGGCTTTCCCTGCAGCGGCCCCGGGGAAGGAGGCAAGCCAGAGAGACGAGGGCAGCCTACTGGAAGGGACCAGGCCCACCCCAGCAGGGACTGAGGGCAAAGCAGGTGGGACGCCACAGGCGGAGCTGGAAGGAAGTCAGCAGTACAGGGCCCTCCCTGCAGCGGCCCCAGGAAAGGAGGCAAGCCAGAAAACTGAGGGGGGACAACTGGAAGGTACCAGGCCCACCCCAGCAGGGACCGGGGGCAAAGCAGATGGGACGCCACAGGCAGAGATGGAAGTAAGCCAACAGTACAGGGCCCTCCCTGCAGCGGCCCCAGGAAAAGAGGCAAGCCAGAAAACCGAGGGGGGACAACTGGAAGGGACCAGGCCCACCCCAGCAGGGACCGAGGGCAAAGCAGATGGGACGCCACAGGCAGAGATGGAAGTAAGCCAACAGTACAGGGCCCTCCCTGCAGCGGCCCCAGGAAAGGAGGCAAGCCAGAAAACCGAGGGGGGACAACTGGAAGGGACCAGGCCCACCCCAGCAGGGACCGGGGGCAAAGCAGGTGGGATGCCACAGGCGGAGCTGGAAGGAAGCCAGCAGTACAGGGCTCTTCCTGCAGCGGCCCCAGGAAAGGAGGCAAGCCAGAGAGATGAGGGGGGCCAAGAGGGGGGCCAGCTGGAAGGGACCAGGCCCACCTCAGCAGGGACCGGGGGCAAAGCAGGTGGGATGCCACAGGCGGAGCTGGAAGGAAGCCGGCAGTACAGGGCCCTCCCTGCAGCGGCCCCCGAGCAGGGCACAAGCCAAGGAGAGGAGGGGGGCCAACGGGGAGAGCTGGACGGGACCTCGGAGACCCCGAAGCCAGCGGCGACAACCGGCAGCCCACGCGACGACGCCCCCGGAGCCACAACCGCCGGGGGACCGCAGGCGACGCTGCAAGGGCCGCCGCACTCCGCGGAGAAGCCGGGCCGGGCGGGGCGGGGCGGGGGCAAGGCGGGCGGCCAGGGGGCGGCGGGGCCGCGGGAGGAGGGTCCGGCCTCGCGCAAGGGCCGCCAACGCGCCCCGCCCCTCGCCCTCTCGGTGGCCCTGCGAGCGGCGTCGGCGTCGGGTGGACGGAGGGACGGGAGCCCCGCGCGTGCCCGCCTCTCCCTCCGCCTCCACCTGCGCCACCCGCGCTTCCACCTGCACCTGCACCGGCGGCTGGAGGCGGCGCTGCGTCCGCGGCAACGGGCCGGGCTGAGCCTGCGCGTGGAGAGCGGCGGCGGCGGCGGCGGCGGGGGGGGGACAGCCCGGGAGGGCGCCGGCCCGGCCCTTCTGCTACGCCTGCGCGGAGCGTCGCGGGCCCGACGGGAAGACGGTGTGCTGGGCGCTGCCGCGGCGCATCCAGGAGATGAACGGCGGGCGGGTGCCGCAGGTGGCCCGCCCCGAGCGCCGCCCCGCCCCGCCCCGCCGAGGAGAAGGAGGAGCAGCAGCAGGAGGAGGCGGGGCGCGGGGCAGGCCGGGCCGCGGGGGGGCGGGGCATTAAACCCCTTGCTTGACAGCCGAGTCCCGAGGTGCTTTCTACGCTTTGTCTCCTAGGCCAGAAGTGGGGCCGGGGGTGGAACGCATGCGCACGAAGACCCACCCACCCGCCGCCTTTTGTACGTTTGCGCAGCGCGGCACCGCGACGCCCGGCCTGCCCTTACTTGGCAGCCCTCTTCGGGGCGGAGCGTCTCGTGCACGCGAGTTGGGGCGTCCGCGCGCGGTCCTCGGGAGCGCCGCCAGCCTAGATAGGAGCGAAGCGCCCCGTTCAACGCAGGCGCGGTGGCCAAGTGGTAAGGCGTCGGTCTCGTAAACCGAAGATCACGGGTTCGAACCCCGTCCGTGCCTCGCGAGTTCCAGCTACCCCTTGGCTAACCCCGGCGGGGGCGAGAGGAGGAACAGGAGGGGCTCATTTTTAGGGCGGGGCGGGCGGGCGGCGGCGGCCCTTCCCACGACCAGGCCGACACGCGCTTTCCTCGTCCCGCGGGGACTGCCGGGAGGGGGCCAACTTATTTCTTGTGCAGCCCCACGGAGGAGCCCCGGGCCTCTCGTTCTGGCCACGCGGTCAGGGGACCCCGAGCTCCTCTTCTGGGGGGGGGGGGGGCTCCCCCCGCCCCGCTTCCCAACAACGGGAGGTCGCTGCACGGCGCACGCGGGAAAGGGGGGCGGGGGCCAGGCCGCCTTCTTTTCCAAGCGGCTAGTCCTCAAGAGGCCTCCCCGCCGCCAGCTCCCTGCCAGGCAGCGGCGGTAAGTGCCCGCCGGAGCCCCCGTCCCGCTCTTGTGGCCGGGAGTCACGCGGGCGAGGCGCTGGGGGGGGGGGGGGAGTCGGGCAGTCAAGGGAAGAGGCTGCAGAGGGAGGGGCAGGTGGCCTGGGGAAATGGGGGGGGGAGCTGTGCTCGGTCCTTGCTTGGAGGGGGCCGTGCCTGCCTGTGGGGGGGGGGGGAGTGCAGGGGAACTAGTGGAAAGTCATGGGGGGGGGGGTTTCTTTGCCCCATGGGCCCAAGAGCAAAGCTTTCCATCCTCCGTCCGAGGCGTCAAGCCTCAACCAGGCGCGTGTGGGCTCCCTGGACCCTCTAGGGCCCCACTGGCCACCTCCAGCCACCGGGCTGGAGCCTGTCCAGCGATTCCGGGGAAGAGCCTGACCCCTCCCTGGACACAAGGACCGGCCCTGGCCCGCTGCTGCCCACAGCTTTCCTCCGGCCACCAGCAGAGAGGGGCAGAAGGCCGTGGGCCACCCAGGCAGCAGGGGAGAGGAGCGAGGGGGGGCTCTGGTTCCAGGGAGGGGGTGGGTAGGTGGGTGGACAACCCTCCCCTGGCCATGCACTTCCTCTGCCAGGAGTCAGACTGCCAGTGCCCCCCCCCTTGGTGGGTCGGCCTTTGCCCCCAGGCGAAGAGGGTCTCTGTGGCGGGGGGGGGGGTCCTCTGCCCAGGAAGTATGGACACGGAGTCCTAGGAAAAAAGACTCTTTAATTTCTTCACTGTATGGAAATAACATTTTTCATTCCACGATACAAAAATGTTAAATATCAAACGGAGTTTATGAAACCGGCCACCGCAGGCCGAGGTCTCAGGCTGGTGGAAGCTGGGGGTGCTGCGGGTTTATCTTTGTCTTTTTAAATAGAGAAGGGGGGTCAGAGATCAAGGGGGGGCGCAGGGGGGCTCTCAAACTGAGTGTGGAGACGAGGCCTCTTCTTCCCTTTCAGGGGGGGGGGGGGAAGGGAGTGGCCGAATGCCTGCCAGGGGGGTCGAGGGCACCAGCCGAAGAAGCTGCACAGACTCGGGGGTGGTGGTGTGTCCAGCGCTGCAGTCCGGCCCTTGGGCCCCACACGTACACAACAGCCAAAGGTTTTCACATAATGGACACGACACGCATGCACAGACCATGATTGTTAGAAAACAGAAGCGACTTCCGAGAGGCCTCCTGCCCCTCCGGCCTCCCTGCTCCTGGCAGCTACCACGTGTCCGGCACATCAAAGAGCCTGGCGGGAGTGGCCTTGAGCCCCCCTGCAAGAAGCACAGCACGGCCACACGGCTGAACAAACGCAGAACCCTCCCAGGCTGACCATGCTGGCCGGAGGAGTCCCAGGCTAGCCCCACCACACCCCCACAGCTCCCCCCCTGGGCATTCAGAGGAGGGGGCTGAACCCGAGCGGGGGGGGGGCAGTGATCTCGTTCAAAGTCCCTGCCTCCCTCCAGGCCTGCCGGTCAGCAGACGGGCCGAGCGCCCCTACCCTCCAGCGCCTGCTTGCTTCTGCTCTTCCGCAGCCTCTTGGCCTCCTTCCTCTCTCCCTCGGGGGTCTCCTGGAAGGGCCCCGGGGGGGTGGGCAGCTCCGCCTCTTGCCCCGCGGCCTCCTCCAGCTCATCCGCCAGGCCCTCCTCCTGGATGGGGCTCATGCTCCTCTTCCCCACAGAGCTGGGGGTCGAAAAGCTGCCGAAAGAGGGAGGAGCCTTCCGTGGAGGGGCCTTTCCTGAAGCCGGGCGAGGCCCCGTCCACTCCTCTCACAAGGGCCACAGGGCAGCTGAGCCCAAGGTGGCCCTTCCGCAAGCCGGCCTGGTCAGCTGCCCTGGCCCCTGCCACCCGCAGCCCCAACCGCTGCCCGCCTGTCTCGTGCCACTTCAGCCTGTGTTTAACGCTTCCAGGTTCTGCTGGGCCCGTGAAGTGTTACCTGGGCGCAGCAGCACACCTGGGGACTGGGGCGTCACCTGCACTGCTTTCAGGCTGTCGGACAGACAGGGCCGGCCCTGCTCGCTCCCTTCCAGACCCCAGGTGACCCCCCGCTCCCCCCAGGTTGAACCCTCCCTCCCCCCCTCGGGGGCCTCACCTGCACAGGCTGTAGTAGCGGCCCTGGGGCGTGAAGGGTCCGGCCTGGGTCTTCAGGCGCTTGGCCTCCCCCTCCCTCCAACTGTCCTCGGCCCATTTCCTCTTGGTCAGTCTCCGCGCCTCCTGCTTCTTCTCCATGTATTCTGCGTAGGTCTGGATCCGGTAACTCTCAGCGTACCTGCTGGTGTTGACGGCTGTGGGAAGAGTGCAGAACAAAGTCACACCCCCCCCCCCGAGGGAATCCTCTCCAGGACGGCTTCCAAAGAGCGGGGGCCCCCTCCCCCTCTCAAGGAGGGGGCAGGGGGCCCTCTGGAAGGGGGGGCTCAGGCTCAATTCAGGAGAGCATAAATCACCAGGATGAAGGAAGCCAATATCCTGTTTCTGGGAAAAGCACCACAAAGCACAAGGGGGGGGGGGGGGAGGCATGGGTACAAATTAGTTGGGGGGGGAGGGGCTGTGTCTGGGGCAGCAGCAATCGGCCCCAAGTCTTGAGCTAAGGTCAGCCCTGCCCTGCCCCCTTCCATTCCAGGCCCTCCTCCCTCAGAAGGCATCTGGACAGAGGCTGCGTGGTCCTCCCCCCCTTCCTTTCCCCTGCCTTTCCTCCCACAGACTCCGTGGCCCCACACAAAGGAGAAAGGGCTAAAGAAACGGGACCGTTTGAAACCTCCGGACCCTCTGCAGACGTTTGGTCAAGATAACCAGCTGTGGCCCCTTCTTCCCAAGGCTGGGTGGTGCTCACCAATCTGCACTTGTTCAGGCTGGCTCAAGGACACAAACGCCGACGTATCGTCAATCCAGCACACGTGGATGTTGCCTAAAATCCGAAGGGGAAGGTAAACCCTCTTCTGACCAGATCTGTCCAAGCATAGTGAAGATGACACCATGTGGGCGGCTCTCGTCCTCTGAAGCAGGGAGGGCCAGAGGGGGGTCCTGCACAAGCCCCCCCCCCCATAAACCCCCCCTCCCCCTCCTTCTTTAGCCCCCAGTGCAGAGCCCCATGGCTTGTAGCCTTCCACCCCGGAGGCCCCTCTGCCAAATCCGGCCGCTCTCTGGCGAGAATGCCGCTGGAACAGGCCTGCTTACCGAAAGCACTGAAGAGCTGGTAGAGGTCGCTTGTCTTCCACTCTTTGGGAAAGGTCACGTAAAGGACGTGGTCGCGTTTTGGCTGCACTACAAAACCAGAAGAACCTGATCTTGGCACCCACCCCTGACACCCCCAGGAGCCAAGATCACGGGGAGATTCCCCCCACTGGGCTGCCACACACAAACACCCCCCCCCCCTCTGCAGAAGGCAGGTCTCAACCCAGGGGGAGGCTGGAAGGGGCTCAGGGCCATTTCACCCAACCTTCCTTCCCTGCCAGCCTCCTTCAGGTGGTCCCTCCTTTTTCTGGCACTCAGCCCCCACTAAAGGGGAGAATAGTTCTCACACACTGCTGCAAAACCAGACAGGTGTGAACCATCCCACTATTTTGACACGTTTAAGGTTTGGGGGGGGGGGGGGGACACTTACAATCTGGTCCTTCCAAATTGAGATATGGAATGTCCAACACCCTCATCAGAAATAATCTGAAGGAAAAGTCAGAGAGTCGCTTGGATATTACAAATAAAAACTAAATAAAGATATTTCTCTGTCTCTGCTTATCTAGCGAGCTCCATGAAAAGCTAGCAAAAGAGCCCCTCTAAATGACATCAAGGTGCCACTAGCCCCCTGGGAGTGGGGCCTTGGGCGGCAGGGCAAGAAAACCTCTCTGGCAAACACCTTGGTACAACCCCCAACCTGACTGAAAAAGCCACAGCAGCAGTGCAGGAAACAGCAGGACGCTCTTCAGGGATGGTTGTCACTTACTTGTTGAAAAAGGGCTCCATCAGCTTTGAACCGGCAGAAACGTGATTTTCGGGAGGGCTGACAAATGAACCTAAGGAGCAAAGGACAGGGCAAGAATCAGGACAATGGCCGAGCGAGGGCTGCTGGGGGCCACGGGAGGAGATCAGAGCACCTAAGAAGTTTGCCATGGAGATGAAGCAGAGGCCCGTGATGTAGGCGTCGTAGCCGGCTTCGTGCAGCTGCTCTGAAGCTGTGTCGTAGCTGGGGAAGCCCTCGGCACTCTCTGAGGAAGGAAGGGAGGGAGGGGGGCTTTTACTCAAAGTCACCTGGAGGGGAGCTGCTGGAGGTGCCCCGCTTCCTCCCAGAGTGTTTTGCCCCCAGAAGACTCCAGGGGGTCTTTATTCTGCCTCTGGGGAGAAAGTAGCACCATGCAGTTACTGGCTCAATAGTGCTACTGCCCCATTTCCCCTGAAATTAAGACCCTGCCTTATGCTTTCTTGAACCCTGGAAGAGGCAGCACTTGGCCTCATGGCCATACACTCAAAAGCCCAATTGGGCTTATTACCAGATGTCTTATTTGGGGGGGAACAGGGTAGTTTTGTGTGTTTCTGAAGCCCTGATCTGAATTCCCCCATCGAAATTACAGAAAGGCCAGCTAGAGAGAAGGCAAAGGATTTCTCCCCACCAAAGCGAAAGCACCTTTTTAAAGTGTTCACTTGCCACGTCTACTAAAAGCCAGATTTCGGCTCTTCTCTGTTGCCTTACCGACTCTTGGGGGGCTGAAGGGCGTCTCCTTCAAACGCTTCTCCAGCTCTGCCAGGGACGTGTTCTTAATGATCTCCTGAAAAGAGAAGAGAGCGTCTCTGATCCCATGCGGACGTCAGCATACAAGCGCTCCCTCCTCCTCCTCTCTCTCTCTCTCTCTCTCTCTCACAAGCACACACACACACACACAAAACCTTGGGATGCCTTGGAAAGACCACAGTGGTTGTAAAGGCTTTTAGAACTCAAAACAGAGTTTGAGAGTTTTAAAACCTGCACCGTCTCATAGGTTTTACATTGTCCACTAATGCAGTTTGGACCATGATTATTAATACCAACTGATAGCAAGAAAGCGAGAAGATGATCAAATCCCTTCTAGTGTTTTCACCCATGTCTTAAACATACACCCACTTGTAAGCCCTGTGTAAAACACTTCCAAGGCAAGCTCACCAGTATTATTCCTGCCTTCACTTATTTATTATTTATTTATTTATTATTTGGATTTGTATGCCGCCCGTCTCCGAAGACTTGCATTAGCAAAGGCAACTAAAGGCCCCTGATGGCCAGCGGCCCTGCTCCAACGGAGCCACAGGCAGGAGAGGCCATGTCAGGGGCACCAAGAGCTCCTGCTAAAAGTATTTCTTCAAGGGCACTGCCCCCCCCCCCAAACAGCCAGGCATTTAAAGGGGGTTAGCTTTTGTTTGTGCTCAGCGGTTTTGCCTTCTGGCAATCACAAATAGCTCCTGAGGACAGGAATCTGTGGCCTGGCAGGGGCAGTTCACTGGATGCAACAATGGCGTATTATCTTTGTTGCAAAACAGTCTTATCTGTTCGTTTCACTTCATTAACTTTGTTAATTACAAGATGACTTTAAGAGGTGTGATCAAGAAATGCAAATGTCCTACCTTGAATGGCTGTGTGCTTGCCATCAATTTAGTGTCCAATAGCCTATAAAACAGATAAGAGTTATAAATTCTGCAAAACGTGTCGGGGGGGGGCCGCTCTGGAATAAGATTGTTACACTGAAGACTCAGCAGGAGTTTCCTAAGTTTGAAGGTTCTGCAAGAGGAGGATTATGGAGACACTTTAACTGGGATTCCAGCTGCTTGGGGGCATCCACGGCTCGGGCCCTCTGCCAGGGGGAGGGGGACTCCTTGGACAGTCAGAGGGCCATTGAGAGAACAGAGGACTGGACTGGACTGCCACTCACCTCGGGAAGACGCATGTTGCCAGTTCTTTGAACTCATTGAAATCCTGGAATTTAAAAGGAACCAGATCACTGTAAACTGCATCAATGCACAATTAATTTATTTGAGAAAAGTAAAGGCTGCAATGCCAAAGAACATGTTGGATATTACATTTAAGATGCCATCAAAAGCATGATTTTTAAAAACAACAACACTGCAGATGGTTGCCAGCTTAAGAGAACTCTAATTAGGAAGCTTTGGAAATTAAGAAAGCTCGCAAGCTTCGAGGGAAAAGCAGAGGGAAGCAGCCCCCGCTTGGACTATCAACCGCCGGGGGGAGCAGATTGGGAGCTGCCGACACCCCCCCCCTCCACCCAGGACGGCCGGCCCAGGCGTGCCCCAGATCTCGGTGCAAGGAGGAATCCACCAACCTCGGGGAGGGAGCAGTAGAACTGGTGGATGGTGTGCATGACATCCAGCAACATGTTGTGTCCGACCACGAGCTTGCCCTGTAGGGAGGCAACCCAGGCTGATGCTCAGGCAGAGGCAGAACGTGCGCCCCCACCCCCATGGGTTCGAGAACACTCCTGGCTAACTCCAGTGGCCGATGGCACGCCTACTTTTCCTAATGATTTCAAGGCAACGAACGTACCGAATTCGCAAGGGCGTGAATGACTCGAGAAAAGCCCACGGCGTCCTTCAGCTCCTCCTGCAAGTGAGAAGCCCAGGGGAGTCCTTTGCCTGGCCCCTCCCAGCACCCCTGTGCATCAGCCTCTCCCAGTGGAGTGGAGAGGCTGCCCGCCCCCCCACAGCCCCTGCCCTGCCAGAGGCACCGGGGGCACCTGCCTGTTCTCTGGCTTGCTTCTCCTGCTCCCTTCTCCTGCGCTCCTCTTCGTCCACTTTGCTGATGATCATGTATCGCTCCTTCTAAGGGCCACAAAGGTTCATGCATGGTTGGCTTGGATTGTTTTTTAATAAGGGTTTTTAAAACTGTTTTAATATTGGATTTGCACATGATGTATTGCCTGTCGTGGGCCGCTCCGAGTCCTCGGAGAGTGGTGGCATACAAATCTAATAAATTATTATTATTAAAATTAATGCAGGCACAAGCAAGCAAGAACAATGACCGAGCGCTCCTACACAGCTACATGCGCCAAATTCAGAAGTGGGAGGCGAATACATGAGCCATCCCATTGGAGGTCTCTCTTTTGTATGGGCTTGGCCCCTGATCAGACCAGCAAAGGAGCAGCTGCCACCTGCCCACCAAAACTCTCCTAGTGATGCCTAGAAAATCCCACCGTCCTACCAAGCCCACTGAGAAATGGAAAACGCAGAACTAGTCACCTTTTCTGTTTCCAAAGTTTCAACATGGAGGCCTTTTGGATACCTATGGTGAAATTGAGAAAGGAAAAAGGAAGGATTAATAATAATCAGGCAGAAAAGAAAATAATAAAGAAAATGCCAGGTTTGGCAATAAGGTATCAGTAAGAAATATCCATGTAAACTCCGTGCTTGGTGAATAAAGAAATGCCAGGAGGGAAAGCCGGCTGGGCGGCCTGGCTCTTTGGTCTTGGCCAGCAGCTTTGCATCAACACCGCCCAGGAGACCCAGAGCTCGGCCTCTTAAGGAACGCAGCACTCACGGCTGAGGCCCCCCAGATGCAGAGAAGGCTGCTTCAGCAACTTCTCCTGGTAATAACCAGCACTACTCACTTCCAGCTCAGTGTCTGATAGATTAGTTTCCTCTGGAATCTACAGAGGAGAAGAAAAAGATACAAAGGCTGCCGCCATCTCCAGTGCAAATCCAAATCTCTGCTGCCCAGCCAGCCTCATCTACTCAGAGCTCTGCCCAAGGCCCTGAGGAACAAACCCGGTGCACGGCTCCAGCTGCACGGTGGAGTTTCCTTCATTTTTCAGGAGATCTTCTATCCTTTCTCTGAAAAGGAGAGAAGTGGAAGGTGTCTTCTTTCTGGCTGGCCTCTTCCCACAACGGGGAGGGCCACCTGCAACCCCCTGCTAGTGCACAATGGCTTGTGTTCCCTAAAATGGGAGAACTGGCAAGTTCTACTATTCACTGGATCCACAGTGTGCACATTACCACAAATCACTATTGAAGTCTGAGAAATTCAAAGTAAATGGGATGAGTGGGTAACACATTAAGGAAGGAACCAGCATAATGGAATCCCCACAAATGGACTCTAAGCAGGCATACGCCCACCGGGGGGGGGGGGGGGCTCTAGTTAAACCCCCCCCCCTCCCAGGCCTCTGTAGCTAGTCAGCCTCCATCAGCCTTCCGTACTGCACGAGAAAAGCTGCAAATCCATTTCCAGCCCAGCAGACAGCGACAGAGGAAGAATCCTCTTCCTAGCAAAACTTTGTCTGGCCCAGGAAATAACTGAAAACCTAAATGCAATAATTGTCAGTGGTGTTCGGAGCCCTTCTCCAAGCAGAGACTGTGTATCCACTTACACAACTTTCTCAATGAACTTCTTCTGATCCTCAGGAACAACCGATGGAGGCTTGGCAGCACCAGGTGACATATATGCCAGGCCACCCAACCCATTGGCTTGAGAGCGCTTCTCATCATATTGCTCCCGTAACTGTCTTTCTTCTTCTTGATTTAAGTAAGGGATACCTTAAAAAATGGGGGGAGGGGAGGAGACTCTGGTAAAATTCTGTTTTAAAACTCTTCCAATTTAAACATTTGGGCATCTAGTCCTCCTTTCCTATCCTAGTTTCCTCCAGATGGTTGTAACAGCACTTTTAACTCTCTGAGAATTCTCAGTGATGGGAATTAAAACTTTAATCACAATCAATTAAAGAAACTTTCTTTCTTCATGATTGGATTGCACAATACTGGGAAGAAAGAGGTTGAAGCTACATGTAGAAATGCAAAATTACTTTTAAAATATTTACAAAAGGCTTACCGTTTCGAAAAACTTTATTAAAATCAAATCCCTGGTTTGCTAAAAAATCTATACTTGAGCTCTGAAAGAAAAACAGGAAAAAGATTTATAGATGATTCTACAAATTACATCAATTTAATGAAATTAAATTTTCACGAATAAAAGTGCCAATTCATGGTGGGATATATATATACAGTGAACCCTCGAGTTTCACGTCCTCAAGGATCGCGAAAGGGCTATTTCGCTAGTTTTCAACCTGGAAGTAAACTCCACCATCTGCGCATGCGTGCCCTTCCACGCATGCGTAGATGGTGGAGTTTCCCCGCCGGGCAGAGGCTTCCCTGGGTCTTCCCCCTCTTGCCCCGGTAAGACCCCAGCGGCGGTGGGCTGGAGCGCGAGCTTGGGGCAGCCTAGCTCCGCTTCCCAGCTGGGAAGCGGAGCCGGCAACAGCGTGGGCGGGCGGGCGGCGCGCGCGAGCTTGGGGCAGCCGCGAGCTTGGGGAAACCCCAGATCCGCTCCCCAGCTGGGGAGCAGCCCCAGCAACGCGCGCGCGCTTGGGGCAGCCTAGCTTCGCTTCCCAGCTGGGAAGCGGAGCCGGCAACGCGCGCGCGCTTGGGGAAACCCCAGATCCGCTCCCCAGCTGGGAAGCGGCCCCAGCAACTCGCGCGCGCTTGGGGAAACCCCAGATCCGCTCCCCAGCTGGGGAGCGGCCCCAGCAACGCGCGCGCGCTCCCCAGCAACGCGCTGCGGCGGTGGAAGTAAAAACACCATCTGCACATGCGCAGATGGTGTTTTTACTTCCGCACCGCTACTTCGCGAAAAATCGATCATCGCTTGGGGTCCTGGAACGGAACCCTCGCGATGATCGAGGGTTCACTGTATATTATTTATTTGACAAAGAATACAATTACGACCGCCCAGATAGAGTTCAAACTGGTAGTCTTGACACAAGACAAAAAGAAGCTTCCAGGTGTTTTACCTTTTCTCCAACATCAAGCTAAAATTACTGAGAGTGCAAAGAAAAAAAACCTTCCTCTAAAGCCACTTCATGTTTATGAAACCTTTTCTCAAATTGCTAAGATCCTTCTGACTGTAACGAAAAACTTACAACACTCTTTGTGGCCAGCAGCCAGATGTATCATGTGCTGGCCCTGCCCCAGGAAAAGTCCCGGTGCATCACATGACATCTCACCCCTGCTCTAGACGTTTTCGGATTCCCTGAAATACTAATATCCTACTAATATTAATCATTTATAACCTACCTTCCTAACGATAAAGCACTGCATTTGTGTCAGAATGGTAGTGGAAGATTTTGCTTTGGATTCTCTATTACTTTTGAATCAGAGGGAGAAAATACATATATACCTGGCAGACAAACTTGACATCTGGTGACGTCCTGTTCAAAGGTTTTGGGAAAATATAGAAGTTAAATGATTTAATAGTATACCTAAAAGAAAATACAGTTGAAAATCAGTTTGCAAGTTACGCAGGCCAGCACACTTAATTTTAAAAACCGAGGAAAGGACCTACTTGGATTCCGCGTGATCATACTTAAAAGTGCAGAGGCCAAACTGGAAGAGCAGGAAATCCATGGAATGCTGGGCGGAAAAGGAAACGAACGGGGATTCTGAGCAACCGGGGACCGGGGCAGAGAGACGGGGCGGGACGGGCGGGCGAGGCTCACCTTCCGCAGCTTCTGGTACCGCTCCTCAGGCGTGTCGAAGCCGTTGGTCAGCGCGCTCACGGACGGCCCGTCGCTGATGCCTGCAAGCAGAGCGCGTCCTGAGGCCTGGGCGGGAGAGGGGGGGGGGGCGCGTGGCCGGGAAGGGGGCTGCGGAGGGGGGCGGCGGTACCTGAAAACTCCCCGTCGATGGCCAGGAAGTCGGCCTCCTCCACGGCCTCGTAGACGGCGCCCAGCGCGCTCTTGAAACCTGCGGACAGGGCGAGGGTCAACCGGGGGACCCACCCCGCCGCCCCCCTCCCGCCGCGCGCGCCCGCCACTCACTGGCCCGGGTGATCTCCATGCCGCCTGCAGCCGGGCCGACCCCCTCCCCTCCCCCGAGCCACACCAACACTTCCGGAAACAAACGCGGCGACCCGGCGCGCAGGTGCGTCACCGGCACGTGACCGGAGAGCGTCGCGTCCCGCGCGTGCTCAGTAGCGCCCGAGAAGGCGTGGCCGCCCGTCCTTCAGTGAGGGGGCTGGGCTCCGGGCAAGATGGCGGCGGCAGCAGCGATGGGGCGGCTGGCGGGCGGGCCTGGTGGGGGCCTCCGGCGCCCGCTGACCCGCCTGGCCTTCCCCGCGGGGTCGAGGCGGCGGATGAGCGGGGCCGGCGCGGTGCTGGTGGAGGAGCGCGCGGGTGGGTGGCCGGGCGGGCGGGGGGCGAGGCGGGCCGGGGCTGCGCCGGACTCTGAGTGACGCGCCTTTCCCGGCAGGCCTGGCGCTGGTGCGGCTGAAGCAGCCGCCGGTGAACGGGCTGAGCCTGCCGCTGCTGACCGAGCTCGGCCTGGCGCTGCAGAAGCTGGAGGATGCCCGGGCCTGTCGGGGACTCGTCCTCACCTCGGTAGGCCGGGCGGGAAGGGAAGGGAGGGGGCTAGGCGGGGTCGGGCGGGGCGGCCGAGAGCGCGGGAGAGACCGTGGCGCCTTCCCCGCAGGCCGTGCCCGGGATCTTCTCGGCCGGGCTGGACATCACGGAGATGTACGGGCGCAGCGAGGAGCGCCTGGCCGAGTTCTGGAGGGCCGTGCAGCAGCTCTGGATCCTCCTCTACGGCAGCCGCCTGGCCACCGTGGCCGCCATCAACGTGAGCCGCCCCCCGCCCCGCCCCTTCCCCCGGCCGCAGCGGGCCTCTCCTGGGCTCCTGGCCGAGGGTTTCGCGGCTGCTGCCTGGGCGCTGCTTCTCCCTGGCGGCCTTCCTGCTCCCTTCCGAGCCCCCCGCCCCGCCCCCGACGGCTGCTCTGTTCCTCGCAGGGTTCGAGCCCCGCGGGCGGCTGCCTGATGGCCTTGGCGTGTGACTACCGGATCATGGCCGACAATCCGAAGTACTCCATCGGTCTGAATGAGACCAGACTGGGCATAGTGGCCCCTTTTTGGTGAGGGCTGGAGGAAGCCGTGCAAACGTCCAGCGCTTTCCCTGCTCTTGCCAAGCCCAGCTGCAGTTTGGCCCCAGTGGCCTGTCTGAAAGTCTCTTTTGCACCCAGGTTCAAAGACACGCTGCTGAACACTGTGGGCCACAGGGCCAGTGAGCGGGCTCTCCAGCTGGGACTCCTGTTTTCCCCACAAGAAGCCCTCAGAATCGGCCTGGTGGACGAGCTGGTGCCCGAGGAGAAGATGCAAGCCAGAGCTGCCGAAGTGCTGGCCCAGTGGCTGGCCATTCCAGGTGGGACGCCCGGGCCCCGTTTCCTCCTGGAGGCCAGCCCGCTCCCCGCTTGTGCCCAGGGGGAGCCTCATGGCCCCAGGGACCCCCCCCATCAGTTCCTCTTCCCTCCTTGTGCCCAGATCACGCCCGGCAGCTCTCCAAAGCCGCCCTACGGAAGCCCACTCTGGACCACCTGCTGATGCACCGCGAGGCGGACATCCAGGACTTTGTGCGCTTTGTTTCCAGGGATGCGATCCAGAAGTCTCTCCAGAAGTATATGGAGATGCTGAAACAGAAGAAGGCCTGAGGGCCGGGGGTGGGAGTGAGCCTTTCCTCTGGGCAGAGCTTGAGGACCCCCCCCCCCCAACCCCCTTGGCAGCCTCGTGGTTGCCCCGCTCTGTCCTCGGCAGACGGGACGTGCCATGTCCGGCTTCAGTGGCCTTTGCCTAGTGTGTCGCTGGAGGCTGGACCGCAGAACTCAGCTGGTGGCTTGACTGGTTAGAAGTGGTTGCAGGGCGGCAGCTGAGCCCCCGGGGCTCCTTTTGGTCCTCCTAAGAACCAGGCGGGATGCCGGTTGTCAATAAACCCTTTCAGCAGAGACTGTTGGCTTTGTGGCGGGTGGGTCTCGCGGAGCCTCTTTGCCAGGCAAGGGAGGCTGCCACGGCTGCCTGAGTGGCCTTCGCCTGGGCCGCCTTGCCTAGCTGGGCCCTTTGTGCACTGGGCGACTGCAGCTGCAGGGGCAATGGGTTGTCTGGTGGTGTGAATAAAATGGTGCCGATGGTCACTGCTGGAAACTCCCCCAGTTTTTATGCGTGGTTCTTTGACTGGGGAATCCAGATCTCGGGGTTGATTTCTCCTTTGGGGTTGAGCGGCTCCATTGGGGGGGGTGTCTGGCCCTTTGGAAGGGGATTGCTCTCGTCCGCTGCAGGACCTGGGAGGGGGGCTTGGGTGGCGTTTAAAGCTTATCAGGGGAGACTCTCCTGGACGCCCTGCCCAGAACCGAATGGACGGCTCTGCCCGCTAAAGAACGGAACTGGATTCTGTTGCTGAGATAGAATTCTTTTATCAGACAGTTTATCCCAAAGCTGTAGGCACAGTTGCACAACCCGTTATTACATGAGGTAGGTTAAGCTGAGTTCTCCAAAGACCTTTGTAGCCACCGCAGCCTTCCTCCCCATTGGGACAAGGCCTGTCCAGTTGGAGGGAGAGCCGCCTTTCCCACGTCTTTCGCTTGGCTCTGGCTTAGCAGGGGCTAGAAGGGAAGGGGAGGCGGGGGAGGGGGAAAGGGTTGGAAAGATGGACTCTTATTGGAGGTAGCGGCTGCCACTCAAGTTGGAGCAGTTGTGTAGGAAGTCCAAGCGCATTTCCAGCTCGAAAATTTCAAAGAAGCCTTTAAGGTCCCAGGCAACACGAGGCCCAGCAGGAATCCGGAGCTGGCAAGAAGCCCCGCATCCCCTCCCTCGTAGCCGGGCATCAGGAGAGCTTCAGGGGGAGGTCAGCTCCACCTCCACGGGGAAGTGATCGCTAACAGCCAGAGCCTGCGGTAAGGAGAAAGAGGGAGTGGTCAGGGCGGCCCTTCGATGGCTGGGGCAGTGGGCAGAGCCCACCCACCTCCACCCCCGAGCTCAGCCTTCGTAGCTGGACTGCCCAGCCGCTTGGAGCCCCTGGTGTGTCTGGCCCTGAGTGGCCAAGCTGCCCCTGGGGAAGTCCCGAGGTGGGGGCGACGCGCACGGAAGGGAGGGGGAGCAGAGCTGAAATCAGTTGGGGGGCTGCTTGTGGGACTCGGGACATGGGACTACACCCAGGGGCCGGCTCTGTCCCTGAATTGAGGGGTCCACATTGGGTAGAGGTGCCGAAAGAGCCTTTGTGCCCCCCACCCACCCCACCAGGGTCAGCGTGATCCAATCCCCGGCATCCTTTTACGGGGGCCCATGTCCTGTCTTCCGCCTGGGGTCTGAAGTACACGGGAGGGAATATTTTTGATTGGCATCTTCCTGGGCCTTAAGTTAGAATGGTGGGTGGACTTTCAGGGCTTTCCAGGATGAATGTCTACCTCCTCCTGAGTCAGCTTGAAGGCCTTCGGGAAGTCAAACACCTTGGCGGACCTGGGCACGATCCACTTCCTGAGTTTTGAGCCACTCACAACAATCCTGGAAGCACAAAGGGGGGGAGGCCAGTGGAGGGGAGCTTTCCGTGGGGAGGGGCCCCTTTGTTCGAGGTCTCCGGGGCCCAGAGAGCTGTGGCCTTCAGCCTTTGCGAAGGGTGCCGCCCCCTCACCTGTCGTAGGCACAGTCGGAGTTGCCCACAGTGGTGTCCATGTCGTCTGAGATGAGCCAGTGGAAAACCTGGCTGGTGCGCAGGCGGATGGAGCTCCAGTCCTTCTTGCCCACGTAGCTGCAGTCGGCATTGAAATCCCCCAGGAACATGATGTTCTGCCAAGCAACAGGTTATGGGGAAGGCCGGCTGGACCTGCCTCTCTGGGTGGCCCCTCGGGTCAGCCCTCCTCCCGCCCTTGCCCAGCCCTGCAGTCGCCATGGGTCTCCTTTGCTTGCCCCACGGAGGCCCCGCCCCCTGGCGTCCTCCCTGCGCTTCTGGGGAAAGTGGCTCCCCTGGCGAGGGCCCCGGCTGCTTACGTCCGTCTGCCACTTGTCAATGATCTCCAGGTAGACGTCGTAAAGCGCATCGATTTCCGCCACAGCCTCAGTGGGTGGGGTGTGAAGGGGAACCAGCACCAGCTCATTCCCTGCAAGAGAAGCAGGTCGGTGGCACGGCCGTCCCCCGGGGAGGGGGATAGGAGGGGCTGCTTTGGGGAGGGGCTGCCTTGGACCTCTGGCCGCCTGCCTGCCTGCCTGCCTGCCTTGATCCCTCTGGTTTCCTGGCTTGGGCTGCCCTTGGTCTGGCGTGGGCCTGGCCCGGCCTTTGCCTCCACTCACTTGAGCCAGCAGCCGCCACCTTCACGATGAATGGAGGCCTGCTGAAGGTGCTGTCGGGGTTGGGGTACTGGTGCTGGTCCACGAGGGAGAAGCTCTTTGTCCTGGGAGGGAAGCCGGGAGGGCAGTGAAGGGAGGAGGAAGGGCAGAGAGGCGGCTCTTTGCCTGCACCCCCCATCCAATGACTGGCCCCCTGAGAAGGCCACCTGCCAGTCCCACCTGTACAGGAAGAGGTACATCTCTTTGTAGTTCTCCCGGCCCAACGATTCGCTGGCCACGTAGTCGTAAGAGTGCTTGGAGGCCCTGCGAGAGAAGAACCCCGGGATTGTGGTCTGAACAGGGCAACCTGCCACCCCCACCCCCCAATCTCAGGCTGGACCTTTCAGACCATCAGCTGTTTTCTCCAAGCCCGGAAGGGATGATGGGACCGCGACCGGCCCAGGGTTCCTCCTGTCTGGTTCTTGCTGCGTAAACCAGGTTCGCGCCATCTCCCCCTCCCCGCCCCCGGTGTGCATTTGGCAAGGGGTAAAATCAGCCCCACTCGCCCACAGCCCAGTCTCCCTCCGAGGGGCTTCATTACCTGTTGAGCCGCTCCAGCAGTTCCTGGACTGCGCTGAGGTCAGCATCCCTCACCTCTTGCACCAGGACCAGGTTGTAGCGGGACAGGATCTGGAAGGGGCCAGCGCAGATTGGGTGTGAAGGGCGGGGCTGGCTGCTGGCACAGGGTGGGCGGAAGACCCCAAAGGGGGACCCCCCCTCCCTAGCATGGTTCTCAGCCCCAATGCCTGTGAGCAGGAACGCTCCCGCTCTGGGCTTTGGTGCCCAATGGTTATGGGCGAGTCACCTGCCTCTGCTGCTGAGCCGGCCTGCCCGCTGACCACTAACCGTTTCCTGCCCTCACCTTCACAATGGTTTTGGAGATGCTCTCGTCCGACAGTTTGGTGTCTCCAAAACTCCGGATGTTGAAAGTGCAGATTTTCAGGGCTGATGCTGCCCGGAGCACCAAGGCCACCGCAGCGAGGAGAGCGGCTCTTCTCATGCCGATGCCTGGAGGGGAGGAAAGGGCAGTGGGGTCAAGGCGGAGCGGCTGTCTGTTGCTCCGTCCGTTTCCCCCCACGCAGCCTGTGAGAGGCAAGGGCCAACCCCCCCCCTCTCCTTTGGGCCAGACGGGACCAGCGCTTGGCCCCCCTGAATGTCCCCAGAACGGGGGGGTGAATCTTGGACAACTCATGGCAGTGGTGAGCCTGCGGCTGTCCCGGGGGCTTCATGGCCTGCCAGGACCGTCCGCTCTGCTCTCCAGACAGCATCTCTGGCCTCCAGCCGATTGGGTTGAATTGGGCCTGATGTCATCTGACTGAGCGTATTTATTACTCACAAGAAATGCCAAACCAACCAGTTCGGTGACATAACAAAGGAAGCGTACTCAAGAATGAACACCCCCCCACCCGCTTCCGTTCCCCAGTTCCTTTGGGGCAGCTGTGCTCTGCCCTCCCCCACCCATGACACCTGGTGGAAGCGGCCGGCTGAGCCCCTCCTGCCGGCATGGCTTTGCTTCCTTGTGGCTAGACTGCAGCGTGGCCTGTGGGGGGCTTCCCTACAGTGGGGGGCTTCTGGGGCAGAGCTAGGAATTGGGGGGACCAGAGGGTTAGTCCCTCCCCCCCAGCTGCTGCCTGTTGCCAACCTGCTCCAAGGGTTGGTCCAGAAGCCTTGACCCAATCGAAGCAGCCGCTCCTCCCCTTGAAGGGCCCCCCAAAGAAGAGGGAGCAAGCAAGGAGTGACAAATGCCCCCCCCAGCCAAGCGCAGGGCCGGGGGCCGCCAGCAGCCTCCACGGAGAAGGTGCCTACCTTGAGTAGAGCTTCACAGGTGGCTTGGCAGAGCCTCGACTCCCTCCGGCCTTCTCCCTCCGTCTGGAACTGTGCTGGGTGTTCAGGGGAGAGGTGCCTCCCCCCCCGCCCTACCCCCTGGCTGCGGTGATGCAAGGGCCCTGCCCCGGTGGGGGTGGAGAGGATGCGGCGAGGGCTGCTGACTCCACCCTGGAAGCCCCGGCAGCCCTTGGCTCATCGAAGCCACAGGAGCTGTTGCGCAGGAGCTGCGCTTCCTCCCTACCCACACAGCCCTTGCGCAGCTCTTGGAGGGTCAACAGGTCCGACTTGCTAAACATGCAGGTTTGCCCAGAACCTTTTCCATTTGGGGTTCAGCTGGAGACTCGCTGCCCCTGAACCGAAGGGCCGAGTCCGTCCTGGGCCTGTCCCGTGACTTCTCAATTAGAGAGCAAACCGTCACTCAAGATTTTAAAATTGGGTTGACACGTCCTCCCACTTTTAGAATGGAATGTGGAAGACATGCTGAGCCGGAGGAGTGCCAAGAAGCCGGCTAGGGTGGGAGCGCAGAGCAAAGGGGAAGAGCCTTCTCTGTGGCGGCCCCGGCCCTCTGGAACCAACTCCCCCCAGAGATTAGAACTGCTCCCACCCTCCTTGCCTTTCGTAAACAACTTAAAACCCACCTCTGCCGCCAGGCATGGGGGAATTGAGATCCTCTTTCCCCCTAGGCCTTTACAATTCTATGCATGGTGTGTATGTATGTATGTTTGGTTTTTATATTAATAGATTTTTAATCATTTCTAATACCAAATTACTATTGTACACTGTTTTGCTGTTAGCCGCCCCGAGTCTCCGGAGAGGGGCGGCGTACAAATCCAATAAATAAATGTATGTATGTATGTATGTATGTATGTATGTATGTATATGCAGGGCAGCCTTGGAAGGCAAAGGGGAGGCCCCTTCCATGGGGCCAGAAGCCGGGGGTGGGAGGGGGGAGCCCCCACTTGCTCCTCCCAGGCAGGGACAAGGGCCCTCATCCGAAGCAGGGGTGGCAACTCTGGGGACCAAGCCCCTCCCCAGTTCCTAGGAGTCGGGCCCAGGGGAATCCGGGCGATGCTTGGCAGCCAGGCTGGGGGAGCTGCTTTGCGCTTGGGGTCTCGTGCAGACCCAGCCGGGGTGGGTGGTCCTTGCATTGCAGGCACTCAGTTGTAACTTATCCAGAACGCATGACGGCCTCCCCTGCTGCGTGGGCCCATTGGCCTGCCTGCCGCACAAGCCCAGAAGAGGCCGGCCGGGTGCTGGCTACCTGAGGGGGAGGGTAGACTGGCCGGGTGGGGGCAGCTGGGAAGGGCCGGCCCTCTTTCACAACTGCTGTGGCACAACTGGCTGCTCAACAGGATGCCTTGGGAAAGCCCTCTGCTTGTTGCAAGGCCGGATGGTTGGCAATCTCCGGACCCCGTGCGGGCTGCAGGCTTTGGCCCCTGCGATTGGCCCACGGCAACCCTGGGATTTCCCCCTCCCCCGAGGCAGGGGAGCCAGGCCAAGACCCTCGAGGGGCTGGCTGGGGGCGAGGAGATGTGGGGAGCAGCCAGGGCAGCCACGACCAGCACTGGTAGCCCCTCTGCTCAGCGGGTGGAACGGCTGAAGGGCTAGGGCACCTCCTGGCACCCTTCCAGGGGAGGGACGGGGGGGACACACACATGTACATGTCCCAGGGATGGTGAGAGGCTGCACCGCCTGTGTCTGCAGAGTTCCTGGGGCCAGAGGGGCCTGCAGCGTCTCTGGCTGCAAGGGGTGGAGTTCAGAGATTTCCCCCACCTGTTCTGTGGGCATGGCAGGGTAAGGATGCTGCAACCCCCCCCCCCCCCACTCTGGGGCCAGCCAAGGGGGCCGTGTGCTGCTTCTCCAAACTACTCCAAATCCCCACTTTTCCCAGAACCTGCTCAATTCCACCCCTGGATGCCTGGGGGGGGGGTGGGTTGTTGCCCAGGGAAAAGCACCGTTCTGGCAGCCGGGAGCTATTCGGTTCTCCAGGGGCCCATTTGTTCTGTGAATGTTTCTAACTTGGCAGTTTGCCGTCGCTCATCAAATCCATAAAAACATCTGGAGGCAGCAAATGGTTTTTATTGTTGAAGCTTCCGCTGTGTAGAACGAGGGGCTCAGCCGTCTCTGGGCCCGTGAAGGGAGCCGTGCTGGGCTCGGGGGGAACCGGAGCCGCTTCTCTGCACTGGCCTGGAGCTGGAGGGCTCAGCTGGACCTCAGGGTCACCTCCACTGGGAAATGGTCACTTATTGCCAGGGCCTGCCAAGGGCAAACACGGGTCAGAGCAGGGGCCAAATTTCTGGGTCAGCCAGCACCAGGATTTGGGGTGGAGAACGCAGGAGGCTGCGGCAGAGCCCAGGCTCCTGCCCCAAAAGCAGCTCTCGTCCCCTGGCCTCAAACAGCCTCAGCCCACGGGAAGGGCCGGAGGGGCCCAGGGCGGTCCAGGACTGGGTCAGACCCCCTCCTGTCCTGACCCCTGCCAGATGTTCAGCCCCCCCCCCTTCCACCCACTCACATCCTGGGAGCTCAGCATCAGGGTCTTCTGGAAGTTGTCCACTTTGGAGGTTGCAGGCTGGATGCTCTCTCGCAGCTTGGAGCCCACGGCCACAATCCTGCAGCCGGACACCGTTAGGGGGGCTCAGGAGGAGCCGGGAGCCTTGCAAGGGGAGCTGGGGGGCGGGGAAAGCGTGGGGCGGGAGGGGGGCCGTGGGGGCACCTGCCCAAGTGAGAACAGGCTCCAGGGAGGCCTCGGAGTGGGATCGGCTGGGGATGAGCCTGGCCAGTCCCCTCCGTGGCCAGCCGGCGAGTGCTGAAGGCAGCCGCTGCCTTAGGGAGGAAGGTTGCCCCCCACCTCCCCCTCTGCCCCATGCCCCCACCTGTCGTAGGCACAGATGGTGTGGGTCACCGTGGTGTCCACCGTGTCTGGGATGAGCCACTGGAAGTCCGGGCTGGAGCGCAGGCGGATGGAGGGCCAGTCCGCCTCATGGACGTACGTACAGCCAGCATTGAAGTCTCCCAGGAGGAGGGCATCCTGCCAGGGGAAGAGGCGGCTATGGAGGGTGGGCCCCCCTGGCCCCGCCCGCAGCCCCCCCCTTGTGCTGGAGGAGGAGGGGGAGGCGCTTACTGTGGGCCCCCACCTGCCTTTCACATCCTGGTAGACGTCGTAGAGCGCGTCGATCTCGGCCACTGCGGCTCTGGGGGCTGAGTGCAGGGGCACCAGGACCAGCTCTTCCACTGCTGGAGGGGGCAGGGGGGCAAACAGGGAAGGTGGCACACCCCCCTCCCAGCCTAAAGGCTTCCCTTGGCATGGGGCTTCTTGTGAACTCCTGGGGGGCTGCCCCTCCCGCCTGTTTTTCGGGCAGGGCTGCGTCTGCTCCTGGCTGCACTGAGCTGTGGCCCCCCCCCCCAGAAGTCCCGCAGGGCCACTCACCCGCATGACGGACAGCAAACTTAGCGATGAAGGGCTCCCTGCTGAAGGTGTCGTTGCCGCAGGGCTCACAGCCGTCATCGTAATGGTAGCTCTCCACTGGTGAGACCCTCTGCTGCCTGGACCGAGAGAACAGCAGCCCCCATTCTCAGCCCCTCCAGTGGCTCCTGCCCCGCCCCACTGCTAAAGAAGGCCCTCCCCTCTTGGAAGCTGGAGGGGCAGGGGGGAAAGGGAGGGGAGGGACTGACCTCCCATCTTTCCAACAAAGCAGAAAAACTCTTAGTCTATACAAAACAAAGCCACAAGAGCCAAGGCCTGCTGTGTGTGTGTGTGTGTGTGTGTGTGAGAGAGAGAGAGAGAGAGATGCACAGAATTGTGAGCAAAAGGAGAATTGCTGAGATCCAGGAACTGACCGGCAGGAGCAGATTGGCAGATGCCCAGGAGAGGTTCCCACCTGGGCCCTACCTGAAGCCTCACCTGTAAATGAAGAGGTACCGCTCCTTATAGCTGTTGCGCCCCAGAGGTTTGCTGACCAAATAGCCGAAGGGATCTGGCGATGCCCTGGTGGAGGAAAATCGTTTCCACCAAGCCTGCTGTCGAGGCTCCAGCAAAGGAAAAATCCACCCACCAGGAAAAAGTGTTTGCCAGGACTTTGCCGTCCTATCCTGGGCTTGGGCCTCTGTGTGGGTGGGTGTTCTCTGCCCCCCCCAGCAGCTGTGACACTCACCCATTGAGTAGCTGCATCAGCTTCTTGACCGCACTCAGGTCAGCGTCTCGGACTTCCTGGATCAGGGCAAGGTCGTAGGCAGTCAGTATCTGGAGGGACAAAGCAGGGGGACCCGTCTGTCTGCAGCAATGGAGGACCTGCAGCTCTGGGTCAGCAGGGGGAGGGAGGGCAATCTGGCTGGGTGAGGGCAGGCGAGCTCTGGGTCAGCCGGGACCTCCGCCCAAGGAAGGCCGCTGCTGGGCCCTGTGGGGGGGGCACGTGAGGACGGGGGGTGGGGCAGGCTGTAGGAGGCGGGTCTGCCCCGTGCAGTGAGAGGGACTCACTCGGACAATGGAGCTGGAGACGGTCTGGTTGGAGAGTTTTTTGTCCCCAAAAGCCCTGATGTTGAAAGCGCCGATTCTCAAGGGGCAGGTGAGCTGCAAGAAGGGAGCCGCCCCCAGGAGTGCCAGCAGGAGGGTCCTCATGGCTGTGTCCTGGAGGAGAGAAGGGGCCATGGAGGGGGCGGCACTGAGGCCCCTGCGCTCTCTGCCCCCTCACTTCAGGGCAGCCGAGAGGCGTCTAGGGGACGTTATCCAAACAGGGCGAGAAGGACAACGGGCCTGGCCCGATGCTTGTCGTGTCGTGAACCTCTGGAGCAGGTGTGCTCGGCTGTCAGTCAAATAACGTCAAGGGGAATTTGCTTGATTCGCTTTTGGACTTACAAAGGGGGCATCTGCCACAGTGCGCAACTTCAGGTGTCCACAAATGCCACGGAGTCATTGCAAGTTGAGGATCATTGAGGACCCGTATTGTGGGGGCCAGTGGCTGGGGGCTCTGTTAAGAAGCACTATTGCTAACATGTTGTAAGCCGCCCTGAGTTTAAGGAGAAGGGGGGCATAAAAATTGAATAAATAAATAAGTTGCACTTCGTTGGGGTTTGGAAACCTATGTGTGGGGCAGGGGAGGGGGCCTCACCGCCCCTGCTGAGGATGGTCGGAGGGGAATTTGGGAGGCTTTCGCTGGATTGGCTGACCGAGCTGGATGCCCTGGGGCTCGGCCCTCGCAAGCACCTCAGCCAGGCAGCGGAGGGGCTGAAAGCAGGCTGGGAAATTTTGGATGGACGGCTGTCCTGTGGCTGGGAATCTCTGGAGGCCACGCCCCTGTGTCCAAGTGTTCAGGCCAATCTTCCTTGCGGGCTGGTGTGGCAGAGAGGCAGCCGGGGAAGGCCTGGAAAGACAGGCCAGAACTGGGGACAAAGGCACCAACCTGTGGAGGCACCGAAGGCCAAACTCGCCAGCACCTTCATCACTACGCCCCCCTCCCCCGGCTCTCTCGGTGGGATCAGGAGGCAGGGACCCAGCGACACCGATAAGAGCTCACAGGGGTGGCCCCCTCCCAGGTCCTGCCGGCCGAGCAGTGTCAGTTGGCGGGGGAAGAGCCTTCTCTGTGGTGGCACCGGCTCTCTGGAACCGGCTACCTCCTGACATCTGTACTGCCCCCACCCTACTGGCTTTCTGGAAAGCCTCAAAGACTTGGCTCTGCCGGCCGGCCTGGGGGCCATGGTTAATTGATGCACCTTTAAATCCGGGCACTGTAAGAGCGCACGGCTGCATGAATTGGGTTTCAATTGTTTCCATGTTGCTTTTTAGTTGTTGCAAAGCGTCCAGGGTCCTTCAGGGGTTGGGCAGCATACAAATTTACAAATACAAATTTAATTAATAAATGAAATAAATAAATAAAAGTGTTGCCTTAGTGGGACGACCCTCTTCCCCCTTTGCTGTCCAGCCCAACTCTGAGGATCAGAAAGCTCTCAGCCCCGGAAAGTGTCCCAGGGGTGGGTGGGGGGGACAGCGCTGCCGCTTACCTGCACAGGTGCGGTCCGGTGAGCGGGGCAGCAGATATCCCGACTCCCTTAAGTAGGGGGGCCGGGGCCTTGGCGGCTGTTTGCCCGGCTTCTTATCTGGCCAGGAGTTGGCACGGGCCATGCTCGTCCTTGGCCACGGCCGGCACTCGGGCATCGGTCCAGCCGCCGGGGGAATGGGGGGGGCGGGACCTTTCCTCGCCGCCTGGAAGACCCGGGACCCTCCGCCTGGGGGGGGTGGGGGCATCGGGGGGCGGGGCTTGCCGGGAGGAGCGGAGGGGGCCGCGGGAGGACCGCCAGCTGCGCCGCCACCCGGGAGAGCGGAGCCTTGAGGCGCACCTGCCGCCTTCCCAGCTCAGGGTGGCAGCTGCCCAAGGGGCCCGCGGGGGGGGCGTCGCGCGTGCGCGTGCGTCTGCCTTCCTTCCCGGCGGGCGCGCTGCCCTCCCCCTCCCTCTCCGCGCCCCCCGCCCCCCCTCTCAACCGCGCAGCCAGGCGAGCGGGGTGGGCGGGAGGCGCTGCCGGCAGGGGGCGCTGCGGAGCTCCGCCCTTTTTGGCCCGCCTGGGCTTCCGTCGTGCGCGGCGGCGGCGGGGTCGGCCATGAGCGAGGTCCGCCACGCGCTGCTCCGCCGGGACGCGCTGAGCGCCGCCAAAGAGGCGCTCTACCACCTGGACGTGGTGGTCAGCGGGCAGCTGCAGAGCGCGGCGGCCATGCCGGGCGGCGAGGCGGGCCCGGTGGAGCTGCTGGAGGAGTTCGTCTTCCAGGCGCCGCAGGAGCGCGGGGGCGGGGCGCAGCCCAAGGTGGGCGGGGGGGGTCCGCTGAGGGGGGGCTCGGTGTGGGGCGGGGGGGGGGGCTGTTCGCGCCTGACACCCCTCCCCCGTGCCCGCAGAGGCTGTCGGCAGTGCAGGAGCTGCAGCTGCTGGAGACGCTGTGCGGCTACTTCCAGGAGCAGAGCAAGGAGGCGGTGAGGCAGGTGGTCTTCTCGGCGCTCTTCGCCCCGCAGGGCAACAAGGCGGACGACAGCCGCATGGCGCTGCTGGGCAAGCTGGTCTCCGTGGCCGTGGCCGTCGGGCGGGTGCCAGTGCTCGAGTGCGTGGCCTCCTGGCTCCAGGTGCGGCCTGGGAGGCGGTGGGCGGGCAGGTGGCGGGCCCAGGCGGCCTCACCCTGACCCGGGCCTGGTCCTCTCGTGCAGCGCACCCCGGCCGTCTACTGCGTGAGGCTGGCGCGGGCGCTAGTGGACGACTACTGCAGCCTGGGGCCGGGCTCTGTGCAGACCCTGCAGCACATCTTCAGCGCCAGCCCGCGATTCTGCTGCCAGTTCATCACCGCCGTCGCCCTGCTGTACGACCTGTCCTCAGGTAGCCCTCGGCCTGCCCGCTTGCCCACCCAGCCACGGGGCCCTTCTTCCAAGATTCCTGGGCAGGGCCATGTCCCCAGGGCTGCTTCTGGGGACCCCAGTTGCCCCAATGAGCGCTTGTGTGCCCCCACCCTCTGGCTGAGTGGGCAGGCAGGCGCTTCTGGCCTATCCAAGTGTTTGGGTCCCTTTTGCTTCCGTCCCCATCAACCTTTCTGCATTGTTAGCTGCCTTGGGTGCTTCACAGTGAAATGGTTGACAGAGGTTCTCACCAGTTGTAGCGAAGTCAATGTGGCTATTGTTGAAACACTGTGACAGACAATGGCACAGCGGCATCTGGAATAAGCTAACGTCCAGTTCTAGAACAGCTTGTGGTTTAATAGTTCAGATACTGGTCTAGAGACCAGGAGACGGGGAGTCCTAGGCCTCTCCCTGGGGCATGAAAGCCAGCTGGGTCACGCTCTCTCAGTCCAACCCACATCACAAGATTCTGGTTGTGTAGAAAATGGGAGGAGCATTGGTTATGTTCACCGTCTTGAGTGACGGTGATAAAGGTAAGGTTTAAAAAATCCCAATTTTACGCCCAAGTGTCCCTGCACATGTTACCTTAGCCACGTGTCGATCGGCTATCTCCACACATTGCACTTTTTACTTCCCTTTTCCAGATGACCTCATCCCTTCCCCCGATTTGCTGGAGATGGTCGTCTCCTGGATCTACGAAGACCCCCGGTTGATCCTGATCACCTTTCTGAACACACCAATTGTAACAAGCCCCCCCATTGGCTTTCTGGAGCTCACCCCCCTCTGTGGCCTGATCTGCTGGTGTGTGAAAGCCCCGTTGGCTTACAAGAGGCGGAAGCCGCCTGCCTCCAATGGGGCTCTTGGCGGGAAGATGGACTTGCCCGACAGCTTTGAGAGGGACTGCCACCTGCTATACTCCAAGCTGCACCTCAGCATCCTTCAGGTGCTGATGCTGCTTCAGGGGCACTTGACCGAGAAGAACCTGTACGGACGCCTTGGGCTGGTGACTGGGGAGCAAATGGCTTCCCTGGTGGAGGACGTCCGTCTTCTCTCTGACCAGCTGAACCCTGTCTACGCGGCCAAGGAGATCGAGATGGCACTGGACCGGCTGGCCCAGGTCTTGCAGGTGGCCATGGCCTCCGGAGTGCTGCTCTGGACAAGAGGTGAGTGTGTGAATGGTCAAGCCCAGGGTGTGCTTTTGAAAAGAGGGAAAAGGGGGGCAAATGAGAACATCTCTGTCTCTGCTGCTTCTAATTTCCTTTATGTTCCTTCAGCCTCCTCTCAGGTAATTGTTGTTGTGAGCCGCTCCGAGTCTCCGGAGAGGGGCGGCATACAAATCAAATAAATAAATAAATAAATACGGGGCAGTTGCAATACAGCAGATGGACCACCTTATGCTAATTATTTTGTCCTCTGCTTTCAGAGAATCTAAGGACAGTGTGCTCTGGGCTGCCACATAACAAGTAAGGACGTGTGGCATACTTTACGGAAGCGGGGCGGGGGGAGCATGTTAACCCATCCACCACTGAGGCACGACTCTTCTCCTTCCTCTGCAGCTTGCTCCAGCTGGTGATTTCGGGTCCGGTCCAACCGCCAGCCCATGCTGCTCTGCCCCCAGGATTTTACCCCCCCATCCATACCCCTCCGCTTGGATACCCTGCCCACGCCGCTCTCCCTGCTCATCCTGTGCAGGCCTTCATGCCAGGCATGGCATTTCCATACCGGCCCATTCGCTAAACGCTCCGCTCCAGCACTTCCATCTTTTCCGTGCCTTGTGGAAGCCTAAGAAAGAGAGCCCGTTGTTTTGGGACTGTGTGTGTGGGAATTCTATATTTATTAGAGAAAGAAGAGAGATTGTATTTTTTAGGAGACAACTGATGGTGTGGACATAAACAATGGGGAATTAACACTGTTGCAGGGGTGGATTGGCCAGAAGATGTACAGTTCCAGCTTTTGAATGCGCAAGAGCCTTTTTCTTCCTACTGTTGACTTGGTATGATTTTTAACTACAGAGGAAGGTAGGATTGTGGGGTTTTTTTTTGGCCAATTAATTTATTTGGGTAATTTCTTTTTCCCTGTCCCCCAAACAAAAGGAGTGGATAGTTACGTAAAAATGGCAAAAGGAGAGCTAAGTCACATTTTGTAAGCCTTCTTGTCAGTCTTTTTATGTGGAAAACCCGAGCCCATTTTTCTGCTTTAAAACTTGCAATCTCTAGCATTCTCTATAAAAGGAGTTGAATAGTAAATCCAAATTTGATTAAAGAAAATGTTCACCGAAATATCTTTTTAGTTAGCTGACAAATTATGATTAGGAATATTTTATGATGAGCATAGGCCCACTTGGAAGAGAGTGCATTCTCTAGCAAAGGTCCCCTCTTTAAAAGTGTATGACGTCATCAATAGACGACTTTCCTGGTTAAGGAGAAGGTGCGTTCTGGGCCTCGGCTGCTTCTTGGACCCTTGAGGTTTCACAGAAATCACACACATCGCTTGATAAGATCTCGTTTTAAAGGGCGACGCTCTCTCCATCTGTGCACATATCAATCCGAGCGGGAGGCATCGGCTTGGCAGCAGAGGGGGGGGGGGGGGTCGCCGCTCGGTCCCCATCGCCTTTGGGAAGCAGCCGCCTGCCCGGACCCGCGAACGGTGCCGACTGAGGCCCAAGGGGCGCGGCCGCTTTCGAGGCGCAGCAATTCCGGCGGCCGCTTTCGCAGGTTCCCCCCGAGGGCGGCTGCCTTTGGCAGTCGGCAGGCTGCGGCTCCGGGCGAGTTCAGAGGTCTTCCTCGGCTCCCGGTTAGGACCATCAGGCTAGCGATGCCGGGACGTTTCTGCCCGGCGAAGCGGGAACGACAGCCGACTAGAGGCGGGCTGGGAGAAGGCCGCGGCCGGGTGAAACTGCGCACCCGCGGGAGGTTCTGCGCCTGCGTGGGGCCGCCTCCTGGGGTCACGCGAGTCAGGTGACCCTTTGCGGTGGCCAATGGGGCGGTGCCTTATTGCAGGGTGCTCTGACGCTGCCGCCGCCGCCTCGCTGCGTCTGGTCCGGGATGCGCTGAGCGAGGAGCCGGGGCAGCTGCCGCCCCTTCTCCGGTGAGCGGCCGCGGGGGGAGGCTCACACCGCCCCGGGAGGCCCGCGGCCGCTGAAGGGAGCCGGCGGTGGCGCTGCGGCCCTCGTGGACGGGCGCGGGCCGGGGCGCCTCTTGGCCGGCCAGGGCGGCAGGAGCCTCAGAGGCCCGGGCAGGCGGAGGGAGGGAGGGCCGGCCCCGGAAGGCCTCGGTGTGGCCGAGAGAGGCGGCGAGGGGCCCTGCGGAGCGGCCAGCGGTACCGAAGGGCTTCCGTGGAGAAGCCTCCCGCACTGGTGGAGCGGAGCGGCCTGGCGAAGGACGTTTCGGGGTTTTTCCCCTGCTCTCGCCCGGCGGCTGAGGTTGAATTTTTGCCGCGTAGCTCAGGTGGCTTTTTGGCATTTGTGTTTATTGAGGACAGTGTCAGTTTCACCACCTGTTCTTGCTGCCTTGTACTGGGCCAATCAGCTTTGCCAAGTGTTTTGGCCTCCTCAGCCTGTCCGACCTTGCCGGCTTAATATTTGCCAGTAATTTCCTGTGGGAAAAAGGATCATAGCTCAAAAGAAGCAGGAGATAAATTGCCTGAGCAAATAACAGGCTTGGACTCCAGGCACCCTCGGAACATCTTCATTTGGGCCAGGCTGATGAGCAGCGGGACCCCAGCAGCAAAACCCTCAGCCCCACCAACTGCCTCTCTTTTCCTTGCAGGCGTGAATGACAGAGGAGGTGCCTTCGACTGCACTCAGTGAGATAGACCTTCGTCTTTTGTGTCATGATGACATAGACACGGTCAAACAGCTCTGTGGTGATTGGTTCCCCATCGAGTACGTTGCATTTGTCTGCCTGTGGCCACTTGCTAGACCAAAATGAAATCTGCCCTTGGACTGTGTAAAAGGGAACTGGGTTTTAGGCTTAAAGTTGACAACTTGGGGGTGATAATGTTTTCGTGAATAAAATTATCATCTCATTCAACTCCCTACCCAGCAATAAGGCCATTTAATCTTTCCTTGCCTAGATCTTATTGTCTTGCTGGGAGCCTGTCATGAGCCCAGGATAGTTAGGTGCCACTCAGGAGGAGGCCCAGGTGTTTTTGAAGGGTTGTTAGTGAAACTGCATGCAGAATTGTAGGATTCATAAAAGACTGAATTGAAAACATATTGCATTTTCTGATAAAATGAAGTTGGAATTTGCACGATATATTTAGTAAATACTATTAAAATGTATTTTAGAAATTTAAAATACTAAAATGAATTTTGAAAAAATTCTCATAAATTTTCCTAGTAAACAAAAGTATTTTGATGGGCATTAATTACTGAAAAGGCTGTCTCTACCATGTTTAATGACCAATATTGTTGTGATGTGGTTTGAGATAGGTTTTCCTGTATATGTGAAAAATGTTGGTTCCTTTCAATTATCGTGCTGTTTTTTCCACAGATATCCTGACTCATGGTATCAGGACATTACTTCCAACCAAAAGTTTTTTTCCCTGGCTGCGACTTATCGTGGCACCATTGTGGGCATGATAGTTGCTGAGATCAAGAGTCGAGCCAAAGTGCACAAAGAGGTAAGTACAGAGGCCCAGATCTGCACAGTCTTTGCTTCCCTTAGGCCTGTGAACCATCCTGGCCTCCGCACCAAATCATTCTTTTGCTTCCCAATGACGGGGCATGGATTTCATGACCTGCCTTACCAATTCTTTATCCTCTTTGGGACCACTTGTTTCCTTTCCTCCTTTCTTTAACCCTTTGTGCATAAGGGGAAATTTGCCAATGGGCCCCAAGTCCTCCTTTCCTGCCTTCCTATCCAAATGATTCCCAGACATTCAACAGACACTGAGCATGCTTGAAAAAGAGGCTTGGTGCACCTGTATCCTCAGTGTGTCTTTCTCTTGAGTTTCTCTCTAGGATGGTGATATTTTAGCTTCTGGTTTTCCAGCTGATACTCACGTTGCTTACATTCTAAGCCTGGGAGTGGTGAAAGAATTTCGAAAGCATGGCATAGGTAACCACGTTTTTAATATTTGTATTGTTTGCAAGTATTTAACTGATATTTTTAAAAACTGGCTGTGTGTGTGTGTGTGTGTGTGTGAGGAGAGCAAGAATTACATTGTTATTGTGTACATGGTATTTTTAAAAACATGGCTCTTACTTGTCTGACCCTGCTCTGTAATTGTGTGTGTCCACTATCCTGGCAAGATCCCATCCTCTATGGATTCCATGACCTGGCAGCAGAGAAGGGATGTGCAGCAGGTCCTGCTCCAGTTATCTGTGAATTATCAGTTTGAACCCTGTGCCAATGTCATGGCAGCGTGTCCTTTCTAACAAAGCTGCTGGTCTGGTGGCAGGTTCTCTTCTGCTGGAAAGCCTGAAAGATCACATTTCGACCACTGCCCAGGATCACTGCAAGGCCATTTACCTGCACGTCCTGACCACCAACAACACGGCCATACACTTCTACGAAAACAGAGACTTTAAGCAGCACCACTACCTGCCCTACTATTATTCCATCCGAGGGGTCCTCAAAGATGGCTTCACCTACGTCCTCTACATCAATGGGGGACACCCGCCGTGGACAATTTTATATCCTTTGCTAATGACCTGGCAGCTCCGTAGCCAGACTGGGGGTCTTGAGAACAGACCTTCTGGGTCCAGGCGAGTAGAGGCCTCAGGTTTTTTGCAGGGACCCGTAACTCAGAGCAAAACCATCAGATCTGTGCTGTGGCCCTCGCAGGCAACTGCGGCCCCACATGACCCCCTCTGGATTTTAGCTGGTCTCCTGATCTGGTGGGTTCCTTAACAGCAGGGCACCGACTGTCTGCAGCACCTCGGCTCGACTTTGGCCAATCTGAGCCCCTGCACAATTCCCCAGCGGATTTATCGCCAGGCCCAGAACATCCTCTGCAGCCTTTTGCCTTGGTCGGGCATTTCAGCCAAGAGTGGCATTGAATACAGCCGGACCATGTGACCCGGAGGTAGGCAACGACCCAGCCCGCCCATTGCCTTGCTGTGTGGTGTTGGTGGGTCAGGGGTCATCACGGCCACGTTCCTCTTTCCCAACAGCTGCCCTTCTCCCTCACCACCAACGTCAGGGGAAAGTAGTTTTACTCATGGAAGGGTTCCTCCCCCCCCCATGACCGTTGCTCGTTCATTCATTAGCCATCCCTGTCACAAGACCCTCCTGGGCTGGAGCTGTTTATTTGGGCTGGGCATGCTCACTGAGGGGGCAAAACCCTGCTTCTTTTCCAGGGAGTCCTCCTCCTCCCCTGTGGCTGCACGGCTGGCGTGGCTCCCATCCTCCCCCCTCCTCCTGCCCCCCGATGCTGCTGCTGCTGCCCCTCTCCAGCCCCAGCAGAAGGAAGAGAGACACCTGCTACCCCGGCACCGCAGGGCGATGGCCTGGCTGCTCTGCCCCCAGCCAGCCTTTCCACAGGGGGGAGAGGCTTGGCACAAGGGGGGGGGGCCTTAGAGCCGAGAGGACTGTTCTCAGCTGGGGCCCCCCGGGGGGAGGGGGGTCATCCCTGAGGGGCTCACGCCCAGGCCGGCCTTTGGCACTCTCAGGCTGAAATGAATGTGGGCCGAAGGACAGAAACCCCCGTACACCTTGCTTTCTGTTGGTCTGAAGTGTGGACTGGAAGTAGGGGAGGAGCTGGGGGGTGGGAGATGCTGCCCTGCTCCCCCTCCCTCCCTCCCTTGGGCCCTAGAGGGCAGCTGCAGTGGAGCCCCCCTCCTCCCCAGCGGAAGCAGGGGCTTGAACAGACCCAGAAAAATGGGTGTGCCCTCTTAAGCCCTTCTGGCCCGCTGGACCATCTTTGGGGCCAGCCATGGTTTGCCCAAGCGGGCCCCCATCCCCAGGGTACGTTTTTGGGACAAATGTGCAGGTGTCCGGCCTTGCAAGTCATTTCTGGCTCCTCAATAGCAGTGGGAAAGGATGGCTCCCCCCCCCCACGGAGGGGCCCCAGCTGTCTTGAGGGCCCACAGGGCTGATCCTTCTGGAAAGGTGCTGGGAGGAGGGCGCCCCCCCCCCCCTAGATAAGAAGCATCACCTCCCAAGACCTGCATCTCCAGAGAGTTTACATAACCCAGCTGGTGTTCCTGGTCAGCACTTACTGCAAACACTTGAGAAAGCACTAAAGGGGTTATTGGCTTGTGCTCGTTGGTAGGGAGAGCCTGGGAGGCCCCGATGAAGGCCCCGTTGCCTCTCCACCCTCCAACATTGGCTGAGCACTCCAAGAGGAAGCCTTCCTTGGGCCTGGGGAGGTTTAGGCAGATTGTGTGTGTGTGTGTGAGAGAGAGAGAGAATTAGGAAAAGGGCTTTGAGAAAGAGATGGGGGGGATGACATCTTGCTGGCTGCAGGGCGCAGCCCTGTGCCCTGTAGGGTTTGGAGGGCCCCCCAGTGGGCCTTGGGCAGAGGGGCCAAAGGCAGATCAGCCTGCAAGACCCTCTGGGCATCTCGGGCAGAGTTTGCCCTTCTCTGGGGACCCCCTCCGCTCCCTGGTGGCCCCGTCGGGGGGAGAAGGCCGGGGACAAGCGACACCATCATGAAGCAATGAAGACTCTTCAGAATTTGCTCCATCGGTGAGGCCACAGGGCAATGAGGTCGTGGCTCGTGCCGGTGGCATCTTTCGGCTTTGTTGTGCGCGGCCCCTTGACTTCCGGGCAGAAGGACCTTTTCAAGGCCAGGCCCAGCGTAGCGTCATGGCCCTGAAGGGGTTTGTGTTTTTGAACCACCTCTGTCTGTGTTTCAGTTTATGACCCCTGGTTCCGTTTTGCCTGCCCGTTGTGTAAGCGGATTCTCCCCCCCCTCCCCAAAAAGGCGTTTGTATCGGCCTGTCTCCTTATTTATTGAATGGCACACCTGCCAGTCATCTTCACTGTCTTGGATTAAAGGGGTTTGTTTTGTGGGCGATTCTCCGGTGTCGTCTTTAAACCTGGCGGAGATGCGTTCAGAGCAGACGGGGCACTGGGTGGATGTACCGAGTGAGGCCGGGGTGGAACCACCTTTCTCCAGCCAGGACTCAGAAGTAATTGCAGGGATTTGAAAGCTCTCTTTAAAGAGCGGGCGGTGGATTCCAGGAGCTGCAGCTGGGAAGGCCCTGCGAACCTGCCCAGCCGCTGAGCCCTCTGAAGTAGAAGCAGTGAAATTGGGGTGAAAGCTTTGGCAGTCGGAGGAGGGGCTGGACTTTGCTGAGGGTGTGAACCAAATGGCACCGAGGCCGTGCAATGTGGCAGTGTGCCGCTGCAGGGGGCAGGATTGGGGGGGGGGGGGGGCAGAATAGGTTGACCTCCCCAAGCCAGAGTTTCGGCCTTGCTGTGTCAGGTGGCACAGAATTAGGGCTGGTGAAGCACCCCCACCGGCCCCCCTAGCCAATAGGCAGAAGAGGAAGGGCTCAGCTTTCCCCAAACCTGGCCCTTGCCGCCCGTGAGGAGATTGTGCTAAGGCTGCTGCGAAGGTCCCCATAACACCAGAGTTGGAGTTTATACTTTTGCTTTCCTGGTCTGGCTTCTCTCAAACAGCTGACCAGCCCACGCCTCCCTCCCTTTGCTCCCAATGAGCAGCACCAGAAAGTGACACCAAAAGGTTTATTACTATAAATATCGGAACACACCGCCTAGGTGTGGAAAGAGACAGGCCCTGGAAGAGACTTGCAGGGAGGAGGGGAGGGCAGCAGGACGAGGAGCCCCCTGCACAAGTCTTGACGGAGGGGGGGGGAGCCCCAGGGCCACAGCTGCATCTGGCCCAGAGCGGGAGAGAGCAGCCCTCCGGCCTGGACGTGGGCAGCTGCCTGGGCCCAGCTGCTCTCGGAGGCTCCCCTGGAAAGCTGCGTCCCAGCACGGCTAAGCAGAGAGGGGGGGGGGGGCATGCACGTCCATACAGAGACACACGTCCAGAGAAGAGACAGGGAAGAAGAAGAAACATCTTTGAAAGCGTCCATCTTGCTTGGTGTCCCCTCAGGGAGGGAGGGAGGGAAAGCGCTTGGAGCCTGGTTCTTCTTAGGGTGGGTTCGGCCCACTCTCAACGCAGAGGTGGGGCTGAAGGAAGAGGAACGGCTGCCCGGAATGGCTGCTTCCAGGGTTTGGGGGGCCACCGGTGAAGTCAGAAGACCCTGCAGAAGAGAACAGAGGCAGCTCGGCAGTGGGGCAGCCCCGATGCTCCCGGGGCTGCAGAGAGAAGCTATTGCGTGCTGCAAAACTGCTGGGAGAGCCAGGCCCGTTTCATCCTCTCTGGGTGGCGGTGGGGGCTTCCCAGAGTGGAGACTGAGTCCCCACCCGGCTGGAGCTGCCCTTTCCCAGCCCAGCTTCCGAGGGGGGGGAGGGGCGCCTGCTGACACGCAGGAAGGAAAGCAAAGACCTACCGGATTACTCCTCTATGCCAACAGAGCGGGCGTCCGGGCCAAGGGCTGCCCAGGTGGGGCAGGGCCGGAGGGCAGACAGAAAGGAGGAGGGAGACGTTAGAAAAAAGGCTCTTGTCCAGAGGACGCCCCTTGTCTGGCCAAACGTGGCCCCCCCCGGAGGGAACGCTCCCCCACCTGCCCCACCCGGCTGGGCCCCCTCCTCAGACCCACAGCTGGGCCCCTTCCATCCCCCTGGGAGATGGGAAGGCCAGGCCCAGCTCTCCCCACGGCAGCCCCCAGGGAGTCACACAAGCAAGGGAGGGAAGGCGTGGAGAAGCTGGGCCCTTTACCTGGAAGGTAGACGTCAGCGGGCAGCTCCCTCTGCGCTTTCTGGAGGGCCTGGCAGGCTTTGCTGCTTTCCTGCACCAGGTCCTTCCTGGAGGAAGGCTGGATCCCTGGGGGGGGAAGCAGGGGGAAACTGCCCACTGGGGAAAACCGAAGCCGGCCTTCGCCCACCGCCTCCGGCTGCCCAGGACCCTCCCTCTGCCAGGCCCTGTGGGGCTGAACTCCGCCGGAGGGAGCTGCCTGTGGTCCCCAAGCAGGGCCCCCCCCCCGCCCTTCTGGGTCCCCAGGGGGCTCACCTTGCGGCAGGGCGGCCACCCCCTCGGCTTCTTCCGCTGCCAGGCTCTGGAGGAGAGGAGGGCAGGGCGAGCTGAGCTCCACTGCGCCCACGTTTTGGCTTATGCTACACGCCGGTCTCCACTTGGCCACAGAAAACACTTCCAAGGCGGAAGGGAGCCGCTTCACCGGGGCCTCACAGCCCCCAAGAGAAAACCATCACCTGCCCCTCACGTCCTGCCTGGACTTGGCCGAAGGCGTGAAGAAGTGGGGCAGACCCTCCCCGCCACCCTCCAAGCACTAAAGCTCTGGAAGCAAGTGTGCCTGGGCTTTCACGGGAATCTCTCCCGGGGGGAGGGAACCGAGGGGGCCAAGCCCTGCATGGGGGGGAAGGCCTGGGTCCCTGCCGGGGGTGCAGAGCTCAGCCACCAGCTGTGGGGCTGCCCCTCCTACTTCCACGCCCTGTGCAGCAGCTCTTCCTCCACAGGGGGGGGCCCTTCTGGAGGGGGGAGGGGCTCACCTGAGGGCAGCTGCCTTCAGCCAGGATGGGCCCCCTCCCAGCAAGAGGTCCCGGGGACAGGTCTTCCGAGAACTTCTCCTCGTCTTCTTCATGGATCGGTGAGGAGGGGGACCGGAGGGCACTGGAAATTGGGGGGGGGGGCAGGCGTAGTGGTTGTTAGGCAGCATCCCCCCCCCCCCCGAAGGGAAAGCAGGGGGGCCTGTGGGGCCGCTCACCTGTCGGGGGATTTGCTGCGCTTGTTCTTCGGGTGGCTGCCCTCCAGGCCTCCTCGCTCGAGCCCCCCCAGGGTCCTGCTGGAGGGAGGGAGGCCGTCCAGCCCCCCGGAGTAGCTGATCTCGTCATAGAGGGGAGCCGAGGGGAGGGAGGGCGAGACGGAGCGCAGGCCGTTCAGAGCTTCCAGCAGGGAAATGGGCTCGTAGCCCGGGGGGATGTTGTCCGAGCACTGCAGGGGAAAAGCAGGGGAGCCCCCTCTGAGCCCCCCAGGCACCAGGACTGGGCTGGCTCTCCCGGCCACACCAGAGGTGGCCGAAGCCTGGAATCCTAACACAAACCCCGACTTTCAGGGCAGCCCTCAAAGTTGACTAGAAACATCAAGAACAACAACCTTGGACAAGGACTGAAACGGCAGAGTTCCCCCCCCCCCAAAAAAGAATCTCAGCACCCCAAACCCCCCTCCCCCTTGAGGGCGGGGTCTCTGTCCCTGCACTCTGGCTTCCAGACAAGGGCCGAGCCTCCCTCCTGCTGACTGGGGGGTCTGGGGGCTCACCGAATGCTCCTCCCGATCCAGGCTCTGGGCCAAGACGGGGCTGAAGGAGAGGGGAGACAGGGCCCCCGGCTTCTTCCTCACGGCCCGGATCTGCAGCAGCGCACGGAAGGCTGCGGGGGAGGAAGAGAGGGTCCTTGGGACCAGGCCTCTCGGGGCCGCCTCCCCCTGGGGCGCTTCTGGGTGGCTGGCCCCAAACAAGGGAGACCCTCCCCGGCACGTACGCAGGCGGCAGATGGGGCAGTTGTTGGCCTGGTAGCGGAGGGTGTCGGCACAGGAGTTGCAGAGACAGAGGTGCCTGCAGGGCAAGATCAGCGTGTCGCGCAGGTCCGAGAGACACACCACACACTCGCTGCTGTTGTCGCTGTTCTCCTCGTCGCAGGGCTGTGGGGACATGGGGGGAGGAATGAGCTGGGAGCCTGCACCCCCTCCTGCCCAGCGGGCGGCCTCTCTGGTGGACACGTCTGACCGGAAGCCCTTCCGCAAGGACAGCAGGGACCCCTCGGGGGCTGCCCCCCTACCTTCGTCTCCTGGTTATTCTTGTTCTCAATGCCGTAGATCTCCTGGAGCAGGTAACTCACCCGGTCAACCTGAATGGGCAGAACAAGCAGGCACTCAAGCCCGGACTGACCCTTCCCTGCCCGTTCCACCTTTAATGTTTCCAATTGAAAAATGAGTAAACCCCACTGACGCCCCTCTCTAAATAGCCCCCCCCCCCATATTTGGGTCACCAAGGTTGCTTCACCCTGGAAGGAGGAGGTGCCTAAAGTTGACCTCTCCTCCTAAGGCCGGCCCTCCAAACCTTCTGCCCCCCCCCACCACCCCGCCAGCCCCAGCCCCTCCCGCCTGTTCTCAGGCTCAGCACTCGGCTCAGAGGCTCCTGGCCATTACTGGCGGGGTCGGGGGGGGGATGAGAAGGGCAGTCTGAGCATTTCCACGTCCGACTGGTAGAGCCCCCAGTGGCCCTCGCTGCCCTGGCGAAAGCAGGAAGTGAGAGCGAGCACGGGGGTGGGGGGTGGGGGGGCTGCAGGGAAAGACTCACAATCTGCTTCTGTTTCAAAGGCTTCACAGAGAAGCTGCCATCCACGTGCTGGGGAGCCAGAAAGAAGGAAGGGAGACCGCCGGTTACCCCCTCCCCCCCCGTAAGAGAGAACCAGGGGCCCAGGTTGCCTGCAGCCCCCAGCCAAACTCTGAGGTTGCGGCAGGGACTCAAAGCTCAAGGGGGGGCAAACGTCTCCAGCTGAACCAGAAAGACGCAGCCGTCAAACACCCCCTGGGAGGTTTAAGAGGCAACGCAGCCCAGTTGACACCTGCAACCCCTGGGGTGCAAATCCCCAGGGCTCCAGATGCCACCCCAGCTCTGGACGAGGCCAGGCAGCCCTTGGGGCAGTCCTGCAAGAGACCCTCTTACCTTCTCGAAGGCAGCCAGGAGGATGTGGGCGTGGCCAGTCACTTCCACCACCACTAGGGGGCAAAGAGGAGGCCCGTGAGGAGGGTCCAGCAGGTGGGAGGAGGCAGCCGGGCAGCCCCCACCCCTCCCAGGCAAGTCTTAGGGGCGAATCCCAAGGAGGCAGCTGATGCTGGGATGCAGGAGGCGAGCGAGGGCCGGGCCCTTCGTTCCAAGCACCCAAAGGACCGAAAGGCCGGCACTCTTGCCAGCAACCCGTGGCTGCCCAGGCCCCTCCCCCGACACAGCCCCCAGGAGTCCTGCCCGAATACAGGCGTGAATCTGCCTCGTACCATCGCCTTCGTCTACCGTGGCTTGGATGACCACTGGGAAAATGCCCCGGTCCAGATCAAAGTTCAGCTGGAAGGAAAGGCCGAGAGATTAACTGCCCCGAGCAGCGGCTGGCTCCTTCCTCTCCGGCTCTGGGATGGGGAGTTCAAGGCCAGGCAGCCGCTGCCTTCCTGCCCTCTCGGCTCCCACCACTGGACTCCTGGTGGCCCTGGCTGCACATGGGCCCGGTGGCTTTGCACCCAAAGCCCCAAAGGAAGAGCAAGGAAGCCAGACCCCTCCCCGGTCACCACCGGCCCTGTCTCAGCTCGGCTCAGCAGCCAGAAGACGGGCAGACTCACCTCTTCCTCCTTCCAGTCGGCAAAGTCCATCTTGAAGGACGGCAAGGAGAACTGCTGGCTCACCCCTCGCTTGTAGTGCACCGTCTCGGACTGCATGGAGGGGCTCTTGGCGCTGTAGCTGCAGGGGAGGAACCAGGTCACAGGCTCAGCGCTGCCCTTCCCGATTCCCCCCCCCCCCCCCCGTCTCTGCAGGTGAGTCTTGGGCGGCCAGGTGTCAGCCTTCACACCCTCCCAGAAGGGCCACACACAGAGCCCCCCTCCACCAATCCCTGCACTCACACAGCCATGCCGCCAATCAGCTCCTCCGTCGCTTGGCAGTAGAGGGTGATGGCCACCCGGGCGTCTGCATCGAAGGTGAACTCGAGGCTGTACAAGGCCCTCTGCTTCCCACTCTCCTCCGTGGGGCTGTCAACGTCTTCCTTGTACCTGCAGGCAGGGAGGCTGAGTCAGCAGAGGGACCAACCCCCCCACTCCCAGCTCTTCAGGGTCGACCTCTTACATTTCCCAGCCTTTCCCAACACTGCGGCAGTAACTGCTCCCTCGCTGCACTGGGGGCGACCTCTGCTACAGGGCCTCCAGAGGGCTCATTAATACTTAGTTTAAAGAAAAAGAGTTTACAATATAAAATAGTGTGAGTGACCAGTTCCCACTCAGCATGTATGTCCCTCTCACCCTTCATTTCCCCTTAATTTCTCTGCCCAGGTTGTGCTTGGGCCCTTCGGTCATTTCCTTCCCAACTAACTGCCAGCTGCTGCCTGGCCGTTTCCAAGAGGCCTTCAGAGACCGGAAGATCGGCTGGGGGCAGCCTCACCGGCTGGGAAGCCCCCCGAGCAGGCAGTGGCAGGGCTGCAGCTCAAACCAAACCAAGCCTCTTTGGCCACCAGAGAGAGGCCACCTCTCCTGGGCCAGCCATTGGCAAAGGAGGGAAAACGGGGCAGGGGGATTCCTGTGCCTGAACCGCAGGAGCCGGAAGAACTCACAGCTGCCCCGTTGGCTTGAAGTACCTGACCAGACGGAGGGAGTCTTTCCGGATATTCACCAGGCTTCGAAGGGTCTTGACGGGTTCATGAGGGGCTGGGGTCACGTAAGGGAACTGGGAAGACAAAGCAGGGGCTGTGAGGCAGGGGGAAAGGCCGACGGGCAGCATGGGGCGTGGGGAGAATCCTCCCCTGCAAATTTTAATTTAATTCATTGTATTTATATGCCATCCAACTCCCAAAGGACTCTGGGCAGCTTACAACAGGATATAGAAAATACATTTAAGAACATCATAAAAGATTTAAAAAGTTAAAAAATCACATATTATAATTCAGACTGGACCTCGCAATTGTGAGATCAACAGCCCCAAGCCTGCCGCAAAAGCCAGGTCTTCAATGCTTTCCAGAAAACTAAAAGGGTAGGGGCAGTCCAGATCTCAGGGGGTAGTTGGTTCCAGAGAGCCGGGGCAGCCACAGAGAAGGCCCTTCCCCGCAGGCCAACACTGTTTATCTGACAGGACCTAGAGGAGACCAGCTCTGTGGCATCTTACCGGTCGCTGGGTAGGAGCGGGTTTGAAGATAACCTGGCCCTGAGCCGTGTAGGGCTTTAAAGGCAATGACCAACACCTTGAATTGAGCCTGGAGACCAATAAGCAGCCAGGATAGCACAGGGAGGATTGGTGTAATGTGAGTGTACCTAGGTGCTCACACAACCACTTGCGCGGCGGCATTCTGGGCCAACTGTAGTCTCCGAACACTCTCCAGGGGTGGCCCCGTGCAGAGTGTGCTGCCATAGTCCAGCCCTGAGGCGATAAGGGCCGGAGTCACTGTGTAGAGAGTCTCCTGGTCCACAGAGGGTGGCAAATGGTGCTCCAGGCGAAGCCACAGGCTGTTAGGTGGTGGTCCAATCTGAGCTGTGGGTCTAGGAGGACACCCAAATTGGGGACTATGGTTGAGGTGGTCTGGCTTTCCTGGGGCTGTGTAACAGGCAGGCCCCTGTCAGATCCAGACTTTGAAGCCTAACTGGCATTCTGGGCAGCCGGCATGAAGCCAACACACTGAGATATGAGTTTAGTAGATCATTCATTACAAATACAGAACTGCATTCAAATTCACAATTTAGAAAAAATGTCCATTAAAATTTAGGATTTGCAACAGTGCAACAGTGATTTTTTTTTTAAATGCAGTGCAAATTTTAATAGGAAGCATTTTTGAAACCTGTACATACAATGAATATATGAATACTAACTTCTCCCGTAGACGTACCTTCCCCCAGGTCGCCCCGAGTAAAAGCCAGGGCCGGAATAGAATAGAATAGAATAGAATAATAGCATAGCATTTTATTGGCCGAGTGTGACCGGCCACCCAAGGGATTTGTTTCTGGTACAGATGCTCTCAGCGCCCACAGAAGGAAACGAGACCCTGGTCAGGAGCCACCACAGGATTCTCGGGAGGCCCCGCCGCTGCCTACCTGGACCGGCCGGTTGCCCAGAAAGTTCAGGTCCATGTTCTCCCCGAAAAGGTAGCCCTCCGGGTGCGGCATGTCGAACTTCTCGCCGCCCATGAAGAAGTGGCTGGCAAAGTAGCTGCCTGGCGCCCAGAGGAAGGAAGAGCCGACCGTCGGCGGGCCGCCTCCCCCCGCCCGCCCCCGCGCCCCGCTCGCCTCTCTCCCTCCGGGGCGGCCCCGCGCTCGGCCTCACGGAGACGGGCCCGCCCCCCCCCCCCCCCCAGGCAGAGGGCCGGGCCTCACCGGACTTGGGCGGATAGCGGTAGGCCGAGTTGGCCTGGATGTCGATGTCCTCCACGCCGGCGATGCGGCGGCTGAGCAGGGAGCCCATGGCAGGGCCGGAGCTGGCGGCGGTCGCCCCTCTGTGTCGCCCGTCAGGCAGGCCTGCAGGCCGCTGACGCGCCGAGCACCACGGGAAAGCGAGTCATCACTCCCCGCCCGCCCGGTAGTCGTCGGTCCGTTCGCCAATCTGAGGACTACACTTCCCAGCAGGCGCCGCGATCGGCTGGGAAAACAACAAGCGCCCGTCACTTGGGGCGGCCTAAGGGGAAGGGGCGGGAGCTGCGACCGTCAATCAACCCGAGAGCCAGCCGAAATCAGGACGGCGGTGATGGGCTGGCAGAGCATGACGGGAGTTGAAGTCCGCATTCCACAAGGGCCGCCGCAGCGGGTCTCCGAACTCTCTCCAGGGTGCTGGAAGGGCCCGCGGGAGCCCTCAACCGCCGCCCGCAGCGCCCCCCCCCCCCCGCAGGAAAGCCCAGGACCCGTGCTGCCCCCCCCCCGCGCACCAGGACGAGGCCGGCAGCCCCCCGCAACGGCCCCTCTGGGAGTGGGGGAAGGGGGCTCCTGGACAGACTCAGCGGCCGCCGAGGGCCATGGACGCGGGTCAAGAGCGGAGGCTCCTGTGGGCCCTGCCGGGGAACGGGAGGAGGGGAAGGGAATGGGGAGTAAGGCTCCAGCTGTCCCGCGCGACCCCTCCAGGTGTGGGGCCCTAGTGTTCCCTGTTTCTCGCTGCCCCCCAGCCTGGACTGGTCTGTATCGGACGCCCGTCCCCCTCCCTCGGCCTTCCCCTCCCTCGCTGGGACCTGCTGGCTTGCGGGACAAAGAGCGGGGGCTCCTGGCAGGACAGAGGCAGCGGTTCATAGCATGTAGAAAAAGAATCTTTATAGAATCATTTTCTCTTTCCTGTGCCGTGGCTGAGACGGGACAGTGTCAGGAATATCTCCAGGCCCCGGGCAGAAAGGGAAGGCGAGGCCCACTGGTCAGGTCTCTGAAGACGCCGGGGCCCAGACTGGAATCCCTGGCCGATCTTGGTCCCTGCAACGCTTGTGTTCACTGTCCTCATCATAATGAATGTTCTGCTTGGAGGTCCACAGAGAGAAGCACCATGTTCGCCCATGATCTGCTGAACAACGTCCCACGTAGGTCTGGCACGATGGTAGTGGTGGACCCAGCCGCTCTCCCTCGGACGCCAGACGAGTCTGTGGCCTCCGTGCCAGATGGACGAGAAGCAGCTGCTTCCGTTACGGCATCGGAGGACCAAAATCTCCAGGGAAGGCGTCTGCTACAAGTTGCGTGTGCCCCTAGAAAGACACCATCAGGGAGGTTGGTGGCGAAAGGGCCCGGCCCAGGTAGCCCAGCTGAGAGGGGAGGAAGGGGGAACGCCACCAGGCCCCTCCGCCTCTGCCCCCACCCCGTCCCATTTGAGAGGAGCCCGGTGGGTGTTTTAAGGAGAGAGGGGCAGAGGCAGCCGCTCGAGGTTGAGCTCACAGGCCTGGAACGTCCCTCTCGTTCTGAACGTGGCTTTCGTTGAAGTCGGCACCGATGGCTCTTCGGTCCACAGGATCACAGCTGAGCTGCTGTAGTCGCTGGTTGCCGTTGGCTATTGCAGACCCCACTCGACGGAGGGCGGAGGCTGGAAAGGGGAGGAAGCAGTTAGGGTCAGGCGACTTTCCCGGGAGTCATTTCCCCCCATGCTCATCGTTCGCCCTGGCCGAGGAGGGGCCAACTCACGGGGATAGGGCACCGCACTGACGTCTGCAAAGGCCGAGCGGACCCTCTCCATTCGCACCCCTGTCGGAGGCCGGGGAATCTTCAGAGCTGCGTGGGGAAGAAGCACAACAGCCAGGCTGCGAGGGGGGGGCAAGACCCCTGGCATGCAGGAGGGGCAGCTGAGAGCAAGCCAGAGCAGCCCACAGGTTCTCCGGCCACTGGGCTTCCCCCAGGAGGAGAGGCAGGCCTCCCCCCACCCCAAGAGAGGCCAGGCTGAGCAAAGGGGACGCACGAGGCGGCCAATTCACCCACCTGCAAATTCCTTCTGTAGGGCTAGCGTCCTCTCGGCTGCATGTGAGCTCACTCGGCCTTTGTAGAGGACTCCGTTGACCCCCAGAATGTCCACCTCAGTCTGAGACCAGAAATGCAGAGGAAGGGAAGGAGCCACCTCTGGGCCACAGTTCCTGCCCCACCGCAGGGCCAGCAGGGGAGCAGCTGGAAGGAGCCCCCCATCTCCAGAGGCTCAGGACCACCTCCCCACCACCACCCAGTGGGCTCTCCCTGGGCCCTTGGGGTGGCTCACGTTGTCGTAGGTGATGGCAGTGGGGTCTCCGTAGGGGTAGAGGGTGGCGAAGTCCTGGGCCCGGTGCTTGAGAGCGCACGCTTGCTGTTGGGCTTGGCACTGCCAGCAGGTCGGCAAAGGGGGGTTGCCGCTCATCTCGCTCAGGTCCTGGTCCCTGGGAAGGAGCCAGAGGCCCTGCTCAGCAGCCCCTCCCGGCCCCAGAGACACAGGCCCCGTGGGTGGGGCAGGCGGAAAAGGGGGCACAGCGCTGGGGGGGGTCGGTGGCTGGGAATGCGAAGCCTCTGGGCGTGTACAGAGAGAGCAGCGCCTGGAGCTCCTGCCCAGAGAGCCCCCCCACCCAGTGTCCCCAGCCAGGCCGCTGACCTTTTCTGCTGGTGGAAGAGGTATTCGTAGCCGCCGGCACTGACTGGGCGGGGCTTCAGCGTGGCCTTCCGGACGGTGATCATGTGCCTGGGGAGAAGCACGGGGCGGATGCAAAGGCGGCTCCTCCTCTGCCCCCCCACGCCCCCTCCCTCCGAGAGGCCCCGGCGATACTCACGGCCCCGTCATCATGGTCACTGGCCGGTCGCAGGAGATGCACTTCACCCTCTCAAAGAGCTGCCTGCAAGGCACAAGCCGAGGCTGCCTTTCCAGCTCCACCGGCCCCACAGGAGAGTGGGGCAGCCCCCCCCATGCCCGGCCGCCCCCTCCTCACTTCTTGAAGCCGGCTGCGCTGTCGGCATCGAAGCGGGGGCCCTCCGTCAGGTACTTCTTGATGAACTTCCACACCTCCTCCAACTGCCGGCTGACCGGGTCCAGGGCCAGGCGGTCCAGCTGTGGGGCGGCAAGGGGGGCTGAGTGGGGCGCTCTGGGGCAGCCGGGGGCCCCCTGGGGGCGGGCAGGGGGGGCAGGGAGGGGTCACCTTGCAGTCCATGTCCACAAAGAGCTTCTCCAGGGCCTTCTGCCAGTCCTTGTCCTGCAGGGACATCTTCTGCAGCAGGTCCTGCATCATCTCGCTGAGTTGGCGGGTGGCCAGTTGCAGCTGCCCGTGGTTCACCATGGCCTCCAGCGCGCTCTTGTCCGCTTTCTGGGGCAGACACAGCAGGGCTGCTCTCAACCGGGGGGGCTCGCGGAGAGTTTGGTGCAGGCGGAGAAGCCTCTCGTGCAGGCAGACCCCCGGGGCCTCCAAGGACCCACCTGACCTGGGAGCCGCCCCCCCCCCACTGCTGCTCTGAACCCCCGGGGCCACCAGAGGAGGGCGGGGGAGGTCACTGGGCCACGAGAGAACAGCCCCCAATCCCCTCCCACACACACATGTGGATAGGTCTTGGCACCAGACTGCCCGACAGCCACTGCCCGGCGGGGGGGGGGGTGCGGGGGAGAAAGGGCCGCTACGGATGCAGGGCCAGAAGGAAGCCAGACCAGCTGAAGGCCCCCCCTTAAAGGCCCTGTGGCTGCCTCTCCTCCGGAAAAAGTGGCCCCTTTTCCTAAGAGGTTTCCGCTAGGTGGACCGTGGCAGGGCCTCGCTGAATCCCTGGCGGTCCCAGGGCAGGCCGGCCGAAGTCCCTGCAGGGATGGCTCTTCTGCCCGAGACCAGGCTGAGTCCAGGCTGGAACGCAGCCCGTCCCTTTGCTGCCCCAGAGACCCCAGAGTGTGTGTGTGTGTGGGAGGCCGTCTCCCTCCTCCAGTCCCCAGCGACTCCTCACCACATTCATCTCCTCTTGGATCGAGTCCTTATCGGCTTTCTTGACCTCCAGCTGATGCAACAGGTTGCGCATGATCTGCAGAGGGAGCAGAACCTCCGCTTTCTGTGCTGCTCAAACTTCCCCGGCTGCGGCTTCCCTGCCGGTGCCCGAGTGGCCGTACGGGGCCCTCACCTGCATCTCCGTGGTGGTCCTGGCCAGCATCTCCACCCCCTGCTGCAGGTTTTCAAACTGTTCCCTCAGCTTCTCCATCTGCTCCAGGGTCTCCTGCAGAGATTCTTTTCCCTGAGGAAGAAGCCAGCGTCTCCATCCACTGCACTGACCAGCACCTTCCCTGAGGAGGAGGAGGCCCAGGCGGACGCAGGCCCAGACCTGATTTGCAATGGGCCCCCCACAGGCAGGGTTCTGAAAGCCTTTGGGGGTCTGTTGCCCAGGGCAATGGGGGCTTCCCGAGACCCCCCTTTCCCACTGGACTGTCCCCTTGGTTGACGGGCCCCCTACCCCCAGGGGCAGTGGGTTGTGGAGTATGTCCAGACCATAGGGGGAGATTTGTCCCTAAATTTCTAGCATCCTGCAAATCCTACAGTCCCTCCCCCCAATATGGACAATCTTTCTCTCTCCCCCTCTGTCTTTGTAGCTTGGTTTGTGGAAATATATTCACACAGAGCCCCCTGCCCCCCCCCCCACACACACACCGCCCGTCCCCTGCCCGGCTATGCTTCTGGGGTCACCTGCTGGCTTTGAGTTTGCAGTGTCTCCATCCGTTCCAGCAGCGTCTTCAGCTCGGGGGGCATTTCCAACGCTAGAAATGGGGCAGAGAAGGACCTGTGCCAGATTGCTCAGACATAACCACCCTGGGGAGGGGCGTCGAAGCTGACCCCCCCCCAGCTGTATTAAGCAGGAACGAGAGCCCACCTGAGTCTAGGCCTGCAGAACTCAAAGCAGGTTGAGGGCCTCAATTCTGGGGCCCGGGAGACAGCGCCCCCAGCTGGACACCATCCCAATTCCCTCCAGGGAGCAGCACCTGCCCCCCCCATAGGTGCTATGATCCTCAGGCTCACCTGCAGGGCCTGCTGGGTACTTCAACTGGGCCTCCAGCTGAGCTATGTGCTTCACGAGAGCTTCGTGCTTCTCAGGCAGTTGGCCCAGAACGGCCAGGATCTCCCGAGTTGTCTTCTCTTTGCCTCGGTCCTGTTTCCCCCGGCCTCGGTCCATTTTCTCCCTGCTCCGGTCCTCTTTATCTCTGCCCCAACCCTCTTTATCTCTGCCCCGGTCATCTTTATCTCTGCCCCAACCCTCTTTATCTCTGCCCCGACCCTCTTTATCTCTGCCCCAACCCTCTTTATCTCTGCCCCGGTCATCTTTATCTCTGCCCCGACCCTCTTTATCTCTGCCCCGGTCATCTTTATCTCTGCCCCGGTCATCTTTATCTCTGCCCCGACCCTCTTTATCTCTGCCCCGGTCATCTTTATCTCTGCCCCGACCCTCTTTATCTCTGCCCCGGTCATCTTTATCTCTGCCCCGACCCTCTTTATCTCTGCCCCAGTCCTCTTTATCTCTGCCCCGGTCATCTTTATCTCTGCCCCAGTCGTCTTTATCTCTTTCCCAGTCCTCTTTCTCTCTTTCCCAGTCCTCTTTCTCTCTGCCCCGGTCCGCTTTTTCTCTGTCCAATTCCTCTTCTTCTCTGCTCCGGTCCACTTTTTCTCTGCTCCGGTCCGCTTTTTCTCTGTCCAATTCCTCTTCTTCTCTGCTCCGGTCCACTTTTTCTCTGCTCCGGTCCGCTTTTTCTCTGTCCAATTCCTCTTCTTCTCTGCTCCGGTCCACTTTTTCCCTCCTCCGGTCCGCTTTTTCTCTGCTCCGGTCCTCTTTATCACTGCCCCATTCCTCTTCTTCTCTGCCCCGGTCCGCTTTTTCCCTCCTCCGGCCCTCTTTGTCACTGCCCCATTCCTCTTCTTCTCTGCCCCGGTCCACTTTTTCCCTCCTCCGGCCCTCTTTATCTCTGCCCCATTCCTCTTCTTCTCTGCCCCGGTCCGCTTTTTCTCTGCTCTGCTCCGCTTTTTCCCTCCTCCGGTCCTCTTTCTCTCTGCCCCATTCCTCCTCTTCTCTGCCCCGGTCCGCTTTCTGTCTGCCCCATTCGTCTTCATCTCTGCCCTCTTCCTCTTCCTCTTCCTCGCAGGTCTGAAATGCCAGAGTGGGACAGGAGGAAGGGGTCTCTTCTGCTGGTCAGCCATAGGGCATCAGCAGTGTGTGTGTGTGGGGGAGCTGGCTGCAGGGACTGACCCCACCCCCACCCGAGCAAGGACCCCCCCATTCTTGCTGCCCTTTGCCTTCCCAGGTGAGCCAAGAGGATGCAATTAGTCTAAAGATGCGAATTGTGCTGGGGGGCTTGCTCCCCTCCTGCCAAGGGGAGGGGGCAGGCATGGAGGGGCCAGGGGCCCACGGGGGCATTCAGGGTGTGGGTGACATACTCACTTTGCCGGTGAGCGTCTCGCAAAGGGCACTCCAGGAGACCACCTTTGAGGCCGTTGCAGACCGGCTGACCCTCTCTTTCACCAGGCCCTATGCCCACAGGGGGGAGGAGAAGGTGGAGCCCGTTGGGGAGGGTCTGCTTTCAGAAGCAGCAGAGGCTGGAGCCTCCCCTGGTCTGTCTGGCCAGGGGCCGAAAGGGGGACGAGGAAAGCCCTGAGCATTCTGTATCTTTTTGATTAAAATGTCCGGTGCCCCCTATGGAAGGAAGGAAGGAAGGAAGGGCCCCTCTGTCCTTTTGGGTGGGTACAGCAACTGCCCAGATGCTCTTGAGGCCCGGCTGGTCCTTGAAGTCCCACCCTCTGCCTGCCCACCTGAAGGCCTCGCCCGCTCCGTCTGCCAGCAGGGTTGACCCGGGCGGCTGCAAGGGGCAAGCGGAGAGGCCAGGGCGGCAGGGAGGTCGGGCATTGGGCTAATGGGCCCGGGGGGGGGAGGGGGGCGCCAGGGTTCAGGATCCTCTCACCAGTTGCTCCTGCATTTCTTCCATCATCCTGGCTTGTCTGTCCAGGCACAGCAGTCTCTCCTTCATCTCGTCTCCGTTGATCTGTCAATGGCAAGGCCAGTGTGGGAAGGGCAGCCGGGCCAGGAGGGAGCCCCCAGAGCCCCCTCCTGGCCCGGCCCTCTCACCTGGGCCACCTCCTCCTTCAGCTGCCCCAGCTCCTCCTGGAAGCCCTCGGTGGCCTTCTGCAGCCCGCAGATGCTGCTCAGCAGGTCCTGCAGTGTGTTCATGGCCTGGAGGGGGAAACAGGGGGGGGGGAGAGGAGGGGGGCAGGGATTCAGAGCACTGCCTGCTGCCTCTGGAGGGGCTGGCTCAGCGGGGGAAGCAGGGGGAGCAGACAAGGGAGGCAAAGGGGGGGCCCGTAGGGGGGGGTGCTGACCTTGGTCATGCCCTCCTCGTTCAGCTCCAGCTTCTTCTTCAGCTGCATCATCTGCCACATGTCCAGCGCCGGCTGACCCAAGCCCTGCGTGCGGGCCAGGAGCTCGATGGTGTCCGGGGGCGCGTTGAGGAAGCGGAGCTGCCGCTCGATGGCGCCGATCCTCTCCTGCATTTGGTGGAAGAGGGTGCGGGGCTTCTCCGGGGGGGGCTCGGCGGGGGCGGCGGCCGGGGGGCCGGCCGAGGGGGGGCCGGCGGGGGCCGGCGGGAGGAAGTCCAGCTCCTCCTCGGCCACCGCCCGCCGCACGTCCTGCAGCCGCAGATGCTCCACCAGGCTCTGCAGGAAGAGGTGCAGCGCGTTGAAGTTGACATGGCCCAGCTCGGGGGAGCCGATGGCCAGGTTGATCAGCTCCACGAACGACAGGTCGCGGCTCATGCTCCCCACGCCCCGCCCGGCAGGCTCGCGGCTCAGGCGGCACAGGCACAGGCGGCAGAGGCGCCCGCGTTCGGCTCGCGGGAAAGTTTCTCCCCGTTGCTAGGAGACCCGGAACGCGGCGCGGGGGGCGGAGGCGGCGGGCGGGACGGGGGCCCCGGGGAAAGGCGGGCCCGGCTCCCTCCCTGCCTCCCGCCCGCCCGCCCGCCGGGGAAGCCGCCACCGCGGGGCTCCCGGTCAGCCGCGCCGCCCCCGCCGGGCTCAGACGACCCTGCAGACACGCGTCTCGGCCCCGGGGGGCGGGGGGCAGGGCGGGAGGCGTATCCCGAATCTGCATTGGCCCCGCCCCGCTGTGCCGGTCCCGGTGCGCAGGTGAGGCGGGCGGGCGGGCGCGCGGCATGCTGGGCCTTCCGTCCTCCCGGACTACGCTTCCCGGCGGCCCTCGCGCCCGCCCCGCCTCCCCGCGCGCGCCCCGCCCCACCCCTCCTGCGCCGGAGCCGCCGCCGCTGCAGGTGCCGCCCGGGGGGAGGGGGGGCAGGAGGGGGGGGTGGGGAGGAGGAAGCCCCCGCCCTGCCGCCGCCGCTCCGCCCCCGGGCCCCGGTCTCTGCCTGCCCAGCGGGTGCGCGCCGTGGCGGGGCGAGCGAGGCAGCCGGGCTCCTGCTGGGCCTGCGGTCTTCGCGGGAGGCGCCTCGGCTCGGGGTCCGCGGGGCCGGGAGGAGCGTCGGGGCGGGCGCGGGAGGCCTTGGCGCGAGGAGGGTGGTTGGCCTGGCGGGGGGGTCTCGGGGGCGGAAGCTGCTGCCTCCCTCCCCACCCCCTGTCTCAACCGCTCGGCCTCCCTCCGTCCCTCCCTCTCTTGCAGCATGTCCAGCGACCCTCCCCCGCCCTACCCCGGGGGCCCATCCGCGCCCCCCCTGGAAGAGAAGGAGGGGCTCCGCTTCCCTGCAGGTGAGGCTCTCTCTGTGGCCCCTGGCCCCCCCAGGGCCCCTCCTCTCCCTCTGACCGTCTGCTCTTCCCCCCCCCTTCTCAGGCAGGAGCCCTCCGGCCGTGCTGCAGCCCCCTTCCGATGTTGGCCCCCCACCCTATGAGGAAATGCCGCCCCCCCAGCCGGGCTTCGTGCCCCCCCCTGTGCCAGCCGAGAGCTCCATGCCCTACTTCCCTCCCGGTGAGTGGCCTGGGCGACGGGGAGGGCTCCCTTCCAACCCCCCTGCCATGTGCCCGGCTAAAAGCCGCCCAGGGTCAGACTCGGGGGTGGCCGGAGTAGCGGAAGAGAAGGCCCTGTGCTTGAACGGTCAAGGCAGCATAGAAATCTCCCTTCCAAGCAACAGCAGGCACAGCAAAAAATAGCTGCCCTCGACCCTTCCAGCCTCAGAGGAGGGGCCCCAGGTGAGGGAGGGGCTGGCTCTGGCCCCCAGGCCACAAGACCCTGCGCAGCCCCTGGCCCAGCCTTTGTCCCCCCTGAAGCTCCGGCCGCAGCCAGGCCAGAGGAATCGGGACAGGCCGGTTGGGGTGGCCGTCCCCCTCGGAGCCCCTGGGCCTTCAACCCCTCCCCGCTTCCCTTCCTTTGTAGGCGGCTACTACGTGCCTCCGGGGCCCCACGCCCCCATGGGCTACTACCCTCCTCCCGGCCCCTATGCCCCTGCGGGAGGGCAGACGGCAACTCTGCTCGTGCCATCGGGCACTGCCACCACTGTGACGGTCCTGCAGGGCGAGATATTCCAGGCGGCCCCCGTCCCGACCGTGTGCCCCCACTGCCAGCAGGCCATCACCACCAAGACCAGCCATGAGATCGGCCTCATGAACTTCCTCCTGGGCTTCTTCTGCTGCTTTATCGGGTAAGAGGGGGGGGGGGGCAGCCTGCCCGTTCCTTTGAGGCAGACGGCCAGGCGGACCCCCGGTGGAGGGAGGGGACATCTGGGGCCCGTGCCCCCCTGGTCCTCACCACGTCTCCTCTCCCTTCCAGGTGTGACCTGGGCTGCTGCTTCATCCCCTGCCTGATTGATGAGTTTAAGGACGTGACCCACACCTGCCCCAACTGCAAGGCTTACATCTACACCTACAAGCGCATGTGCTAGCGGGGCCTGCTTGGGCTGCTGCCTTCCCGCCTGCTTCCCTGCTCCCTTGCTCCCTTTGCCCAGAGAGGCTGTGGGGGATCGGCTGGGCTGGCTCCTCTCCCGCGGCAGGGGGCTGCCTGTGCTTGGCTGGGGCCGCCTTAGGTGGGAGGACGGGGCCTTCCCCGCAGTGACACCTTGGGCCCTGATCTGCAGCAAGTAGAGGGAAAAGGAGCACAGGCGCCCTTGACTCCCTTTTAATTTTTTTTAAAATTAAAGAGCTTAAATATAATAGTAGGAGCACATTAAAGTCATAAAAAGATAACATAAAAGTACAAAGTGAGGAAAAGATAAATGGGGAAAAGGAAAAAGAAAAATACATGTAGTTTCCCGTTTTCATCGCAACTAAAAGCGCACTTCACATTGCCCTCTACAGAGTTGCAAATATTTTTTTCTTCCCCTCTCTTCCATACATGGAATCATAAACCATCAGCTTTTCAGGCCTAGTTTTAGCCAAAGGTCCATAGAGTCCATAAGCCAGAGGTTTATAAGAGCAAGCCTTGCTTTAACCCTACATGTCCCTTTTGTTTTACTTCCAACCCTATTGATGCTTGTTTTTCCATGGCTGCTTTGGGGCCTTAAGAGACAGGCCCCTTTTGGAAACCCTCGGGAAAGCCATGGTCCAGCCACTGTCTCCCTTTGCCTTCTGCATTTACCCCTGGGGTTTCCTAAGCCTTAACCAACTCCTATTATTTATCAGCACCAGGTCCTTGCCACCCGTTCTTGTTCCCATCAGTTGTGTTTCCAGTTCTGTTGTGTTTCCAGTCTGTCTTGCCTATTTTTTAATCTACACCCTTTCCGACCCAATATTCCTGTTTCTACTATTTCTGCATCAGGTGAAATGTGTTACTTGTCTGTCATTCATCATCTAGACAGTCTATCCAGAGAAACAGACATTGCTACTGATAATACCGATTTCTCATCCTATTCTTCAAAGATATTTAATGTAAATGTTAACAGTATTTTGTATAAATTTGTAAATCGTAAAGACAAGCTGGAATTTTTGTTTTTTGGGGGCCCGTATCCCTTCTATTGTCCAATTTAATCACAGGGTCTCTTGTATAGTTAATTTTAAAATCTTAGGGTAGAACTTTCAATATTCCAAATTTTCTGGAGTCTTCATTTGTTTATAACTATTTCAAAACATTTGGGTTTTTTGCCTTTCATTTCGATTTTTTTTCTGAAACTTACAATTTTTCTTTTGTTCAGGATAAATATTTGTTCACTGTGTGACATTTCAAACTTGTCCCTCTGAAGATTGGCATTAAAATGTTTAAATGAATGATTTTCAAACGTGATTAGAAGGGACGTTAGTGAACTTTGTGTCCAGCCAATCCCTTTGTCTCCTGGAAGGGATGCCCACCATAGACCTCTCCCACGCAGACCCCTCCCAAGGAGCAGGTGTGCGCAGTCCCCCAGCCTTCCCTTAACTGGGGTAGTTCCAAAGAAGACCCAGCCTGCTCCCCTGTGGTCTTTGCCCCCCCCCCCCCCTCTGTGGAGGCAGGTGCAGCGACTGGCTCCTCTGCTGCCTGCTCTGGGCCTCTCTTTCTCCCAAGGGGAAAGCGAGAAGGCTGCGTTCTGTGTTGTCGGTTACCACATCAGCGATGGCTCCCTGCGCGTCAAGAGGCTGGCCGGTTTGCTCCCTGTGCTTTGAGGATTATGGCCGGGCACCAGGAGCCAACCGGCCTCTCGCTTGCAGGAGCTGTGACACCCAGCAGAGCTGCTCAGCGACCTGGTGCGGGAGGAGGAGGCCCAGCCAAAGTGTAGGGCCCCCTCCCCATCACCCCTTCCCTTGTGCACCAGCCGCTTCTCTCAACCTTCTTTTAGCTGGACCTGGGCCCCGTTTGCCCACTGCAGGAGTGCGGGGGGGCCCTCCCCTCCCAATGATGTGCAGCTCCCCTTTGTGATTGCTTCTTGTTTCAGGCAGTAAATGTAGTGACCACTTTGTGGAAAGAGGAAAACCCCGTAGAGGCCCACGCACACACACCGTTTGCACTAGTTTGGCTAAGAAGCCCCGGCCTGACCCTGATGAACAGGGGGCCCCAGGGGGCAGCAGGCCCGAGACCCCAGCTCAATTTCCCAGAGCCTGAGCTGCCCGGCCTCAAGCATTTGTGCCTCCCCCCCCCTGCCCCCCGTGTGAGTGTGCTGCTGCTGCCCAGGCCCCCGTTTGGCCAAGGGCTGCCCACTGAGGCTGCTGAGCACAGAGGGGTCCGCCCTGGGCTTGAGGGGGCTCTCGAAAGCGCTCTTCTCAGGGGTGGGGGCAGTTTATCCTCTCAAAGCTCTTCCGTGTTTGTAACCAAATAAAAAGACTGACCCTCGGCGGCTGTGTGTGCTGTCTGGGGCGGAGGAGGCAGGGGTGGCGGCGGGGAGGAGCTCCTTCGGACCCTCCTGTTGGCATTCCCAGAAGGCTGGGGGCAGCCCGCTCACCGGCCCTCGCGTGCCAAGGGAAGGCTCTTGTTCATGAGGCCAAGGAGCAGGACTGCCCCCGCCTGAAAGGACCCTCCCCAAATCACGCAAACTGCAGGAACCAAAGGTCAGTTTTATTATGTCGGAGGCATCGCCAGAGTCTACGAGTTACATGAAGGTTAAACCGTTGCCACAAATTGGAGACCCCTCCTGCAGCCAAGCGGGGGTGGTGTGTGTTCTGCTTGCCCGCCCCCCCTGCCCCACGCGAAGTAGTGAGCAAGAGAGAAAAGCTCCACCCATTCAGCCCCCCTTCCCCCCCAAGGCAGCAGCTCGGATTTCCTGATCCGTTCTGCTCCTAATGGTTGGACACACAGGCATTGGTACACTGGGTTTGGGTTTAATGTTTCCTCAATTAAATCCGGCATTAAAAGTCCACTTCTGTCAATGGAGAAAAGCAGCACTTCCTCCGAGGGCCAATGGGCAGCCGGTGCCCAGTCTCACATCACGTACCAGGCTGCAATGCCAGCAGTGACCGCCACGCAGGCTGCCAGGGCCAGCTGGACGGTGGGCTGCTTCAGGGCAGCCAGGGCGAGGTGGCAGGGGCAGGCCGCGTCCTTGGAGCCGGCTGAGGAGAAAGAGGACCGTTAGAGGCTGGAGGGGGCCGGGGAGGGGGGGGGAGAGGGGGACCTACCGAGTTTCGGGGAATAGTACGGGCACTTGCGCATATCTCCCTTCCCATCATGCACTGGGAGGCCGCCATCTTGTGCTTCTTCTGGTAATAAGGCCCCGATCTTGTCCAGCTCCTCAAAGACCTGCAGACAAAGTCCAAGGTTGCCAGGAGTGCTCAGCTCACCTAGGCCCAGCCCTTGAGGGCTGTTCTGGGCTCTAGCCAGACAACAAGTCAGCTGCCCCGAGGCAGCCACCGTCTCTGCGCGCCAGGCCCGTCCCCTGGGATGTCAGGAGGCAGGCCGCCCTTGGAGGTCTCCTGGCCGCCCACAAAAGATGCTCCTCCCCAGGGCCACAGAGGAACCTGAACCCGGCACCCAATTCTGGCCGGCCAGGGCTTCGGCTGAGCTGAGCAGGGAGGCCGCGGAAGGCAGCCCCACAAGGTCAACTGGCCTTGGGGAAGCAGCCCCCGTGCAGGCGCCCTGAAATCCAGCAGCCACATACCCACCTGCATGTTGAACTCAAAGGCCCGGTTGGCCTCCTTGACGATCCTCTCCTTGGTCTCCTGGGACACGTCCAGGGCGTTGAGCCGGGCTCGGTACAACTGCTTGAACTGCTGGGGGTTGGAAATGTTTTCAAACATGTAGAAGTTGATCCCTTCTCCGGTGCTGGGCAACTTCAGGGCCCGCTGAGCCACCCGCTTCAACACCTGCCCCCCAGAAAGGTCCCCCATGTAGCGGGTGTAAGCGTGGGCGGCCAGCAGCTCCGGCTCCTGCTGCCCAACGTGCTGGATGCGGTCCACGTAGCGCTGGGTGGCCTCCGAGCACCGGATCTTCTCCTCCCAGCTCTCCCCGTACAGGTGCGCCAGGTCCCTCGCCAGGGCCGCCTTGCGGTGCAGCTCCAGGGGGAAATACAGGGGGCTGAAGCTGGGGTGGTCCTGGTGCCGCTCCATCTCCGCCTCCAGCGCAGAGTAGGTGAAGTAAAGGGCCGCTGTGCCCAGCTGCCGGGGAACAAAGGGGAGCCCTGCTGACCCCTCTGGGACCCAAGGCTTGGTCAGCCAGAGAAAGGGGGCAGGGATCCATTCAAGGACCCCAGAAAGGCCTCCCAGGGGGCGGGCTGAGGGCAGGGAAGGACACCCTCTCCTGCCCCAGTGGGACAGGGCCTGAGGGCCTCTCCTCTCCTGCCCCCAAAGGGCTACGGGGACGGGCTGTACCTTGAAGAGCTCCCGCTTGATGTGGCCCTTCAGGAAGTCTTTGACAAACTGGGTGTTCTCAGCCCGGTCGTGGGCCTCCTTGGTCCCTTCCTTCAGCAGCTCCGACAGGTCTGTGGGGCTGAGCAGAGACAGGCTGGCCCTCTGCCCCCTCGGCCGGACCTTCCGGGCGGTCCCATGGGGGTGGGGGGGCCAGGGGCGCTTTGGGCTCCGGGATGAATCCGGCCGGGACCCCCCTCCCTCCCCCCCAAAGGCCTCCCCCCCCCCGGAGAGTCTACCTGGTGGTCTTCTCCTCCCCCGCCTCCTCCTCCTCCTCTTCTTCCTCCTCTTCTTCCTCCTCCTCCTCCTCCTCGTACGAGGGGCTCTCGGGCTCATCCATCAGCTCGGTGGCCTCGCTCGACATGGCGCCTGGCCGGCTGCGCTCCGCTCCCCTCAGCTCCGACTCCTGCCCGAAAAGAGCCCGGCGCCCTTGAGCCTGACGGACGCGAGAGGGACGCGCGGTGGGGCGGGCGCGGGGCCGACCCCCCTCCGTGCCCGCCGGTTACCTGCCAGCCGCCGCCGCCACCGCCGCGCCTCCTCCTCCTCCCAGGGCTCTTCCGCTGCCCCCGCCCGCCCGCCCGGCTCCGCCCCCCTCTGTCACGCGGACAATGAGCGCGCTCAACATGCACGAGGAGCCCCGGGAGCCAGCACAGCGCCCCCTGCAGGGCAGGCTTCAACCTCGTCCAGCGCTCTGTCCTCAGCCCGCGGAGACGCCAGATGAGCGGCCATTCCAGGCTCTGCGCAGGCGCCCGCCGAACCACGAGACGACGCCTCCCGCTCCTCCCAACGGAGAGGCAGAAGCCGGCCGGCCGCCCCGGGGATCTCCCCAGCTCCCGGGAAAGGCTCCCCTGCCCAACCTCCCGCCCTCTTCCGGACCCCGCCCGCTCTTCCCTCCTGGAGCCCAGCCCCCCCCCCCCCCGAGGCGGCCCTGTGGCTGAAGGGGGGAGGCGCAGGGAGGCGTTGGGGGCCCTCCGGGGGAAGCTGGAGAGAGGACTCGGCACTCGGCACAAGGGAGACTTTATTTCTGCTCCTCAGGAACCCGCCCGCCCACCCCCCAGCAGTCTGCTCTGTCCAGAGAAACAAGTCCAGGGAGGCCAAGGGCTGCCTCTCGCCACTCCCCCCCCCCCCCCCGGTCCATCATGCTGCAGTCGTTCACATCTGGAGGGAGGCCTTCTTCCTTCAGGGGAGCTTCAGCGAGGTCCGTCCTCAGTCCCACAGCCTGGCCTCCCGCCTTCCAGACTGTTGCTGCCCCTTCATCTAGTTTCCAGTGGAACGTTTACCTGGAGCCCAAAGAAAGAGGGACGCCTGTGAGCTGCCCGAAGACTGCACCCCTCCAGTCCCCCAATCTCTCAACAGCCAAGCCAGGAGTCCAGTGCCCCCAACCCCCAAAGTCACTTTTAAGGCTCTGGATTTGCGGCAGTGTTTTGGGGAGGACTCATAGATGGAAGCCCTGAGGAAGGCTTAACGGAACACAGCAATACAATCTTCTGCACGGGTAGTAGGGGTCACTAGTGCAACTAACACCAGGGGGCGCTCGGCTGCTGCCCTGGGAGTGCTGGGGGCAAGAGGAAGCAGCTTGGGGGCGCAGGAAAAGGCCCAGAGGCACCAGGCCGTCTGTCCAGTCCCCAGGAAGGAAGGTTTATAATTTATAATCCAATTAATAAATAAACGTTTCTCTCGGGAGGTTTTCCCTACAGCTTCATCCTCCCTCCTTCCCCCATTTCTGCAAACAGCGACCACAGAGACCTGTGCATGGAGAGACCACGAGAGGCTTCCTACCTCTGGCGCAGCTAATCAGAAGCTAAACATTTTCTTAAGTTTAGCTAGGAATCCCTCTGTGCCGTCCCCTGCCTCAGGCCTCTCCTCCTCGCCTGCCCCTCTGCTAGCCGTGCCCCTGCCACCTAGACACAAATAGCAGAGAGCTTGGTCAGTACATGCTATGTGAGGAGGGTCCCTGTCCTCTTCACCTCGGACCATTCCCCAGCCTTGGGGGAGGAGGAGGGGGGGTGGGGGAGTTGAAGCTGAAAAGGTGCCTCCCTTCCTCAGGCCGTGACTAGCGTCCAAGTGACAGCTCCCGTCATGCCATCTACCTGGTCAGGCTGACACTTCCTGAACCTGGCTGCCTCCTCATTAGAGTTTTATCTCTATCGCTTACCCGTTGGCCTCTCTATTCTCTCACCAATGGCGAAACTGTGATCTCCACAAAGCTGTGCATCCCAAGACAGTCAGTGTCATAGAGAAACGTCCGTATGTGACAGCAAAGCACCTCCGCTCTCCCTGGGGGACTTGCTAGACTGCCCCGAGGGTCTTGTGGTGAGCATACAATCCGTGGAAATCAGATAACTGTGTCTGGGGGGTCACTGGGGGACAGCGAAAGCACTGCAGGAAGGCCAAAAACCGCTCTGAGTTGGGGGACTCGACCTACTCCACCACCAGCCAGCCGTGCTGCACTAACGCGGCTTCAGGGGTCAGCAAAGTTCTGTGCGTTGTGGAAGCCCAGAAAACTGAGCAAAGCGCAGATGGACAAATAACCCTGTGAGGCCAACGCCAGTAAGAGTGACCTTTTCCTGCCTAAGGAGAAATTGTGGCGCTATCCGAGTAGAAGGCCGTGCCTTTCAGAATTCCACCACGGTCACCATCATTCAAGGCCGGAGCCGGCAGTTCAACTTCAACCAAAGATGACCTGTGCAGCCAAGATCCGACCGCTCAACAGCCTCACCCGTGGTTGTGCTGGAGATGCCATTCACGGTCCCTTCGACATCAGTTTCATCCTCAGCGTAGCTCTGCATCAAGGCTCGCTGGCGGTCAGTCAGCCTCCTGCAGCCGAGGCAGAGAAGGGGCAATAGGACAGGTCAATGGAGGGCTCTGGGGGAAGGTCAGTCTCTCTGGCCGCGGGGATTTTGCAAAAGCCACAGACTCACACACTCCTCCTCCTCCCTGCTTTTCATGCCACTAGTGACCTCCTCTACCCTGTCCCTAAGAAAGGCCCAGTCCTCTCACTTACTTGGGGACTTTGACTTTGATATGAATGTAGTGATCTCCGTAACCGTAGCTGTTCACCCTTGGAATCCCCTTCCCACTCATCCGAATCCTCTGGTCAGCCTGGATGCCGGGGGGGATCTAGAAAAGCACGGGGGGGGGATTAAAGCTGTTTTTCACTCAATGCTCCTGAACTAAGAGTATCTCGTAAATGGGAAAATTAGCCACTGGTGCCAAAGCTCTCGTGGGACTGGACATTCCAGGATTTAACTCCGTGGGCTCTACACAGAACATCACAAAAAGTGTCAATTTTCTCCTGAAGCAAAATGGGGGCAACTGAAAATACCAGCGGAGCAGTAAATGGCCGCAGCCGCGGCTGCAGAACAGAAGGGCCAACCTGATCCTTTCCATGCAAGAGCCCAGACAGACCCCTCCCACGGGAAAAGAGGCGCCGCTTTCTGTGGGGAAGGGTAACACCCCCCTCGTGTTTCTTGGGCCTCTAATGACCGGTGAGCCACAGAAGAGCCACTTCTCTCATTCTGCGCTTGTGGCAGGGGACGTACCAGAACGTTGATGGTCTCATACAGGCCGGGTGACCTTGCTGCCCCTCCAAGAACAGCTTGCGCTATGGAGATGAAGAGGTCCGAGTGGATGTCTGCACCGTCTCTCCGGAACACGGGACTTTTCTGGACCTGGAACCGGGGACAGTGCACGGACTCAGCAAGGGCTCTGGGCACAGCACCACAAGGGGAAGCTGCAGGTGGCCACCTACCCTGAAGGTAATGAAAATCTCTTTCCTTCCGACAGGCATCCGAACCGTCTGCCCATCCTCCACACCTAGATCCAAGCAAAGGCACCCGGGGTTACCTCCCATCCGGCACCTGACTTGGAGGCTGGAGACACTGGGGTCGCATTCCTACTGTTTGGAGCTGCCCAGCTCTAATTTCTGGACGGGCCTCCCTCCCTCCCTCCCTGTTGTTTCCCTTCAGAAGAGCAGGCATTACGCTGCCCTAGGGGCATTCGGCCGTGTATACGTACCCGCTGGGACCGGGACCATCACTGTCTTCTTCTGCTTGGTTTGGCCAGAGCCACGACAAATCACACACGGGTTAGTTACAACTGAGCCCCGCCCACCACACCGGCGACATGTCGAACGCATGACAAATGGGCCTGTGTTGATTGTCTCCTGCCCAAGAGAAGAGACAAGGGAGGTGAGGGGCCAGGCAACTTCACCTCTGTGTTGTACTGGCCTCCCCAGCGCCTGCCCAGGAGTTCCACCAAAGCCTCCAAGCAGGAAGGGGGGGGAATTGGACCACAGCCAGCACATCACCCTTTGGGCTCATAACCGTCTGAAGCAAGGAATCGGCTTTCTTCTTCTAAAGCGCCAAGGTGCCCAGTCGTTCCCTGCACCAAAGCTTGCCCACACCTGCCCTGCCCTTACTGTGCCAGTCCCGTTGCAGTAGGAGCAATGCACCACTCTGGTGCCCGGTTCATGCCCTCTGCCATCACAGCGCTGGCAGGTGTCATTGATCTGCACCATGATCTCCTTGTTGACGCCCTTTGCCGCCTGGCTGAACGTCAGATCCATGACGTACTGCAGAAGAGAAAAATATTCAGTATTTGTTGCTCACAATTCCAAGTCAACATTTTGCATACCATGCAGAACAAAAGGAAGAATACAGATCTGTCCAGATTGAGAAAAACGTTTCAGAAAATTAATTATATTTATGAACAGAGAGAAGGCCGTTCTGGTGCAGTGATTAAGGCACAGAGCTAAACACTGGGGGGGTGGGGGGGTGGGGTGGGGGGTGTCGCAAATTGCAATCCTGCCGTGGGCACAGAAACAGCTGGCAACTTTCACCCAGCCCTTCTCTCTCAGCTCTAGGACGAAGGCAAAGAAAATCTTGCCAAGAAAACTGCAGGGACAAGTCCTGGCAATCACCAGAAGTCAACATGTTGATACAAAGCAAACCAACCAACCAACCAACCAAAAAGACCAACACAAATCAAATTTGCTAATCATAATTCAAAAATCTAATTTGTAACATACTTCTTCACAGTATTTTCTCTTGGAAACCCATCTTTGTTAACAGATTTCTGCAATATTGTTTCCCTCTTAAAAATCTAAATATAAAAAAAGATAACTACTGAATTTGAATACAAATAATGTTCAGTTTAGCCATGATTGTGGGCAAAGTTGTAATTGTTAAATGCACCTTCAATTTTCCCCCTCCCTGTTAAGACAGCAAAACCTCAATTTGAGTGATCATGGAGGAGTTAATTTATTTATTAATTGTGAATATCTGGTAGTTCCTAAAGATTGATCATTTACATAGGATTATTCATTCATTCATTCATTCGTTCGTTCGTTCGTTCGTTCAACTTATATGCAGGAGGAAGGAAAGCCCTAAGGGACTTTACACACCATTGCAGTGGCCTGGGCTGCAATTCATCTTTACCTCCTGGGGCTGGTCAAAGACAGTGCTAAAGTCTCCAAAAGGAGACTGCGAGAATTCCCCAAAGATCTTCCTGAACAGCTCCTCAGGGTCAATAGTTGGGCCAGTGTGCCTGTACTGCTGCCCGGAACCTGCCGAGCCAGAGCCAAAGCCAAAGTCCGTTGTACCATAGGTGTCATACTGCTTCCGCTTTACTTCATCTCCCAAGACCTGCCAATGATACAAGAGCTCAGTCATGGGGGCGGCAGTTCCCAAGTCATGGATGGTAAAAGGGAGAGCAAGTACGCTACCTCATAGGCCTCAGCCAACTGAGAAAACTTTTCCTTAGCTTTAGGGTCATCTTTATTGGTGTCAGGGTGATACTTCTTGGCAAGCTAAGCAAAGGAACAAAAACACAAAAGTAAAAATAGTGGACAAGAGATTGTCATTCCTGTGCATGTGTTCAGAATTCATGCCATGAATTTTAAATCACCTATACTGAACTGTTAAAATAGCTTTTATATTCTGGGATATTTCTGCCTGTGTAGTATTTAAGATTTCATTTCTACCACAGATCATAATCATATACACAGAGCACAGCACGTTTGTAGTGTTCAGAATCCTCAGATGGCCTTGAAAAAGCCGAATTGAACAAAATAAGGTTTAAAGCAACAGGATAAATCTATGTGGTCTTTATCAGCAATAGTAGCCAAAGAATAAAACAGTAGCCTTGCTGGATCAGAGACAGTTCTTCCTATTCTAGCAATTATCCCGCAAGTAGCTCTGGGGATTATGCCCACCCACGAGGTCAGCCTCCTCTTTTCCGTGGGTTCTGCAGCAAACACTTAGGCCTGGGAACGTCAGAATCATCCAATATAGTATAGGCTTATGACAAATCTCAGTCCAAATGGGAGGTTGCTGTTTATTTCACCACTCCTTTGGTTTTTAGTATATGGAGTAAACAGAAATAGAAAGGAAACCAGCTTTTAAGCAATTATTATTATTTCTGCATATCAATCATTATTTAAGCAATTGTTATTCAGCACTTATTTTAAGCCAAGGATTCAGGCAGGGTTGAGAAGGCCTAGGACACAATGCCAGCCCTAAAGGGGGAGAGGGAAAAGACGCTTCAGGCCCTGCATCCCCTCGGAGAAGCGGCCCTGCCTGGTAATAGGCCTTCTTGATCTCCTTCTGGCTGGCCGAGCGAGGCACTCCCAGGATCTGGTAATAATCCTCTTTGCGGCTGCTGCTGCTGCTGCTGCTGGAGGGGCTGGTGTGGATCGAGGCCGCCCAGACGAGAGGAAGCGGTCGGGTCCCTGCGCAAAGCCAAGCAGAGGGTCAGGCCGGCCTCCAGGGAAGGGCGGAGGCGCAGCGGCCGAGGCCGGCGAGAGGGGGTGCGGGGAGTGGCGCTCCGCTCGTCCTCAGAGACGCGCTTGTCGTTCCCGGGGCTGCCCGGCCTCTTACCGGAGCGGTGTCCCATCCGCGGCGCCAGGGCCGCGCGGGAGGCGACTGGGGCCACGCTGCGCCAGCGGGCAAGCGACAACACCAGCGCCAGGCGCCGCGGCTCCCCGCCGCCCGCCCGGCAGCTCCCGGCAGCGGTTGCCGCCTCCGCCAGCCAGCGTGAGACGCAACCGGCCGCCATCTTGCCTTGCTCGGTCGCAGTGCGCGTGCGCCCCTCGGCCGGTAACCCGGGAGTCCGACTGCGCAAGCGTACCGCTACGTGATGGGGGGCGCAGGTGACCTTTCTCAGAGGTCAATCCTGCCGTGGCGAAGCTCGGGCTGCTCCTGGGTCCTAGTTCCCGCTCTCGCCAGGCTCAAGGCTGCTTATCCGGAACACACACACGCACACACGCACACACCGCCTCGCCCGCAGGAGCAGAGCCGGAGACCCCCCCCCACACACACACACACTTCGGGGGGGGGGCGGTGCCCGGGACAGCTGCAGGGGCCGCGCGACGGGGCGGAGAGTCCCGCCTGGCGAGCTTGGGGCGCTCCTGTGGCGAGGGGGGGGCGGGGGAAGAGCCGCAGGGGGGACGGGGGGGGCTTCATCTCATTGATGCCTTTTGTCAAGCGGGCGCGCGGTGACAGGCGCCAGAGACCCCGGACTGTCAGTGTATCTGCCCTCCGAGCGCGGTTGGGATGAAGGGGGGGGGGTCCGCGGGGGGAAGCCTGGGGGTGAAAGTTGGGGGGACAGGTGATGCAGTCCAGGCACCGGCCGCTCTGTGGCTGAAGTCCCGCTCTCTGCCGCTGAGTTTGGGGCAGTTTACACGGGCTGGTAGCGATGCTGGGCTCGTGTGTTGTTGCAGTTGAAGCCGAAGTAGCCACTGACCGGGAGCAGCAGACAATGTCATGGTGGGTGGGATGCGCGGGGCCCGTTCCAGGCAGAGGAGCCGAGTCCGGGAATCCGCGCCATGGGACCACATGACCCAAGAAGCGGCCGCGCGAGGCCCCCGTTGGGCTCCAAGGCGCCGCCCCGAGGACCCTCAGGCAGCCCGGCCATTGGGCTCCCCGCCGCGGCCCGCGAGCCGCTCCCGGAGTCCCGCAGCCCGCCCATCGCCAGCCGGGAGCTGCTCGGGAGGGCAAGGCGAACAAAGGCGGGAGGGCCGGGCGGGGACGGAGGCGCTCAGCGCGGTCCCGCAAGAGACGCCCGGCGGCCGCGGGGCCTGAGGAGAGGCGGCGCCCTCGGGCTCTCCCGGGAGGTCCCCGCGCCGTTCCCCGGCCCACGGGGGCGGCTTCCTGCGCGTCGGCTGGGCCGGGCGGCCCCTCCCCTCGGGGGAATGCTGGGCCGCTTGGGCGGGGCCTGCGTGGAATCGGCCCCAAGGCTGGACGGCGGCGGAGGCGACAGCATGAGCCGCTTCAGGGCGTCCAAGTTCCGGCACGCCGAGGCCAAAGTGGCCCGCAAGCAGGTGGGCGGGCGGGCAGGTCGTCTCCCCGGTGGACCGCCGCACCCACCTGCCGGGGCGGCCGCTGGGCTGGGGCTCCGTCGGGAGGAAGGAAGCGGCTCGGCCTCGGCCAGCCTTCCCGCCCAAGAGGGACGCCGGTGCTTCCAGAGGCGCCGCCCGGCTGAGCCTCGCTCGCGTGGGCGCCTCCCGAAGACGGTCAGGCCTGGCCCGGGGCAGCATCCGGGAAGCCTCGCCCCGCTGCTTCGGTCCGGCGGGGGACGAGCAAGGCGGCTCCCCCCCCCTCGCGCCTCCGTCGCTGCTAAGGGGCCGCATCCCCGGGGCCGCCGGCAGGTGTCTTCCCGCCTTCGGAGCGGCCGCCGTTTGGAGGCGGAGTGTCTGCCGGCCGCGCTGGCTGGGTCGGGGGGCCTGGCCCTCAGCTGGGCGGCGGGCGAAGCTTCGGAAGAGGCCGGGGAGCGGAGCCGCCTTCGCCCCTCCAGCTTCCGCCTGCAGAGGCCGCGCCCGGAGCGCCACTTTCGCAAGCGCTCCGTTTTAGCGGCTTCTGTTTCCCCGCGGAGGGCCGGGGTGGGGGGGGGCGGCTGCCCTGGACAGGAAACCCCGGAGAGGTTGTGCCGGCCTCCCCGTATGCCCTGGCGGGGACTGGGGGGGGTGTCCTGGGTTCCCCTTTCTGGACCTTCTGGTCAGGTCTCCCCCCTTCTGTGCCGCAGGACTGGGTCGGGGGTCTGCAGAGCAGCTGCCCTTCGGGGAGCCCCCACATCAAGGCCAACACTCTCTGGGTCGCCTTCAGCACCGAGGCGGCAGGTAGGAGGAGCCCCACCCACTTCGGCCTGGCCAGGGGTCTGCAAGCGTCCCCCCCTCCGGGTGTTTGCCCAGGCAGGGGGTCCCTGCGGAGGGGTGGGCTCCCCTCCACCCGGCCCCAGTCGGGCTGCTTCGGAGGAAATTCCTTTCTCTTCTGCTCCCCCCATCTTGACAAGTCAAATAACTGCTGTGGATTGGCACAGGGGCCCAATAGGAGTGGCTCCCCTTGGATGGGCCAGCGCCGGCCAGAAGCCCAGAGCAGCAGCTCCTGGGGGAAGGCAACACAGGGAGAAGCCGGGAAGCGGGGGGTCTGCTCAGGGCTCCGGCCTCCCGCAGTTTCTCTGCTTTTGACAGGCGTGCTGGGTGCTGTGCCCCTGGGGAGCCCCACAGGGACCAGGAGGGGGATCTCCCACTTGCGCTGCCATTCAGGTGAGCGGGAGAAGCCTTTGGGGGGGGACGGGGCGGCCCCCATGCAGAGAAGGAGAAGAACAACGCTGCACCCCGGAAGGGAGAAGCCGGCTGTGGGCTCTGGGTTCCGCTGTTGCCATCCCTCCCTGGCACAGCTGCTGAAAAGGGGGGTGGCCTGTGACTCTGACACCCCCCAGCCTTGGCTGCTTTTGACGCACCTGTCAGATGGGATGGCGGCCCCTCGTCTGCGCCTCAGCAGAAGCCCAAGGCCCCCTCGGCCCAGGACCTTTGGCTGCAGAGGGAGGGCCACCCTCCAGTCCCAGTCCGGGCTCCAATGCTGGGGGGCAGTTCCTCCTCTGTGGCTGCAGGGGGCGCCCTCAGCCTTAGCTGCCCTTCCCTCTCCTCTGCTCTCCTCCGCCCAGATGTGGTGACAGACCTCGACTTCTCTCCCTTCGACAAGCAGCTGCTGGCCACCGGATCAGCCGATGGAGTTGTAAGTGCAGCCCCCGCTGCCGCCTCGCTTGCCCCCCAGGGCCCCTCTCCCGGCCAGGGAGGTTCCTGGGCAGTTGGGGCGGATGCAGAGGGAAAGCGGCCCTGGGGCCTCCCCTCCGCCCTGCCCACCGCCAGCGGTCTCTGTCCTGCAGGTGAAGGTGTGGCGCCTGCTTGAGCCTGGCCAGGACCTCTCGTCTTCCCCCCACGTGGTGCTGGGGCCGGAGGGTGGCCCGGTGCAGGCGCTGGTCTTTCACCCCACAGCGGATGGGGTCCTGGCCAGTGCAGCCGGGAAGGCCGTGAAGATTTGGGATGTGGAGCAGCAGCAGATCCTGACGGGTACGACCCTCGCTGCCCTCCAGGGACCCTGGGTGGGAGCAGCCGTGACTCAAGCTGGCCCTTCTGCCCAGTTCTCTTCCCTCTGCCCATCCCCAGCCCCTCCGCACGCCTGGCCCGGCTCCCCCCCCCCAGCTATGGTCCTCCCAGGGGGCCTGGCCAATTTCTGTGGAAGCCGAGCTGAGGGGCTGCATTTTCAGACCCCCTCCCTGGGGGAAAGAGTCCAGGAGGGGCCTCCAGTCGGGAAGGGGGGGGGCTGTGGCAATCGCAAGAACAGGAGAAGCCGGGCAGGTGCGAGAGCCCCTTGCCAAGCAACCTCGTGGGCGCCTTCTGATGTCAGAGGACGGAAGGAGACGGGGGGGCTGTGTTCCTCCTGGGAGCAGCAGTAGGCGGGGGGGGGCACCTTTGGAACTGCTGAAGCTGCTGCCTTGCAGGGGAGGGAGCTGGTGCACCCTGGGTGGGTTCAAGGGCCCCTGCAAGAGCCCCCGGCCCAGGGACAGGAGCCATGCCCGGCCTGATGTGGACGTGAGGGGGAAGGAAAAGCTCCGAGTCAGAGGGAAACACCCCCCCCAGAAGGAGCCGCTCGGTCGCCCCCACACCAAGCGGGTGGGAGGCTTCCCCTCCGGCATCTCCTGCAAGCCCTGCCCCTTGTCAGTCAACCAGGACGGAGAATTGTGGCTGGGAGAGATCTGGGCTGGGAGGGAGGGGGGACGGAGGGGGGGTAGGCCCCTCCCTGGAAAGCAGCACCAGCCCCCCCCACTGCCCCTGCCGGTCAAGCCACAGTCCTCGTGATCTAATCCTTCCCTTCAGAGCTGGATCCACTCGTGACCTGGGTGCAAAGTTTGGCCTGGAAGCCGGACGGGTCACTCCTGGGCGCTTCTTGCCAGGTGAGTGCTGTGCGGAAACAGAAGCCGGAACAAGGACCTGGCTTTTGAGTGCAGGTGGGCACCAGGGGGCGCCCTACTCCATGCCGTGGGGTTGGCACCCTGGCCATGAGCAGCCGCTTGCCCTTGGCTGCCCTCTAGAGGTGCCTCAGAGCGGTCCCTGTACTGCATTCTCTTGCCTGGGGCATGATGGGAGAGGCCCGGGGGGGGGGGGGCTGCAAAGAGAAGGTCCCCTGCCCATCCCTGCAGCACCTGCCCCAGCACCGGCCAGGCTGCTGGGACAATCGGGGCACTTTCCCCACCTCTCATGGACAGCTGCCCGACAGCCCCCCCACCACGTCCTACTGGCAGCAGCCTTGAGGACTAGCTCCCCACCCCGCCGTCTCTGGCCTGGCTTGGGAGGGGGAGTGTTGGGATGGGGCTGAGCTGGTGACCCCTGGGCCTCCTGACCCCCCTTTGCTCCCCAGGACAGAAGGCTGCACATCTTTGACCCTCGGGCCAAGTCGGTGGCCTGCCAGGTACAGTAGCTGGGGGCTGGGGGGCTGCCAAGGGGGGAGGGCAGGTGCCCACACCTCCAGTTCCATCCCACACACACACACACCAACGGGTCCTTCTTGGGGGGAGGAGGCGGCAGGGAGGGGTGAACGGGGGGGGGCAGCTCCCAGATGGCAAGGGGCTACCCGGGGTCCAGAGCCGGAAATAGCACCAGGCAGACTAGGCCCCCCCGAGGTCAGCGGAGAGGGGGATTGGAGCTCTGCTCTGCTTGGGGGTCACTGCAGCAGGGGGAGAGCCAAGGGGAGCTGCCGTGGGGCTGCCCCCCAGTTGCCCCTAAAGTCCCCACAGCCTCTCAGGGGTGCAGCTGACAACTGGGGGGGAGGCACCCCCACTTCCTTCCACACCAATTCTGCCCAGGGCCCAGCAACCTGCAAGAACTGCACTGCAAAGGCAGCTCAAGTGCGGGAGGGGGGGCTTTGTGGGCCCTGCCCCACACCAGAACCCTCCCCCCCCGCCTGCAGACTGGACGGAGGCCGTGATGACCCCTGGAGGGATGAGGGGTGCCCCATTCCAAAGTCTCCTTCTGCCTCCCCCCCCCCACTAGGAGGCATCTGGGAGGTAGCCCCCCCCAACTCTTGGTCTTCTCCCCACAGACCCTCCTGGCCCATGCGGGGGGCAGGGAGACCCATCTGCTGTGGGTGAATGCGGACGGCTGCTTCCTCTCCGTGGGCTCCAACCAGGTGCGCTTCCATCTGCCTCTCCTGCAGGGGGGCCGGGGGGCTCGAGGGGGGCTCTGGGACACCTCCCCCCAAGGCAGCCCCACACAGCCTGGCCTGCCTTCCAGGTGATGGAGCGGGAAGTGAGCCTCTGGGACAGCCGCCAGCTGGGCAGCCCCCTGACCTCCCTCACCCTGGACGCCTCTCCCAGGTAAGGGGGCCACAGCTGCCGGTAGGAGGGGCTGAAGTGGCGGGGGGGGGATCCTCCCCACCTGCCGGGATTGGCCCTTGCAGGCACAGCTGCACCAACGGGGGTGGTGGGGTGGGACTTGCTCAAAGTAGCCCCTAGACCTGGGCCCACTTATCCCAAGGGAGGGGCAATGGGTGGGGAGCCACCTTGTGGGTATTGTGACTGCTGGGACCCCCCCCCCAGGCCACGTGCAGGACTCTGCCCAGACCTCCGGGGTCCCCAAGTAGCTCTCTTGGGGGGGGGACATCCTTGCAGCAACTCGGGCGGGGGAGGCACCGCTTCCTGGTGGGGGCCGGTTTCCTTGGATACTGCAAGAGGGCGGCTGCCAGCACGGCGGGAGGGGTCGAGTGGCGCCTACGCGCTGGCTGCCTGTGGTCACTCTGCCAAGGAATGCGTGGAGGTGCTGGGGGCCGCTTATCTGTGCCCCCCCTTCTTTCCCGCCCCTCCCCTCCCCTTGGAAACTGAGAGGTGGCTGGGCCAGGCTTCTCCCCACCTCCCCACATGCCCCCCCCAAGTGGGGAGTTGAGCTGGTCCTGCTTCCACGGCTGAGCCCAGAGGGGAGCTGCCCCTCTGCCCACCCAGCTCCTCTCTGCCCTCCGGCCCTTAGTGCCAGCAGCCCGCTGTCCGGTTCCCAGGGCAACTCTGGGAACGGGGAAGCTTCCGCGAATGGCACATTAGCTCTGCAGGGGGCAGCAGGGAAGCAGGCCCCGTTGCTCAGGAGATCTGGGAAGAAGGCGGTGCAGGGAATGCGGGGGCTTAGCGTGGCCCCCTCCGAGGAAGGGCTGCTGGGCAGGTCAGAGCAGCCTCGTCGTCCCCCTCCCCCGCCTGCCTTGCCCGCTGCATTCGGCAGAAGCCATGAAAGCTGCCTGGCGGAGTTGCTCCCACCCGCTTTCCCTCCGTCCTCTTCCCGCCTGGCCTGGCCCGAGAGGCTGTGCTGGGGCTGAGCCTCGTCTGACCGGGAGGAGGAAGCGCGTCTGGGCAGGCTCTGTGTCCCGGCCATCCTGGAGGGTCTCAGCCGCTTCCCTCGGGGTCTCTGAGTGGCTGGTCTGGTCCCCCCCCCCCCGGCTTCCAGGGGGAGCCTTCTTGGGGGGGGCTTTCCAGAGGAAGCCTCTGCGACCAAGCCCCATAGGGATGAGGAGCTGTAACCCCGGCCCTCCCAGTCCTTGGGGGGCTGCAGAGTCGGCCCTTTCCTCCCCCCCCGGGTGAGCTGTGAGCCCCCTGCCTTCCAAGCCCGGAGAAGCTGGCCAGGAGCCCCCCTCCTCCTCCCCCCGGGTGGGCCGGGCTTGGCTTGGCCAGAGGGCTGCTGCCTGCCTCACACACACAGCCCCCCCCCCCTCTTTCTCCTCTCGGCTGCGGTCGGAAAATCCACGTGGCTCACAAGGAAAATATTTGCTCAGCAGCCGTTTTTGCAGGAATCTGCGCAGTTAATTTGAACCGGCTGCTGGAGCTGACAAAGGGCCCATTCAGTGGGTCAGCCCGTTCCTGTGGGTGCCGCCCTCTTTCCCTCCGGCCTCCCTCTGGGGACCGTCCAGCTGATTCCCGGCCCTGAGGGGCAGTCCGGCTTTGGTGCCTGGCCCCCTTCCTGGAACGGGCTGCCCTCTGCTGCCCGACTGCTGGCTGGGGGGGCTGGGGGGCTGGTCCTGCCAATGAAGGGGGGGCTGCACTCTGAGCCAGCTGGAGCTCCCAAGGGGGCTGCTTCCCTGCGGCTTTGGGGATCCTCCCCAGGGCTGCGTTGGCTCGGCCTGCAGGTGCCACGCGGAGGGAGTGGGCGTCTTCCCCTTTGGCTGCCTGGGCTGTGAGGTGGCCCCTTGCCCAGGTCTGCCTGGGGCAGCTGAGGGGCCGCCCTGGAGGTGGTGAGTGCAGATGGGCCCCGGCCTCTTTAGGACCCCCGCCCGGAGCCCCCCCTCAGAGCAGCAGGGCCTTCTCCTCCCGCTTGCTTGCTTTGGGCTCCCATGGCCCCCCTCCTCTCGAGGCCTCTCTGGCCCAACCAGCCAGCGGCTCCCTGGAGAGAATCCGCCCGAGGTGCAGGGAGAGTGGCCGGGCTGTGCAGGAGGGGTGGGGCTTGGGGGACAAGGGGAAGGGGATTTCCTTTTGGCTCCCCAGCACAGGAGCCCTTGGGGAACGAGCCCCAATTTACCGACTGCACCCAACTGTCTGCATCCCCTGGAGCTCCAGCCCAGCAGCCGTGGTTGGCACTCTGCGTCCGGTCATCGGGCTGACATCCGGCGTGCCGAGTGCAAGTGCCACCTCCGGCCGTCTTGAGGAGAGAGCCGTGTTGCAGCTGCAGGTCCGGGCTCAGCCTGAATGCCAGGCGCATCCCCTAATGGGGGGAGAAGCTGGCGGGACCCAAGGCCGGCCAGGCAAAGGCAGCTGTGTAAACACCGCTGAGGCTTGGCTGGAGCAGAGCTGCGGGTGACGCTGCTGGGGGGGGGGGGCTGGTAGGAGGCCAGAGCAGCCCCGTCAGGCTGGAGTTGGGGGGACAGTGAGGGGGGGCTGTTTAAGGGCTGGGGCTCCTCTGGGAGTGGCAGGGCAGCCCTGAGACCTCGCCTTGGCCTGCTCCGGGGGCTGGTGCTAAATTTCTGTTCACTTTTGGTGGTCTGAATGTGGCTCCTTGACTGTTCCTGTGGACGCCGACCGTGGCTCTTCTGTGCCAGACTGGATCAGGCCCAGCCACGTGGCCCCCTCCTGGCTTCCTGCCTTTTGTGGATCCAACCATGTGTTTCGGCCAAGCATGAAGTCCAAGCGGCCTCATTGGCCTGCCTGGCCTGGGCTTCCCGCCGCCTCTTTCCAGCTACTTGGGAAAGGCCTTGTGTGTGGGGGGAGCCCTTTGGCCCCCAGGGCTGCAGCTCCGAAGGCTGGCACTGCCCGCAGAGGCCTGGGGGTGTGCAGGGGGTCTCCCAGCACATCCTCTGCCCTCCCCCTTGCATTGCGCGCTCCTGCTCACACATTTCTCTACAAACGCATTTGTGACTTGCACAAAACTTATTTTGGTACAAAAGCATTTATCATCTGATTTTACAAAACACCAGTCTGTTAAGAAAGTGACTGTCCAGGAGGAAAGGGGCCAGGCAGGGGACACCTCCAGGGTGGGGCCGCTGGGATGCCCGGAGGACGTGGCCTCCTCCTCCTCCTCCTCCTCGGTTTATGGAAGAGGCTCGGCTCCTCCCTGTGCTTTATTTACAGCCGCCCCCTCCCCGCAGGTCTGTAGGGCAAGGGCTGCCCTCGGCCCTTGGGGTCCCCTTGCTGTGGGAGAGGGCCCCTCCCTGGGCACTGTCCAGGCGGAACCCCAGGAAGCACCCACCCACCGCCCTCCTTTGTCCTCCCTAGAAGTGGGAAGGGCCCAGGGCCGGAGACGGGGCAGGGCCGGTGAAGTGGGGCTGCATGAGGGGCACCTCATATTCCAGGCCGAGAGACGCCGCAGTCTTGGGACTCTCCCCACATGCCACCACCCCCTCCAGCTCTAAGGGGCCGGGGGCTGCCAGGGCCTTCCTCTGCCGCCTGCGCTGACGTGCGTAGTAGGAGCTGCCGGCCGCTACCCCTAGCAGGAGCAGCACAGCAGCCACGGAAGGTGCCACCACTAGGGGCAGGTCGGGGCCCTTGCCCTGGGTGACGGGGGCGTGCTGCTGGCGGGTTGGGTGCAGCGTGTGGGCCTCCACGCAGAGCTCCTCCTGCAGGGCCTTGTCGCCCAAGGCCCCAACGCAGATGTGATAGGAGGAGTTGGGCTTCAGGGCCCGCACAGTGTATTCCGGCAAGGTGGCTGGCAGGCTGAGGGTGACGGGCCGCTTGTCTGGGCCTGAGCGGTTCCAGTAGGTCAGGCGGATGCCCTTGAGCTGCGGCTTGGAGCGGATGTAGTTCTGCAGGGCCACTTGGATAGAAGTGCTGCCCACGTGCCTGACGGCTATTTGCGTGGCCTGGGCGGGCTCTGTGGGGGAGGTCGCCTCCCCCCCGCCCAGCTCGCAGTACAGCCCGGTGAAGCCCAGGGGGCAGCGGCACTCCGGCTGGCGGCCGGGGCCCGGCTGGCACAGGCCCCCGTTGAGGCAGGTGTGTGGTGGGCAAAGCTGTGCCTCGGGGCTTGGCCAGTACTCTGGGGTGGGCGGGGCCGTGGCGGTGGGGTGGGTGGGGCCGGGCAGTGGGGGGGAAGGCCTGCTGCTGGGAAGGGGGCTGGGGAGTTTGGGGCTGGTCGCGCTCAGAGGGCCAGTGGTGGTGGCGGCAGCGGTGCTGGTGGTGGTGGTGATGGGGCAGCCAAAGTCTGCGTAGTCCAGCTGCTGGAGCAGGCGGCCTGCGTTCTTGGGGGGGAAGTGGCAGCGAGTCTCTTCTGGCCGGCGGAGGGAGGCTTGGCTCAGCTGGGACCAGCGGACGATCCAGCTCATGGGGCAGACGCAGTTGAAGGGGTTCTCGGCTGCGGTGACCCCGCTGAGCCTGGGGAAGGAGGCAAAGAAGTCCCAGGGGAGCCCGTTGAGGCTGAGGCGGCTGATGTCCAGCTCCTGCAGCTGCCGGAGCTGCTGGAAGTCCTCCGCCTGCAGCTGCGAGATCAGGCCGTTCCCGGCGAGGCTGAGTCGGGTGAGCCCCGGCAGCTCCCTCAGCACCCCGGGCACTCCGGCCAGCCGGTTGTCCGAGACGTCCAGCTCATGCAGGTTGCGCAGGCCACGCAGGAGCTCCTCGTCCAGGCGGCCCAGCCCCAGCCCCGCCATCCTCAGGGACTCCAGGCTCCGGGCGCGGAGGGTGCCCGCCTCGAGGGCCGCGATCTGGTTCCGGCTGATGTCCAGGAGCAGGAGGGCGGGCAAGTTGAGGGGCGGCACCGCCTGCAGGTGGTTGTCCTGCAGCTTCAGCTCCAGGAGGCTCTCCAGCGAGTCAAAGGCGGCTGGGTGGATGCTGCGGAGCTGGTTCCGGTCCAGGTAGAGGCGCTCCAGCAGGCGCAGCCCGTGGAAGCTCTCGTTGGTGACCTCCTGCAGCTGGTTGGAAGAGAGGTCGAGATTGCGGAGGCCTGGCAGCGGCTGGAAGACGTCGCGCGGCAGGCTGGCCAGGAGGTTCTGGGAGAGGTCCAGGAGCCGGAGGCCGGGGAGTCCGGCAAAACTGTCCTGGCTCAGGGCCCGGAGGCCGCCTTCAAACAGGTACAGGTGGGCCGTGTCTGGCGGCAGCCCCGGAGGGACGGCAGGGCTGCTCCTGGCGATGCAGAAGACCGTCCGCGGCTGGTTGCACTGGCAGTCGGCTGGGCAGCCCTGGGCGAGGCTTCTGGCCGGGAGAAGCAGCAGCACCCAGACCAGGGGGAGCCTCATGGCGGCACTTCTGCAGACAGAAAGGCAGAGTGGAAGGGGGGGTCAGTCCCAGAACCCCTCCCGTGGGGCCCCCCAGGCTTTCCTCCTTGCACCAGGCCTTCTGGATGTTGGCCCCACACCAGAGCTCTCTTGGGGGGCAATCCTGGCTTTTACACCCCACCACCTCACGGCTCAGTCGCTGCACCTTCTCAGGGATCAGCCGGAATGGGAGCGGGTTCCCTTTGGTCCGGCCAGCATCCGGCCATCCCCAGGGGTCAAGCTGGGAGGGCCAAGAGGTGGGGGCAGCCCTCTGCAGGAGGGGCAGCTGCTGGGCAGACTTTTGGAGATGAGAGGTTTAACTGGATTTGTATGCCAAAGAAACACTCTCCACCCACCCCCCACTGCCACTTTGGGGCAACTGACCCCTCCAAGGCCCTCCAAGTGTGTGGGGAGCGGTCTGATTGGGATTTTATGGAAAGCCAGGAAAGGAGGCACCGACATTGTCCAAGCACACACCGAGACCTCCCCCCTGGCAAGGATGGGCAGCCTGGCTTGGGGAAGGCGAGGTGGGCCCCCAACCCCTGCCTGCCCCCCCCCCCCAGCGTGCAGTCCCAGGCAGGTCGTCTGTCGCCTCGTTTAATAAGTGAGATGATGAACTTTGGCTGAGGGGCTGCTGGAGAGGCTGCCGCTCCCCAGGTGACCCACTCTGGAATGTGCAGCTGGGGGAGGGGGAGGGCGGTGAGTCCGGCTGCAAAGCGAGGGAGGAGGAGAGGCCCCCCTGCCCTTGGAGAGGCTGAGCCCCCGCCCGGCCCTCTGCCCCGGCCCCTCCAGGCCTTGGAGCCCCACCCCCAGGGACCTCTGGGCTCGACCCCCTCTTGGGAAGCCCCACACCTGATGAGGGCGGCATGGATTCTGGCGCCGTCCACCCACCTCTGGGGCAATTTCCTCGGCTGCCCGCCAGCCCTTGTGGGCCGGGAGAAAGGCTCAGGGCCGCTGCTGGAGGTACTGGGCCTAAGGATGCCCCCTCCGCTCCCCCCCCCCGCCTGCCTGCCTGCCATCTCCGGGGGTGGGCAGCCAAGGAGCAGCCTGTGGCCCCCCATGGCCTATGGGGAGGCCTGGCTCCTTCCACCCCCATAAGGCCCGGGAGCCATCTGGTCCCAAGATGCTGCTCGGAAGGCAGGCAGGCTCCCCACAGGCTCCGGCTAAGAAAAGCACCAGGCGTGGGGCAGCTGGCAAGGCATCAGAGGCTCCTTGACCCACAGCAGCCGTGCCTGGAGCCAGCCCTGAGCGGGGAGGGGAAGCCGCGGGACACGCTGGCCCCAGGTAGGCGGGTTGTGGCTGGAGGGAAGCGGCCAAGCCCTGGAGCCCCCACAGCAGCTGGAGGGCCAGCCCCCCACATCTGCTCCTCCCTCCCCAGATCGGAGGATCCTTCCCCCCCTCCCGGCACAGGGCGGAGGGGCTCTGCGGAGCCTTCAGATGGGGAGGAGGGACAGGGGGAGGGAAAGGAGAACCGGCTGAGAACCGACAAGCTCAGGCTCCCCCCTCCCCCTCCTGCAGGCTGCCTCTGCCTCCCCCCAGCCCAAGCACCCCCCCTCCCTTCAGGGCTATGGGGCCCCCATGAGCCCCCACGTCCCCGCCTGCGCTTGGGCTGGGCCTTGGGGCCTGTCATCAGCCGGGCCCAGGCGCAACCCCTAATTAGGCTGGGGAGGAGCTGCCCCAGTTCCATTCCCTGCCAGCAGCCGGGCAGGTTGGGTGGCAGCCCTGGGGCACAGGGGGAGGGGAGAGCGGCCCCCGCTTGGCTGGGACTCTGGGGCCGGGGGGGGCTCCTTGCAAGTGCCCCCCTTGCAGTGAGGGTGGGAGGGGCTCAGCCCAGCTGGGGTTGAGGAGCCTTGGGCTGGCTGCCCCCCCTCCAGCTGAAGGCTGGAACCAGGTGGAGGGGGTGAGGGGAGATCCCCGATATCTGTGCTCCCCCCTCCCAACACCTGAGATGCCCCCCCTTGCCATAGCATGGCCTGGGTGGTGCCAGCCCCCTCCCCTGGGGGGCAAGTCTGCTACCCACCCCCCTTCCCTTCCCATGGGCCTTTCTGCCCCCTTGGAGGACTTGGCAGCCTCCCCCTCCCCTTCCCAGGCGCTGCATTCCTGCGCCCCCCCCAGCTGCCCCCGAGATCCTTGGGGGGGAAGAGCCAGCAGCTAGGGCTCAGGGGCTGCTGGGGGCCTTCTGCCCACCCCTCCCTTGAGACCCTCCCCTGGGCTCCCAGAGAGAGCTCCGCAGGGTGAGAGGTGCTCTGGTGCCCCCTCCCCAGCCCATCCTGGCCAGAGGCTCCCCTGCCGCCCTGAGGGGTGGGCCGAGCCCCAAGGCACACAGGGGGTCCCAGCTGGACCCCTCTGGGCCAATGTGGCTGCTCAGTCATGAGGAAGCCCAGCCCCGTGTGCACACCCCTCCTGACCCCCCCCCCCACTGCGTGTAGCCCTGGGAGCCCCTTTCTCCAGAAATGCAAAGGGTCTGTTGGCCAAGGAAGGCTCCCCGCTTGACCCCTGGCACCTCAGGCTGGTCTAGCAGGCAGGATCCCGTCTGTTCCCTGGAAGGGGCAGCTGCCCCCCCCCCAGTGTCAGAGGGGCCCGGTTGGGCTGGCCCCACTCCAAGAGCCCCGAGGCCAGCCCCCCCTCCCAGGCCCGGAAGCCTCAGCCTCTACCTGAGCTCCCTAGTGCCCCCCCTCTCCAGGGAAGACTGGTCTCCTGGCAGTTGCTTGAGGAGGGGGCCTGGTGGGGGTCCAGGTGCCTCCCCAGCCCTGAAGAACTGGAGGAAGGGGCCCTCAGGGGTCCACGGCTGGCCGGCCAAGACTCGGGCAGCCTTCCCGGACAGATGCCCAGCCGAGCTACTGAGCAGAGGGAGGGGGAGCAGCCCAACCGCTTCACTTCCATCTCTGCCCTGGGGGGGGGAGGGATTGTGTGGGGAGAGCCAAGATTTCACCCCCACCCCGGGCGTTTGTGCGCTGCTGCTCCGGGGTCTTTGGGGGGGGGGTATTCTGGGATGGAGCCGGGCAGGGGGAGAGTCTCCCGCGCGGGACACGCACTTTGCCGGCTCCCGTCGGCCGGAGAAGCTCTGGAGCCGCCGGGTATCTGCTGTGGCCCCCGCCTGGAAGGGCCTTTTGCACAGGTTCCGAGCCGTCCGGCTGGCCCGGCCGCAGAGCCGTCGCGGGGGCCTCTCCCGAAAGGGCAGCGACTTCCCAACGGCGGCACGCAGCCCGAGCTCAGCCCAGCGCCTCAAGTCAAGAGGACGGGGGCGTCCCTGCGCCTCCCGCGAGACCCCCGTCCCCCGCGGGCACTTACCGGCCGGGCGCCCCGCGACGAGGCAGGGCGGGGGCTGCTAGCGCGCAGCGCGTCGGGGCTGCTGCGGCGGCGGCGGCCGCTCCATCGGGGCTCCGGGAAGCGCTGTCCCCGCCCGCCCGCCTCCTCCGCTCCGGGCTGGCCGCAGCCCCGCTGACTCGGGTTTCAGCGCTCGGCGGGTGCCGATTGGTTGGGGAACCCGGGAGGGAGGACCACCCCCTCGCCGCGCCTGCCCCGCCCCTCCCGCTGCCCTCGGACCGCCCGGCCTCGCATGTCGCCGCCCCCCGACTTCGGCCTGGCAGGAGGGGAGGCGCGGCCATGACCCACCGCGGACGCCCGTCTCCGGCTCGTGCCGGCCTCCCCCGACGGCCCGTCAGGCGGCCGCCCGCAAGGAGGCGGCTTGCCAGACCTGCTGGGCCTGTTTGGGGAGCCGGCGGGGCCGGGCTGGGCGCGCCGCTTGGAGAGCTCCGGCCCCACACCTCCCCCCCCCTCCGCCGGCAGGGGAGTTTTGGCTTCTCTGCCGCCCAACCCGGAAGGACTCGGGCAACACAATCCCATACAAAAAGTTACGGCAATAAAAAGAAGTTGACTATAATCTCTAAAAAATTAACCCTGGTAAAACCCATTTCTATAAAAACCAGCCCTGGACCACCTGCAGTCTCCAACAGTCTCCAAGGGGAGCCCCACGTAGAGCGCATTGCAGCAATCCAGAAAGGATGAGGGCCTGAGTGACTGCGCAGAGCCTCTGGGTCCAAGAAGGGCCGCAGCCGGTGAACCAGGCAAACCTGGGCGAAGGCCCTCCTGGCCACAGCTGAAAGGGGATGGTCAAGACTCAGCCGTGGGTCCAGGAGGACACCCATGTTGTGGACCCTCCTAGGACAGGAAATGCCCACCGCCACTCGGCCTTGTCCCATTGACCCTCACAGCCTCCAGGCACCGGCACTTCACCTCCCCTGCTTCACTGAAGCTGCCAACATTGCCCCCCCCCCCAGAGAAGGGCTACCAAAAGTTTGGCTACCACACTGTGGCCGTGGCTTATGCATTTTCTTCCAACATCTTTCAGGGCAAATTGGGGGCTCTGGGGTGCAGCTCTGTTTTCATTACCCCACTGCGCTTCCCCCCCCCAATGCCCTCCCTACACACACACACACACACACAGAGCCCCTGGGGAAGAGAGTCCCTTGGGCTCACTGCAGCCCCCCGGGGCAGGGCCCCTGACCGAGGCTCCCAAGGTTAGGACCCCCAGTGAGGAGGAAGCAGGAGCTGCCAGGGCCCCCTCGCCCCCCCACACCTGAGAAGAGGGGAAGGTCGCGCTCCCCCTTGCTTCACGGGAGCTGCAGCTCCTGCTCTGGAGGGCTCCGGGGAGGCTCTTCTCCAGGGTCGGGGGGGGGGTCTTCTGGGGGAAGTGGGGCTGCTGGAGAGCGGGGGTCTCCAACAGGGCTCTTTCTCTCCTCCTCCTCGCAGGCCTCTCATCCCGCTCTTTGAGCCTGGCTCGGGCCTCCTCGTCCTGGCTGGGAAGGTGAGTGGGGCCGGCCTCATGGTGGGGCGAGGGGGGGCCCCTGCAACAGCGCTTCTCAGCCAGCGCTTCTCTTCCAGGGGGAGACGGGGCTCTTCTGCTACGAGGTGCAGCCTGCACAGCCGGCCGTGGCCCATGGTGAGTTTCCCCCTCCCCCCTCTTGCTTTGGGGGCCCCCCTGGGAGTCGGGCGCCCCTCCAACCCCGTTGTGGCTCTGCCCAGTCCACCAGTGCTTCCTGGAGACACGGACGCAGGGGGTGGCCCAGCTGCCCAGACCGGCCCTGGACGTGGTGGCCTGCGAGGTGCTGAAGGTCCTGCAGCTGAGTGACTCCGCTGTTGTGCCCATCAGCTACCTGGTGCCCAGGAAGGTCAGCCGGCCCAGCTGCCCGGGGGGGAGGGAGGTGGGGGGGCCTCGCTCACCCCCAGCCTCTCTTGCAGGCCACGCGGGAGTTCCAGAAAGACTTGTTCCCGGACTGTCCCGGAAGCGTCCCGGCGGCCTCTGCTCGGGCCTGGTGGGCTGGGGACAACACGCAGGTGAGGAGGGCGGAGACGCCCCGGGATTGTCCGGGACTGTCCGAGGGCTGGGCTCAGTGGCAGCTTGTCGAGCTGACCGCCATCAAAGCAGCCGGCCGGCCCCACGGAAAACCTCTCCCGCCCCGGCTTGTCCTGCCCCACAGCGGCCCCCTCCTGGGCTTCCCTGGCAGGGGCTGAGCCTTCCTCTCCCGCTGCAGGTGAAGAGGGTCAGCCTGGACCCTGCCCACAGGCCCATCAAGGGCTTCCTCTCGGCCTGCCTGCCTCGCCAGCGCCCGCCCTCTGCCCCCACGGACCAGGCAGGGGACCAGGCCAAGGATCCGGACCACAGCGTGAGTGGCTGCGGCTGACCAGCAGGGGGGGCTGCTGCCTGGACGGGTGGGGAACGCAGTGGGGTAGCCAAAACTGAGCTCCACCCCAGAGCGCCCAGCGAAGAGTGTTGAAGGAAAATGCATCCACCCTGCACCTGACAGCGGGGTGGCCCTTCACTGCTCTGGGCCTGACCCGTCCCTCCGCTGGCTGCCCCGGCTGACCCTGGTGTTGCTTCCGCTAGGTGGGCAGCAGCCTTTCCTCCCCCGGCAGCTCCCTGGCCTCTCCCTCCAGCGGTGGCCCGTCTCTCTCGGCCACCAGCGGCTTTTCCTCCAGCCCAAGCCAGCGGTCCCTGCAGAGCCTCCTGGGTAAGGGCCTGGGGCCAAGGGACAGCGCTGGACCCTCCGAGGGGGGATGCTGCAGGGCGCCAGGAAGGTCCGCTCACCCCCTGCCTTTGTCCCCAGGCCCGGCTTCGGCCTTCCGGCACATTGAGGGGGTTGTCTTGCCTCGCACCACCCACTTCACCAACCTGCGAAGCTTGAGCCTCACCACGCCAGGGGAGTGTGATGGCTTTTGCGCCAACCGGCACCGCGTGGCCATTCCGCTGCTTGCCGCAGGTGGCCAGGTGGCCATTTTGGAGGTGAAAGATCCCACCCCCACCCCCAGGGCCACATTCAGCGGCCATGGATCCCCGGGTGGGGGAGGGGGCTTCCTCTGCCTTGGCAAAGGGCCAGGAGGGACGGGTGGGGGCATCGGACCCATGGCTCCCCCTCCCTCCTGTCTCCGCAGCTCTCTCAGCCAGGCCGGCTCCCTGACACCCCCCTGCCCACCATCCAGAACGGGCCCCCCATCTCGGATCTGTGCTGGGATCCCTTTGATGAGCAACGCCTGGCCATCGGTAGGGACCGGGTGTCTTGGGGGGAGCCCCTCTCCGGGGGGCCCTCTGCATCCTGGCCTTTTGGGTTGGCTGCCACTGGGCCGTAGCCCCCCAAGAGAGAGGGCCTTCACTTCTCCTTCTTTCTCCCCTCTCTGATGCAGCTGGAGAGGACACCAAGATTCGGCTATGGCGGGTTGAGCCAACCGGACTGCAGAGGCAGCTGCTGGAGCCAGAAGTGGTCTTAAGAGGTCAGCCCCCCCGTTCCCCCTTCTCTGGCTGGCCGAGGCAGGACTGGTGTAAAAGTAACAACACAACAACAACAGAGTTGGAAGGGACCTTGGAGGTCTTCTAGTCCAACCCCCGACTAAGGCAGGAAACCCTACACCACTTCAGACAGGGGTTATCCAACATCTGCTTAAAAACTTTCAGTGGTAGAGCATTCACAACTTCTGGAGGCAACTTCTGTTCCACCAATTAATTGTTCTCACTGTCAGGAAATTTCTTCTTAGTTCCAACTTGCTTCTCTCCTGGTTTAATTTCCATCCATTGCTTCTTGTTCTACCCTCAGGTGCTATGGAGAATAGCTTGATTCCTTCTTTGTGGCAACCCCTGAGATATTGGAAGACTGCTATCCTGTCTCCCCTGGTCCTTCTTTTCATTCAACTAGCCATGCCCAGTTCCTGCAACTGTTCTTCATAGGTTTTAGCCTCCAGTCCCCTCATCCTCTTTGTGGCTCTTCTCCGCACTCTTTCTAGAGTCTCAACATCCTTTTTGCATCGTGGCGACCAAAACTGGTTGCAATATTCCAAGTGTGGCCTTACCAAGGTCTTGTAAAGTGGCATTAACCCTTCATGTGATCTTGATTCTCTCCCTCTGTTGATGCAGCCTAGAACTGTGTTGGCTTTTTTGGCAGCTGCTGCGCACGTCTGGCTCCTACTTAACTAGGATTCCAAGGCCCCTCTCACACTATTGTTGAGCAATGCGCCACCTATACTGTACCTGTGCACTTTGTTTTTCTTGCCTAAATGTAGAACCTGACTTTTTTCATCATTGAATTTCAGCGCCCATTGTTCAAGTCTGTCAAGATCCTTCTGTATCTTGAGCCTATCTTCTGGAGTGTTGGCTATTCCTGCCAGCTTGGTGTCATCTGCAAGTTTGATGAGTTCCCCATCTACCCCTTTATCCAAGTCATTGATGAAGGTGTTGAAGAGTCCTGGGCCTAAAACAGAGCCTGGGGTACTCCACTCCACACTCCCCTCCCTGTAGATGCAGGTCCATTGAGGATCACACGTTGAGTGCGGTTGGTCAGCCAGGTTTCAATCCATCTGGGGGCGTTGGTGTCTAACCCACATTTTTCTACTTTATCTCGTAGTAGGTTATGGTCTAGTTTATCAAATGCCTTACTGAAGTCCAAGTGAATTAAATTAGCCTAGGAAGCCCAGCGACGCTCTGAATGTGGCTTGCCTCCCTCTCACGCCAGGTCACACAGAGAAGATCTACTCCATCAAGTTCCACCCGCTGGCCTCCGATGTGTTGGCTTCCTCTTCCTATGACAAGAGTGTCCGGATCTGGGATGCGCGCACTGGAAGGCAGGAGCTGAGGCTGCACGGCCACACTGACCAGGTGGGCAGCACAGCGGCCTCTCCAAGTTCTTGGTTGCAACCAGAAGTATCCTGCAGAATGGCCAGCAACGAGGCTGACCTGGCCCCCACCAGATACAGCATCCCTGGCGATGGTGGGGCATCCTGGAGCCGCGTGCCTCTCTCGGCCGGCCTGGAGTGTTGACCTGTCGTTGCTTTCAGATCTTTAGCCTGGCCTGGAGCCCCAACGGAGGCCAACTGGCAACCGTCAGCAAGGATGGCAAAGCGCGAGTGTACGAGCCTCGTCAGGCTGCCCAGCCCTTGCAGGTGAGAGCCCAGGCAGGCTCCTCCGAAGGGCAGCACCCACCTCCATCTCGGAGGGGCAAAGGGGGCCACCATGGCACAGCCTCTTCCTGAAGCCTCTCCTCCCTTGCTCCCTAACAGGAGGGCCCGGGGCCGAAGGGGGGCAGAGGGGCCCGTGTCACCTGGGTCTGTGGCAGCAAATACCTGCTGGTCTCCGGCTTCGACAGGTGAGCTCTCCCCTCCTCTGCCTCCCAACTGCCTGCAGGAGCCTGCCTCGCCTGCCTCATCCCTCTCCCCCCCCCCCCCGTTCCTCTTCCAGCCGCAGTGAACGCCAGCTCTCCTTGCACCAGGCTGAGGCTCTGGCCGCTGGGCCTCTGGCCACCCTCGGCCTGGACATCTCTCCCTCCACCCTCATCCCCTTCTATGACATGGACACCAGCGTGGCTTTCTTCACGGGCAAGGTGAGCCAAGCGGGGGGGGGGGGAATCCGGCAACTCTGGGGCCATGTCCAGAGCAGCAAAGCAGGCCGTCCGACATCAGCCCTGCAGCATCCCTTGGGGGGCGGGGGCACACCGATGGCTCTTCTTTTGCCTCCAGCCAGGCCGGGCGCCTGGGGTGTGGAGCCCGGTTCCCCACTCAGGGATCCAGCTCCCCTCCAGTGCGTCTCTCCTGGCTGGGCTGGGCCTCCCCGCGGCTCCGGTCTGGCCAGGCGCTCTCCAAAGAAGGCCGGGGCAGGAGCCTTCTACCGCTTCTGGAGGACAGAAGGAAAAGGGGGGACATGATCGAAACATTTAAATATATTAAAGGGTTAAATAAGGTCCAGGAGGGAAGTGTTTTTAATAGGAAAGTGAATACAAGAACAAGGGGACACAATCTGAAGTTAGTTGGGGGAAAGATCAAAAGCAACATGAGAAAATATTATTTTACTGAAAGAGTAGTAGATCCTTGGAACAAACTTCCAGCAGATGTGGTAGATAAATCCACAGTAACTGAATTTAAACATGCCTGGGATAAACATATATCCATCCTAAGATAAAATACAGAAAATAGTATAAGGGCAGACTAGATGGATCATGAGGTCTTTTTCTGCCACCAGACTTCTATGTTTCTATGTTTCTATGCTTCTCTCTCCCGGGAGCTCAGGGCGACACCAGGGTCTTTGTCTACGAGGTGGTCCCGGAGGCCCCCTTCTTCCTGGAGTGCAACAGCTTCATCTCCTGCGACCCCCACAAGGTGAGGCAGCTGCTGGGACAGAGACGCAGAGGAAGAGCCCTGGGAGGCTGAGAAGTTTTTCAGGCTGGAGACTTTGGCAGCCAGGGGTGGGGGTCCTGCTAGGGGCTGGCATGGCATCTGTGGATGGGAAGAGCTGTAGGGCTGCTCTCCCCTCAATGCCTGTTGACCTACCTGGCCACCTGGAGGCCTCTTCCTGTGCCCCCCCACCCATCAGCATTAGGGGGTCTGAGGCTGCCCTCTGGTGGCCATCCAGGGCCAGAGCATCCGAGGAGAAGAGTTTTTGCAAGAGCTCTGGGGTGCTGCTTGGGGGGTTGCGGTTCCTTGCAGGACAACGAGGCAGAACTGAGTCTCTCTCTCTCTCTCTCTCTCTCTCTCTCTCTCTCTCTCTCTCTCTCTCTCTCTCTCTCTCTCTCTCTCTCTCGTGGCGGCTCCAGGGATTTCACTTCCTGGCAAAGACGGCATGTGATGTGCGGGAGGTCGAAGTTGCCCGGGCACTGCGCCTCCGGCAGACGTCCATTGAGCCAGTGGCCTTCCGGGTCCCCAGAGTCAAGGTAGAACTGCAAGCAGGGGGGAAACACAGCAGGTTCTGGAGAACCGGTACCAGAAATTTCAAGTAGTTTGAAGAACTGGCTGACCCCAGAGAGGGGAGGGAATGGGGGTTTTGCAGCCTCCTTCCTCCCCCTGCCCCTCCCACCCACCCAGCCATGGAATCCAAAAATGTGGGTTTCAGCACTGACACCAAGCCTGGTCTTTTGGAGCTCTGTGTGTGTGTGTGTGTGTGTGTGTGTGTGTGTGTGTTGCTGAGAACCCTCAGTCCACACTGCGATTGGCCACCTTCAGTTGAGTGAGTCAGTCGTGTTATTTACATGTCCATTTATTTGCTCCAACCCCCCGAAAAGGCTCGTAGGGGGAAGGGGGCCTTTTCCTTATCTTTAGCCAGACCGGTGGTCTGTGCCAGGGCCCACCCTTGTCTCCAGCAGCTGCCCAGCAGCTTTCTTCAGGGGAGGCCCCCAATTCAATGCCTCCACCCCCAGTCCAGGGCCTTTCCATGCCCAGCCCCTCACCCGCCACGGGCCATTTCCTTCCCATAGAAAGAATTCTTCCAGGACGACCTTTTCCCCGCCACGCGGGTCTGGTGGGAACCGGCCCTGTCGGCCACAGCCTGGTTGAAAGGCGCCAACACGCAGCAGCAAAGCATCAGCCTGCAACCCAAGGACATGAGAGCAGGTCAGCGGGAGGTGGGGGCTGAGCTGGGGGGGAGGGGCTGCAGGAGGTGAGTGGGCCTGAGAGACTCAGGGGCTTCTGCTGCCTTCCCCTCCCCCCCCCAGTCAGCCAAGCGCCCAAGGAAGCCCCCAGTCGGAAATACCTGCCCTCCTCGGTCTACCTGGAAGAGAAGTCTGACCAGCAGAAGAAAGAGGAGGTGAGCCGCTCACCAGGGCGGGAGGGGCGGCCCCTCTGCTTTGGGGTGAAGAGCCCCCCCCAACTAACGCCCATTCTCTGCAGCTGCTCAGTGCCATGGTGGCCAAGCTGGGGAACCGAGATGACCCCCTCCCGCAGGACTCCTTTGAGGGCGTGGATGAGGAGGAGTGGGTAAGAGCAGCGCTGGGAGGGTCACACTCTTGGGAGGGGGGGGCAGCCTGGCCGTGGCCAGAGAGCTGCCCCCCCCAGATGACCCATCTCGGATTGCTCCGTAGGACTAGTTGCAGGCGGTGGGAAGGATGGAAGGAGGCACCGGACTCTGGCTGCTCCCTGCCAGTTGCCATCTCCTGCTGGAATGGGGACTTGGGCCACCTGTTTACCAGCGGAGGAGCCACGACCGGAGCCTGTCCCTGGCAGGAGCCTTCATGTGCCACCTCAGGCTGTGCAAAGACCTTCCTCGGCCGGCTGCCCAGAAGCGCTCAGGATGGACGGACGGACAGAGGACCAGCTGCAAGCCACATTCCAGGCCGCACGGCCTCCCCGGGAGGAAGCGCCTTTCTCCCGCTGATTCCCTCTTGCTGGGCCCTAACACGAACCCCCCTTCCTGCCGCTCTGCTGTCTCCGGTGTCTTTATTCCTTCTCCTCGGGGGCGTCTCCCCGGCCAGAAGGATGCGGGCCCGGGCTGCCTCTTCCCAAGGACCCTCCGCGGCGTCGGCTCCCTCCTGCGGGGGTGGGTGGGGGGCAGAGTTACACGGGGGCTCTTGGGCAGCTTCTCGCCCCCCCCGGGGCAGCCTTCCCGAGGGCCGCGGGCCTGTGTGTGGGGAGGAGGCAGAGGGCCCTTTCGGGGGGGGCACCAGGGCGGGTCCGCGGCTGCAGCTCCTGCCAAAGCGTGCTCAAGGGAAGTCCCGTCCCTTCCGCGGGAGGGCTGGGCGCAACTCGGGGCCCACCTTCCTGGCGGCTGAAGAGCCCGGGCTCTCGCCTGGCAAAACCTCCCCCCGGCACCGGCCGGCCCGAAGCTTTCGACGGTGCCTGCCGCGAACGTAAAGCGCGAAGTGGGTGCGCAGTACCCGAGGCTGCCGCTGGAGTCGCCCTCGCGTGCGCCGCCTCACGGGCCGCTCTGGCCGTACGGCGCTCCCCCACGGCTGCTTCCGGGGCGACGAGCCGGTCCTTCCGGCCGTACTCTCTTGCGGGCCTTGCGAGCGGCGCTGCCTCCCGCGGCGGGCATGGTGAGCGGGCGGAGCGGGCGGAGCGGGCGGAGGGAGAGGGGGCGGTGGGCGTGAGCGCCGGTGTCTCCCCCGCAGGCCAAGTACCTGGTGCAGATCGTGCTGGTGGGCGCCCAGGTGGTGGGCCGGGCCTTCGCCCGCGCGCTGCGGCAGGAGTTCGCAGGTGAGGCGGGCGGGCGGCGGGGCTGTGGTGGGGCCTGGGCGGTCGGGCCTGGTGGTCGGGGCTGAGCGGAGGCGCCTTGTCCCCGAGCAGCCAGCCAGGCGGCGGCCGAGACGCGCGGGCGGACCGGCGCTCAGTCGTGGGCGGCCTCCAGCCTCTCCGGGATCAGCCTGCAGGAAGCCCAGCAGATCCTCAACGTCTCCGCGCTCGACCCGGAGGAGATCCAGAAGGTGGGCGGCCTTCCCGGCCCCGCGGGCTCTCGGGCAGCGGCCGCCCAGGGGTCTCACCCGGCCGTGTCTGCTTTTCTTCGGCAGAATTACGAGCATCTCTTTAAGGTGAACGACAGGTCCGTGGGCGGCTCCTTTTACCTGCAGTCCAAGGTGAGTCCGACCGCCTGGCCGCCCGGGAGGAGGAGGAGGAGGAGGGAGACAGTGCCCGCTGGAGCTTCGCGGCTCTTTGACAACGGCCGGAGCTTCAGATCAAAGGCATCGCTCCGGTCCCCCCGCCCCCTTTTTTCTGGCACAGCACTTTGAAGTCTTCCAGATTCACGTGTGTGTGGGGGGGCTGCCTGTGGGGTTTTCGCTGCCCCCCCCTGCCACCTGCCCAGGCTCCTCTTAATGGGGGGGGGTGCTGCCCTCTGCTGGCTGCCTGCCAAATAGGTGGGTGGGTGGGCTCCCTGCCACCGGTGCCAACCCTCTGCCCTGCAGGTGGTGAGAGCCAAGGAGCGGCTGGACGAAGAGCTGAGGATGCAGCCGCAGCGGGAACAAGACTCTCCCCACCAGCCAGGCACGTAGCACAGCCGCTCTCTCGCACCGGTGCCCCCTCTAAATTATAGCCACCCAATAAATAGCCCTGGTTCAGCTGGCCTCGCGTTGTCTTCCAAGGAAAGAGGGGCCGGGAGGCTCCAGACTCCCACAGCAGTGGAGGTCACAGGAAGGGGGGGGTCCTTCAAGGCCAGGGGGAGGGAACGTGGCTTGCCCTCCTTACTGGGCCGCCAACGGGCAAGACGCGTCTCTTGAAGGGGGAGATGAGGGTTGAGTGTCCCAGGCAGGGAGCCAGTGTCCCCCCAGATAATAAGCCGGGTGCCTGGGCAGCTGCTCCTGGGACTTTGCCTCGGCCAGCTCTGCGGCTGTGCAGGACGCCACAGGGCAGAGAGTGGGCAGCCCGAGTTTTGTGGCGGCGGCATCCTGGCTTGTAGAGCACACGGAGCCCCCTTTCCTCTGAAGCCCTCCCCTCCCCATCCCAAGACACACGCACAGACCGACCAGCACCTGGTGAGGCTTTTCTGCGTACTTTATTGTTCTCGTCTTCATCGCTCCCCCCTCTTCCGGAGGACCGGTGGGTCAAGTTATAGCTTATCTTCTTCTGCCTTAAAACTATACTAACTGTAACAGAGGCAGGAGGAGGGCATCGCCCCCAACATGACTGACAATCAAAAGGCACTTAGAAACGGAGACGGGTAGACGGCACGCATCAGTTCCGAGGCCAGTGGGCCCAGCGGGAGGCGCCGTGAGCGGACACGCATGTGCTTGGGAGTCCAGCTCCCCTGCCTGGGTGGTTCTGGATCCTGGGCGGTTCTGTGGACCAGGAATTGTCTGCAGGGGCTGAGCGGGGGGGGGTATGTAGGTGGCATGTCGGGAGACTCGCAGGTCCCTTGGGGAGGAGATACCCAGAGATGCCCTTGTCTAGGGAAGGCGGTTGCAAGCAGAGTGACCCCCCCAGTACAAGGAGGGCAGTCGGGTGATCTGGGAGACCAGGGAGGGGCGTGCAGAGCAAATGCTGCTTGTCTGCTGGGGTCCTGGAGCTGGCACAGCCTGGGGGCAGGGCCTGCATTGAGGGGTGGGTGGGGGGGTGAGCCGCTTTCTCCTGGCTGGGAGTGTCGCAGGTCACCTCTAAGCTGCATGGAAGATGCCAGATGGCTCCGTGCTCTGCTGTCCTCAAATGAGGGAGGGACAGCCCCCCACCCCCAGTGAAGAAAAGGGGCCCTTGGGTCGAAGCAGCCGGGGACCCAGCGGAGAGGGACCCTTGGCCTGTGGATACTTTGCCCCCTTCGGACCCTCACGGCCTCCGTCAGGTGGTGGCACCAATTCAATGCAGGGAACTGCTCGTGGAGGGGGCTGTGCCCTTCAATCCCTCCGTGTCAGGGAGCCGCAGCACACGCCCTGGTGCGCCTTGTCAGAGAAGCCTGGCGGGAGCGGGAGGAGGCGGCCCAGGGTCGGACTCTGGGCAGCCACCACATGGGGCCGGAAAGGCCTTGGAGTCACTGGGGGGGGGGCACCGCAGGGCTCCAAAGGAGAAACAGGGTCGGGCAGGGGAGGCGCCTGCAGTGTGGCAGCGTGGGCTCCCCCGGTCTTCCTGGAGCTAAAGCAGGGCCTAGGAAGGGGGCCTGGCTGGGGATGAAGCCACCTCCACTGGGGCTCCTGGCTTGGCCGGACTGCTGCCCCAGGAAGCTGCTTATTGCTTGGCTCAGGCGCCCCTCCCCCCAGGTGTCTTCCTGTGGAGTGGAAGGGGGGAGGGAACCTCCCTGATTCCCAGGAGCAGCTCAGGAGGTCTTCCCCACACCCAGGGGGGCTTCTCTCGGCCCCTCCCCACCCTAGTTCACCACGGCTTCTTTCAGCAAAACGGAGCCAGCTGGGATGACCATCCAGCCGGGTGGCAGGGGCGTCTCAGCGATGCCCCCCGAGTTCATGCCGGTGGAGAGGTCCAGGACGCCCCCAGGGAGCAGAGAGAGGCCCTCGGTGGCCGTCCGCAGCCTGGCCAGTTTCACCCTCTCGCTGGTCTTGCATCGGCTGCTACCGGGCCGGCCTCCACTCGCCTGCCCTCGCTCCACAGCCACCTTGGCAGAGGGGCCAGCCAGCAGGGACACCACCGGCAGCCCCAGGCCGCCCACAGAGAAAGGAGAGGCCAGCAGGGGGCTCTTGGCCAAGTCCAGAGGGGCCAGCGTGGGGCTGGGCAGTCCCGCAATGGCAGCCGGGCTCAGCCCGCCACAGGCCAAGGTGCGGAGGTCCAGGGGGCCCTGGGGGAGGGGCAGGGGCAGGCCAGAGCTGCCGAAGAGGGCGGCCGGGGTGGGCACCAGGACCTGCGCCCCTCCCAGGTAAGGCCCGCTGGCCGCGATGGGGGGGGCCTTGGGGGGCTGCAGCTTGAGCAGTTCCTGCTGCTGGCGGGTGATGAAGTGTCCGTGGGCCTTGATGTGCTTGCGGAGGGAGCTGGGGTCGGTGTAGCGCTTGTGGCAGCCAGGCATCTTGCAGTGGTAGGGCTTGTCCACGTAGTGGGTGCGCGTGTGCTTGAAGCGGTCGCTGGAGTTGGAGTAGCGCTTGCTGCAGCCTTCGTAGGGACACAGGTAGGGCTTCTCCCCTGCAGGGAAGGGTGGGGGGGCTGTTTCAGAGGGGGAGGGGCTCCGGGCTCTCCCCCTCCCCCCAGAGCCCCCACCCAGACACAGGTAGGGCTTCTCCCCTGCAGGGAAGGGTGGGGGGGCTGTTTCAGAGGGGGAGGGGCTCCGGGCTCTCCCCCTCCCCCCAGAGCCCCCACCCAGACACAGGTAGGGCTTCTCCCCTGCAGGGAAGGGTGGGGGGGCTGTTTCAGAGGGGGAGGGGCTCCGGGCTCTCCCCCTCCCCCCAGAGCCCCCACCCGGACACAGGTAGGGCTTCTCCCCTGCAGGGAAGGGTGGGGGGGGGGGCTGTTTCAGAGGGGGAGGGGCTCCGGGCTCTCCCCCTCCCCCCAGAGCCCCCACCCGGACACAGGTAGGGCTTCTCCCCTGCAGGGAAGGGCGGGGGGGGCTGTTTCAGAGGGGGAGGGGCTCCGGGCTCTCCCCCTCCCCCCAGAGCCCCCACCCGGACACAGGTAGGGCTTCTCCCCTGCAGGGAAGGGCGGGGGGGCTGTTTCAGAGGGGGAGGGGCTCCGGGATCTCCCCCTCCCCCACACCGAAGGGCCCGGCCTATTGGGGGTCGGGGGGTCTCACCCGTGTGGGAGCGGTTGTGGATTTTGAGGTTTTCCAGCCGGGAGAAGCTCTTGCTGCAGGTGGGGCAGTGGTGGGGCTTCTCGTTGGTGTGGGTCCGGATGTGGATCAGCATTTTGTACCTGCAGAGCCAGAGACACTCGCAGTATGGGGGGGGGGGGGAAGGCAGGCTCCTTTGCAGCCCCACCCCCGTACGTCACCCGCTGGCCCCATGTGGAGGAATTTGGGTCCCAGGTGTTTCAAGCCCATTGAAGCGTTTGGGGTGTCCAGCCGCCGACACTCCCCCCAACTGTCCGGGGCTGCTTACCTGGCGTTGAAGCCCCGGCCGTGGCGGGCACAGCCCTCCCAGTGGCAACGGTAGCCGGCCTCCTTCTCAGGCTTCACGTGGAAGTCGTTGACGTGGTCCACCAGGTCCTGCAGCAGCTCAAACAGCTGGTGGCACTGGGGGGGGGGGAGGCAGGCCCAGGGTGAGTGGGGGAGGGGCAGGGAGCCCCCCTGTGGGCAGAGGTGGGGGGGAGGCTGCTCACCTTGGACCAGCGGCACACCAGCGGCTTCTGCCCGTCCGTCTCCAGCGGGAGGCGTTTCTCCTTGGGGGGGGGCAGGAAGGGGGAGGGGGGCAGGTGCAGAGACCCTCCGGCAGCGGTCAGAGGCAGGAAGAACTGGAAGGAGTTGCGGAGACTCTCCAGGTAGCGCAGGGACTGCAGGTCCTGGGAAGGGCCGGAGGGGCAGTTGGCGGGCAGCCCACCACCCCCACTGAGCAAGACCCCACCCCACCCCGCCCGCCTTGGTCCAGAGGAGAGGACCAGCCAGGAAGGGTTGGGAGCAGATGCTCAGGGAAGCTGATGGGTGTGGCCAAGGAGGGGGGTGACCCTCTGCTTGCCCCCCACCTCCCACTGAGGAGAGGGGGGCAGGAGGAGGAGCTCCCCCCAGTGGCCATGAGACACAACAGGCCTTGACAGGTGGGGGGGCTGCTTCCTTCCCAGCCTTGAGGGTCCAGGGAAGCTCTGGGCTTTGTGCCCCCCCCTCGGGAAATGGGGCAGAGTCAGCATCACCTGCTGCACCCCATCTCCCCCCCCCACTCACCCGCAGGTTGCCGCAGTTGCCCAGCCGCCCGCTGGGCTGCCTGTCTGGGGAGGGGGCTGGGTTGCCGCTGGGGGAGGCGTCCCGGCCGGGGGGAGAAGGCAGCAGGCTCCGGTCCACTGGGGGAGGCGAGGAGAACCGGGGCCCCCTCTTGTCTTGGCAGGGCCGGTGCTGCTGGAGGCCTGGGGGGGCAGGGGGGATCAGGACCAGCAGGGGTGCCCCTTCCCCACCAGCCCCCCCCCTCCCCGGCCAGCCACTCACCCTCCGGAGGGGAAGCGGGGCAGCCCCCCCCTGCCTCCTCCTCTTCCTCCTCGGGCCTGCTGCCCAGGCCCCAGTCCGGCTGCCTGTGTTGCGGGGCCGGGAGCTTGGAGACGCTCAGCTTGAGGTCCAGCGGCTCCTCCAGGGAATGCATGGCGGCTGGGCTGCGCTCGGCCTGCAGGGGATTCGGAGAGGCCGCATTGCCCCCGCGCCCCTCCCGGCCCCACCGAGACTCCAGCAGGAGGGGCTCCCCCCCCGCCCGCGCTTATTTCTGGGAGGGGGGCAGAAAGGCCCGGGCAGACCCTCCTCTGCAGGGAAGCCCCCCCCCAGGGCAGCAGTCAAGCGGGGGGGGGCGTTGCCGGAGCAAGGGCATTAAGCTCCGCCCCCCAGCGCCAGGATTTCCCTTTGGGGTGCCCGGCCCCTCCCGCCACAGGAAGCCCTTCCAATTGCTAACAGCTGCTGCTTGTTCTGGCCTGCAGCCTCTGGAGCTACGCGGGGGGGGGGGGGTCTTCCGGGGGGGGGCACCAGAAGGCCTCCCGAGCAGAATTGGGCACTTGGAGAACCGAAGGGGGAGGAGGCAGCGCGGCTCTCGAGAGCCCAACCAGCCCCCCCCTTCCGAAGCGGCACCCGGACTGCTCGTGGGGAGGGGCATCATCTGACACGTGTTTCCCCTCCCCCCCTCTGACAATGTTCGGAGGGCGCAGCCGCCGTTCTCGCCTGCCAGCCCCCCACCCCCACCCCCGGCCCCGCCGCGCCCTCCCTGCCTCTGGGCGGCCCCTGCGAACTCGCCCGACCCGGATGGCCCAGGCCGCCCGCTCCCCCCCAACCCCCCGGAGGCCTTGGCGCTGGGCCCGGCCGGGCTGCGGCTCAGACAGGCTGGAATGCGCAGGCGGCCCCTCCCTGGAGTGGGGAAGGCAGCCGGAGGGAGAAGCGCCGAGTCTGCAATGCGGAGGCGGGGGAGGGAATCACCAAGCGCGCCTCGGAGGGAGGGAGGGAGGGGGCACGCACACACACACTCACACACACACACGCTGGGCCACGCTGGGGCTTATGGGCGCTTCTGCCACCCAGCTACCAGCCCCCCTCCCCCTGGGCCTGGGTGAAGGGGGGGGGAGGAAGGCGGTGCAGCCTGGCTGGGCTCAGAGCAGCTGGAGGGGAGAATGCAGGTGTCAGGCCCCCCCCAGGAAGCCCCGGCTTAAGCCAGCCCCTGCACACGGCCCCACTCTCCTGCACCGAGCCGGGTGGGGGCTCCTGGGGGGCGCCCAGAGGAGAGAGAAAGGCCCTACACAGAAGGACACCCCATCCCCAAGCACCCCACCCTTCAAGATGCAGGCCACAACAGGGCAGCCACAGTTCAGGCAGCCCTTGCCCCCCCTCCCTGGCACAGCTGTTCCGGTGCCCCCCACCCCAGAGAGCCCCCCTTGGCCAGCCCCCCTCCCCCAGGAGGAACGCCCCAGCTGCGGCCTTGGGTTGCCTTGGCAGGGCCTTCCGCCTCCCCCCCCCCCAATCAGAGGGCCGGGTCCAAGCTGGGTCTGGGCTGCGGGAGGCCTGGCCGTCCGCAGGGGCGGGAGCACCGTTGCCCGGGCAGAGAGCCCAGCGTGCCAAGGGAGGGACGGTGGTTGCTGCTGCCTCCACGGAGCCTGGCCAGCCCCCTCCCCTGCGTCCAGGGGCCTCGAGCTGGATTCCTGAGCTGCTGCTCCCAGGAGCCGGGCTGGGTGGGACCCTGGAGGGGAAGCCGCGCTCCCCCCGTCCGCCCGCCCTGCGAGGAGGCAGCAGCAGCGGCGGCCAAGCCAAACTGGCCCCAGAGCAGAACATTCCTGGAAGGAGCCTTCCCAGAATCCAGAGGAAGTTGGCCGGGGGAGCGAGAGAGCCACTGGCAGGAGGGAGGGGCCGGCAGCCTCCCTCTACAGATGTGCACAGGCACCTAAGCCCCCCCCCCCCACACTCCAGTGCCACTGGCAGAGGATGCTGGGGGGGGAGAGGCCAAGCCCGGCAGAGGGACAGAAGCTGGCAAGACCCCCCCAGCTGTTCTCTGAAGACCCGGAGTCTTTGGGGTGGGGGGTAGGTGTCTGGGCCTTTGGGCCAGAGCTGGTCCCCCACCACTTCCCTCCTGGACTGACTCATCAAGGAGAGCCCGGCCGGCAGGGGCTGGATGTGGTCAGGAAGCGGCCAAGAACACCAAGGCGGCTCTCTCTCTCTCCCGGCCCCCTCGCTGCTCAGGGCGGCTCCCCTGGCAGGTGACACGGCCCCCTCCCTGGCGAGGAAGGCGGTGGGAGGTCAGTAGCTTGGGCCTCGCTGAGTCCGCAGCCCACTGCCCCCCTCCCTCCTCTTTGCTGAGGCTCAGGGCCAGCGGGAGGGGCAGCCACCAGCCCTCCTCCTTCTCCCCTCAACCCCTCGGAATGTATCTGGCGGTGGGGGGGGAGCCGTTATTGGGAACACCAACAAGCCAAGAGCTCCATGGATTTCATTAAACCCCCACGGTAAAGGTGGAGACCAGGCTTTTTACCCATCCGTGACATTGGCCTTGTTTTTCCTGCAAAGCAAAGTGCCAGGCACCCAGAATAAAGGACCCACAAGAGCCATCGACTTCCCCACCACGAAACAGGACTAAAGCCGCACCCAGAACCCACAGCGCTGACCCCCGGTTGAGTGAAAGGCCCCAGGCCCCTCCGGCAGGAAGACCGGGGCACTGCGGGGACCTTCTGGCTGGGGGTCCCTGGGAGCCTCTTTCCTCCCACTCGAGCTCCAGGCTGGGCAAAGCGCAATTCCCCCCCCCCCCCATCGGCCCAGATTCACCCCACAGAGCCTTGGGAAAGCCCCACACTTGGGGAAGAGCCAGTGCCTGGGTGGGGCAGGGCTCCATTCACTCCTTTCCCAGCTCCCTCACCTGCCCTGGCCCCCCTCCGTCCACCCAAGCACAGCCCTGCCTCCCTGGACAGCCACTTCAGCTGGGCAGCTGCCAGGCCCCAGGAGGTCTGGTGTAATGCAAATCCGGGGGGGGGCAAGGGGGAGGGAGACCCGTATGCTCCCCCTGGCTGTTGAGTGAGGGGCAGCCTTGGGAGGACTCGGCTGGAGTGGGGGGGGGGCTTGGCAGCCCTTTTCTCCTCCTGCCTCTTCTGGAAACCAGCAGCAGCTGGACACCAGGACCTGCAGCCTCTTGGGAACAGTCTGGATTGACCGGGGCCCCAAATATGCCCAGGACAGCCCCTTAAAGAGCCTTGGAGAAATGGGGTAGAGGGTCAGGAGACGAGGAAGCCCCACCACTTTCAGCCACAGAGGGTCTCCTGCATGGGGGGGGCAGGCTGGTTTCCCCCCCCCGCCGCCATTCCAGGCTGCAGGGCCCATCCAAGCGCAGACAGTGGGCAAGAGGTCAGCCTGGGCTGAGCAGGGAAGTCCATTGCCAAGCAAAGGGGGGGGGCAGGCCAAAGGGCTGCTGAGATACAGGGCTGGGGGGGCAGTTTCTGAGAAGCCCCCCCTTCCTCAGAAACACAGAATTTTCCACAGAAAGGGGGGGGGGATGCTAGTGCTATGGAAGACACCCAGTCAGGCTGGAAAGGGTGAGGGTTCCTGGGGGGGGGTTCATCCCTGCAGCCCCTGCTCAGAGGAAGCTGGGAAGGGCATTGACGGGAAGGGGAGAGGAAAAGGTCAAGGCCCCCGCCCACTCTGGGGCAGCCCCCTGGCATTCTAGCCACATGCCGCCTCCCCCCCCCCCCCCAGTGCAGCTGGGCCTTTCCTGGTGGGCTCCACTCCTGGCCATTCCCACAGGGGCTTCTTTGTGGTGGGGGGGCGAGTGCAGTGGCGCCATCCAGGTTTCCCTGCTCTGCTGGGCCTCTGCTGCTCCGGCCTGTTTGGGGGGCTGTCAGCAGGGAGGTCTTGCCAGGCCCTCCCTGCTCCTCCCGGCTCCCCCACAAACCTCGGGACCCCCTCTTGCTCAGCCCCCCCACCCCAAGGCTGCTCTGGGCTACCGGCCTCGATCCCTCCCGCAAGATGCCGCCCCCAACGGCTCGTGGCCTGGATGCCAGGGGGACACCGCAGGGAGGGGGGCCCCGCTGCCAAGAAGGGCTTCCCGTGGCCGCTTCGCCGCTGGGCCGGCCCGGCATGGGATTTCAGGGACGGGGCCGCCGCCTCCTCTCGCGCTCCGGTGCCTCCCCCGCCCTCCCCCCGGGAACCCCGCGGCTCAGAGCCCCAGGCCGGGCAGGCGGGCGAGGGCAGCGGCCGGAGGGATCATGGCTTCCAGCGAAGGGCCAGCGGCTTCCCCTCCCCCGCTCCTCCCCGACCGGCCCCCCGACGCCTTACCTGGGCGCTGGTCCGGGACGGGCGGGCGGCGTCTCGGCGGGGCTTTGTGCGACCGGGCGGGGTGGCCGGGGAGCGGCGCTGGGCTGCCCTCCGTGCGGGTCCTCGCAGGCGCTCAGCTGGGGGGGAGAGCGAGCTCCGGGGGCGCCTCGCCGCTCCGCCTCGGCCACCCCCACCGGCACCGATGGGGCGCACGGCCGCCGCGCCACATCTGCGCCTGGCCAGGGAGGGCGGAGGCGACGCCGCGCGAGGGAGGGTGGGTGGGCGGGCGGCGGCGGGGGGCTGGGCCCTGGGAGGCGGGGGGCGGCGCCTGCGGGAGGGGCGGGGCGCGAGCGAAGGGGACGGCGAGGACCGCACAGCCAAGGAGGCCGCCGGCCCTCGCAGCCCTCGCGCTCCGCCCTCCCCGAGCGGCTTCCCAAGGGGGCGTCCGGCCCGCGGGCTCTCTGGCAGGGAGGGAAGGGGGGCTTGTGCTTGGCGGCGGCCCCGACCGCCCCCCCAAAGGACCCTGCGGCCACCGCCCGGCCCGCCCGCCGCGGAGGGACCCGCCTGCCTGCCCCGCCGCCCAGTCCCGACGGACGGCGACTCCCCGCGCGCAGACGCCCGAGCGGAAGGCGGCGAAGCTGGAGGCGGCGGCAACCCGCCCATATAGGAAGCGCGGAGCGGAGGCTCTGCCCGGCCGCAGGCTCTCGGGCTTGGGAGGGCTGTCAAGCAGGAGTTCCCCGAGCTTCTTCGCTCCGGCCAGCTAGACCTCCCGCCCCACCCTTCGCTCCTCGGCCCCGGGCGCGCCTCGCGGGATGCCTCGAGCTCCGGCTGCCCTGGTCCGAGGAGGGGACGCCAGCCGGCCGCCAGGCCTCTACGGGGGAGGGGAGGAGGTGACTGGCCTTCCTCCTCTTTGGCAGGGTGGGTCCTGGCCTCCGCAGCCCAGGTGGAGAAGTTCCCCAAAGGCCACCCCACCCTGCTTCTCCCGGGAGCCCCCCTCCCGCCCCCACTCGAGACCAGGCGCCCCTGCGGAACCGGAGGCCCAGGAGGTGCTTGGAAGCGTCATGGTGGTACCCTCCCCATTTTGGAGCATCTGCTGGGGGCTTCACGGTGAGTCATGACCCCCCCTCACTGCCACCAGACGACTGCCAAGCCTGATCCTGGGGGGGGGGGGTGTTCTTTTCCAGACTCTGGCACTCCCCCTCAGGGCTGCCACCCAGTAACCAGCACCCCATGTACCTGCCACCTGCCGCCGTGTCTAATTCAAGGCGCAGCTTTAGTCTGGTGGGAGATTCTCCCCCCTTATCTTCACAACCGCTTTGCAAAATAGATTCTAGCGGGGGGGGCTCAGGCTGTCTTGGGGGGCCGATTCAGTCAACACTAGAGGCCACTGCTTGGTGGAAGCATCTCAGGTGGGGGCCCTGCACCACCCTGAACAATTGGGTCACCACCGTGTTTCAGGTTGGGGGGGGGAGGGCTGAAATTGATTAACCTGAAACTGGGCTAGAATGGGTGACCTTCCATTTCAATTATTCCAGTGCTGGTACCTGGGTCTTTGTCCGGCATAAGCTGCTAATTGCACACCAGAGGGGGGAGGGCGGGTGGTCAGGGGCGTGCTGGTGCTCTTTGGAAGGCTGACCGGTAGCCGTTTCCCAGCTGAGCTGTGCCAGAAAGGCAGGAGGGACTCTGGCAGGTTTATTTCTTAGAATTGAATCTTTTGCACTTTGACTGCTGGGATGGTTCTCATGTGCCGTCTGTTTCTTTCCTGCTCTGTCTTCCTGGCACCTTGTATTTCATGTCTCTGGTTTCTGTGGCTCTGGGTAAATTCAAAATGGGAGAAAGCAAATAAACTCTGAAACTAGACGGCTGTGCTGTGTTCTCTTGGCCACAAGGGGGAGCACCTCAGCAAGAGCCCTTACTTGGAGGGTGGGGGCCGCTGAGCATTCCCCCCCCCCTGCGCTCTGCTCCAAAGGGGAGCTTCCGGTTGCTCCTGACTGCGGGGGCCCCAAAGGCTCCGGGCCACAGGGAGGGATGTGGGCCCCAAGAGAAGAGTCTGCCCCCAAATCCATGCTGGGACCGGAGGTCGGGGTCCAAGTACCTTCAGCAGGACGGGGGATCGTCCAGCCCCAGCCTGCCTCTTTCGCCGGGGCCTCCCTTCGCCCCACAGGCCTCTTGGCCCCAGAGTGCAGCCCCCCCACCCCACGTAATCGGCCACCCAGCAGAGGAGAGAGGCCGCCTTTGCCCCCTGCTGACCTCTGCCTTGTCTAAGTGGGAGACATGACTGGGGGGGGCGCTTGTGGGCAGGCCCGGCCCCCTGGGTTGCATTCGGGGCATCTTTGCCCTGTTCTTTTTCTCTGCTTTGGACAGGAAGGGCCAGGTCGGCTTTCAGAAGAGAAAATGCGGCCCCACCATAGTCCTAGGGGAGGGTGTGAGGAAGGGCCTCTCCCGTTGATAATCGCCAGGCCAGCGAGGGGCTCCATTGGGGGGATTGGGCCCTCTTTGTCCTGCTCTGGCCTCCCTTCCGACGAGGCAAAGAGGAAGAGGTGATTGGCCTTCGCTCTTGGGAACGGACAGGGTGCAAGACGGGAATTGCGGTCAAGCTGGGTCAGTTCAGTTCAAAGGTGTGGAAGGAACTGCCCTTTGACCTCCTGATCCTCCAACCTCTTGCAGGCCGGGGCCGGTTCTGGGCAGCCTTCGCCCTTACTAGCAGAGTGTGACCCCCCCTGTGGCCACTGTCTTGACTACTGCTCTTTGTGGCCCTGCCAAGGCTCCATGCTGCTGCCGTGGCCGCTGGGCTCAGGCCGAGTCTCCCCCGCTGCAGGCTCAGCTCCCTTGGGGCCCACACAGCTCCCCTTGGACAAGCCCTTCAGGAAGGGAGAGGCCCCAGTGCCGGCCAGAGCCCTCTTCCCCGTCGGCTTCCCAAGTGACCAAGACCGCCCTCCTCCGCCTGCAGGGGCCGGCTGTGCTCTCAGGCTGGCACTAACACCCAAAATTGCACCTGGTGGCCCTCTGGCTTGGCTCTGCCTTCGCCCATTGGACAAAGCACACGGCACAAAGCCAGTTGTCTTCCCACAGCCCCGACAAAATGAGGGGCTTCTTTCACCTCGGCTGAGCGTTTTGGGGGCATCTGGCCAGGAGGTGTCCTTGGTCACTTCTTGGGGGGGAGAGGAGGTGACAGTGGAAGGATGAGCAGTGAGCTCCCCCACGGAACCCCTGGGTTGGGGCCTTAGGAGAAGGCCGCCCGTGATCCCTCAGCGGGGGGGGGGGGGCTGGCTGGCCCCCAGCAAGCAGGTCAGAGCAGCCCCTGGGCCCCCTTTGCCAGGAGCGGCTGCCCTCGGGCGCTGCGTGGCTGCTACTCCTTACACGGGCGCCTTGAATAAGTGGCAGGCAAGGCCGAGCGGGGCCGGTCAGCTGTGCGCGATTACAAACACCCCCTCCCCGTTCCCTCATGGCCGGGCGGCCCCTCCGCGCTCTCCCTCCTCCCCTCCGGAGCGGGGGGGGCTTGATAAGGCCGGAGGGGTTCGGCCATTCCGCCCCCCCTGCCCCCTGCAGGCTCCGGGCAGCGCAGCGCTCTGACGGCCCTCCTTCCGTCGGCGGGGCGGGCGGCGCATCGCCCTTTGTTTACCCGGGCCGGTGGCTGGCGGAGGCGGAGGCGGCGCCGGCGTTGGGAGGGAGGGAGGGCGGGCGGGGGGCGGAGGGAAGGAGGGAGGCAGCGCAGCGCTCGCCCAGCTGTTTCCCGCCTTGAGCAGACACGCGCAGGGCCGGAGCCGGAGCCGGAGCCGCAGCGCGGGACCGGCGGACGCCTGCTCGCCCCCCACCCGCCCCCCCCCTCCGCAGCCGGCCCCGATCCCTGCCGGGCATGGAGTACTTCGTGGTGCCCGCGCAGAAGGGGCCCCCGCTGCCGCACTTCAGGAAGACCGAGAAGGAGGTGATCGGCGGGCTCTGCAGGTGGGTGCGCGGCGCGGGAGGGCGGGAGGGCGGGCGGCGGGCGGGCGGGCGGGCCGGGGAGGGCGGCGGAGCACGTGGGTCTGCTGGCCGGAGCGGCGTTGCGGCGCGGGCGGCCCCGGAGGGGGGAGGGAGGGGGGGGGCGGCCGGTGGGTCCGGCTCCGCCTCGGCCCCCGCGCCCCGCCGGCCTCTCCCCGCCCGCCGCGTGTTTACTGGCAGCGCGGCGTCCGGGCCTGGCCGTGACTGTGCAGCCTCCGAAGGGGCGGGCCTTGCCGCCGCGGGCTGCCGGGACATGTAGTGCCGCGCTCGGCCGGCCACGCCGCGCCGCCGCCTCGCACAAAGGCTGCCCGCCGCCGCCGCACGTGCCGCCCGGGACGCGGCTCTTTGTGCGCAGCAGCCCGACCGGCGGCGCGGCCCCCTCGGCGTGTCCGCCCCCCCGCCAGCTGGGCTGCAAAGCCGCCTCCACGTGGGGCGCTGCGCGGGGCCGGCAAGGCCGCGGCCGCCTCTCCGGGCCGCTCCGAAGGAGCCCCGGGCGCGGCTTTTCCCGCTTCTGCCGGCCGGGGCCTCCCGTCCCCTCCGCGCCAGCATGCGGCCGGCCCTTTCCCGCGAGAGCCCCGCCGGCTCTTCCGCCCGGGCAGCGGCATCGCGCGGTGTTGGTCCCGGTGGGCCGCGGCTGCCCCCTCGACGCCTCCCCCGCGCCAAGCCTCGCTCCGCTCGCCCGGGGCGCTTCGGCTGGAGAGGCTGCTTCCCCTCGGCCCCGAGAGGGAGTTTAGCTGGCCTGGAAGCGGTCAAGGGGGCGACATGGATCGGAGGAGACTTCAGGCCGAAAGCCCCAAACTGACAGCAGTCATCTCCTCCTCCCCTCCACGAGGGCCTCCTTGGGATCGAACCGCCCTTTTGCCAGCAGTGAACAGACCCTGTAACCCCCCCCCCCCAGGCAGAGCTGCCTGGTGGGCCTCCCTGAGGGAGGGGTCTGCCTCTGCCTGGACCTCCCTGGGCAGCCCCCCCCCACCCGTGTGCCCTGGGGGCTGGACTCTGCACCACCAAGGAGGGTCCCCCAGGGGAGCGGGGAGGGAGGGGGCGTGGCGGGGGGGCAAGGGAGACTGTGGGGCGGCCGTGGGGGCTGGAGGGCCAGAGCTCTCACCTGCGCCTGCCTGCTGCAGCCTTGCCAACCTCCCGCTGACCCCCGAGACGCAGAGGGACCAGGAGCGACGGATACGCAGGGAGATCGCCAACAGCAACGAGCGCAGGCGCATGCAGAGCATCAACGCCGGCTTCCAGTCCCTGAAGACCCTCATCCCCCACACAGACGGCGAGAAGCTCAGTAAGGTGAGCAGCCCCCAAGCCCCCCCAGCCGCCAGCAACACCGCAGCCGAGGTGCTGGGGTCAAGCAAGGCCCTCTCTGCCGGGCCCTGATGGCGGCTGGGGCCCCACCCACCGGGGGGAGGGGGGCTGGTTGAGGAGGATGGAAGGGGGCAGAGTGCCGCGCCTGCCCCCTCTGGACTTCTCTGCTTCCGGTCTCTCCTTTGGTCAGGCAGCGATCCTCCAGCAGACGGCGGAGTATATCTTTTCCCTGGAGCAGGAGAAGACGCGGCTGTTGCAGCAGAACGCCCAGCTCAAGCGCTTCATCCAGGTGGGCCCCACGGAGGCCTCCGCTCGGTCGGGGGGGTCGCTCGGTTCCCACGGGCCCCCCCTTCAAACTGGGCCTTCTTGGCAGGAGTTCAGCGGATCGTCCCCAAAGCGGCGGAGGGCAGAGGACAAGGACGAAGGCATCGGGTCGCCGGACATCTGGGAGGACGAGAAGGCCGAGGACCTCCGCCGGGAGATGATCGAGCTCCGGCAGCAGCTGGACAAGGAGCGGTCTGTGCGGATGATGCTGGAGGAGCAGGTGGGCCCTGCGGGTCTGGGGCCTGGCTGGCAGGGAAGGGGGGCTCTTTGGGCAGTGCGCCATCCATCCCCAGGGCCACTCTGGAGGGTGACCGGGTCTCTCTCTGGCCGGCTGGCAGGTCCGCTCTTTGGAGGCCCACTTGTACCCAGAGAAGCTGAAGGTGATCGCCCAGCAGGTGCAGCTCCAGCAGCAGGAACAGGTGAGAGCGCAGCCCCCACAGGTACCTGGGCCACCATGCAGCTCTGGCGGGGGGAGCGCAAGGCCTCAGTCACCCCCCCACACCGGCATTTTGCAAACAAAGTCGCCCCGTTTCTGGGCCAGGGAGCCTCAGCACTGCGCAGGGGGCAGGGGGCACGAAGTCGGGGTACCCAGTCAAGGTGCCCGTGCCCGAAAGCAGGCCTCGTTGGGGGGCCCTTGTTGGTTCAGATGCATCTTTGGAGGCTCCGGCCCCTCTGTCCACTCACACACAGCCCTGGGGAGGGGCGGCTGCATCCCTGGGCCCCCTGGTGTGGCTCAGGGGCTCTCGGACCCACCGGCGCAGGTCTCTTGTCTCAGGCCCAGCTGGTGTGGTGTGTCAGGTGTCCTTCTCTCCTCTCGCCAGCAGCTCCTGCCCGATAACGGCCCGCCAGCACCCACCCAGCACCCAACGGTGATTGTGCCTGCACCCCCTCCGCCTTCACACCACGTCACCGTAGTAACCATGGGGCCCTCCTCAGTGATCAACACCATCTCCACGTCCAGGCAGAACCTGGACACGATTGTTCAGGTGAGAGCGGGGGGAGGGGGGCACATTCTGCTGCACTCCCCTGGTTGCCTCTGGCCTGGCTCCCCTTGAGCCCCCTGGAGGAGGGAGAGGGGCAATCCCCTTGGGAGCGGGCATCCGTCCCAGGGGCAGCTCAGGCCCTGGCCCGCCTCGTCCCGGACCTGCAGCCTGGCACTCCGTCCTCGTCCCTGGTGGGTTTCTCCAGGCTGGGCAGAGAGGCGGGTGCTGCCTGCTTGGCCTCCACAGGGCCCAGCCACACCAGCCCGAAAGGGGCTGGGCAGCCGCGCAGGACGGGCCCATGACCGCGCCCCTTTCCCCAGGCCATCCAGCACATCGAGGGCACTCGGGAGAAGCAGCTGCTGGAAGAGGAGGAGCAGCGCCGGGGCGCCGTCATCGTGACCCCCGGCCGGGCCAGCCTAGAGCCCTCAAACTCGGACACGGCCTCTGACCTGGAGCCGGAGGACGAGGGCCCCGCGGAGCACAGCAAAGCCGCCGTGCCCTGACGCCTCCGCCCGGCAGCAGCAGGGCGAGCAGGGTGGGGGCGAGGGGACTTCAGGAAGCGTGCTGAAATTTTTACAAAATACCACAACATTTGGGTCTATTTTGTGACCTTCCGATAATACTGTAAGTGGGAGCATTGGGACGGGGCGGAGGAGCTGGAGGCCGGGCCCTCCGGCTGGATGCAGCAGGGGAAAAGTCGGCAGGCCAGCGGCTGGGCAGTCGGCCGAAAGGATGGAAAGGAAGGATTCTCTCTGGCACCTCCGGCCGTGGGAGGGGCCGTGGGGATGTGTGACTGGCCTTGGCCACGTTGGTCCTCCTCGCGCGCCTCTTGGTGCGGGAGAGCCCCGGGGCCCTCCATTCTCAGGGGCCGGTTCAGGCTCGGGGCCTGGGAGGGAGTGCTGACCTCGGCCTCCTCTGGGTGGTTTTGTTCTTGGAAGCACTTAAATCCGTTCGGTGGGTTGACGGGGTCCGCTAAGTGCGGTCCTGCTCCGTGGCGGTTGCTGTTGTTGCGTTCTGTGCCTCCGCCCCCTTCCTCCCCCCCCCCATTTGGACAGAGGCCTCGGCCAGGGCTTCTTCGTGCCGGTTGCTTTGCGTAGGTTCCTCCCCAACCACAGCTGTTCCTTTGTTCTTTCATATTTTTATATGGGGTTTTTTCGTTCTTTTTTTTTTTACAAGTTTTGGGTCTTTGTGTTCATGGAGATGTTATTCTATTTTGTTAAGAAAGTGGGAAAAATGAGGCTTCTGCCTTTGTAAAGAAACAAAATAAAGTTTGTACTTTGTTTTTTATATGTCTAGTTTAGTCATCAGCTGACTAAAGTTGGGGGAGAGTGGCAAGAGATTGATGGGAGGGGGGCTTCAACTCTGTCTACTGGAAGGGGAATAAGAGGCAGTCTGTAAGCCCTGCAAACCCCCCCCCCCCCCCGTGCTCTGTTCTGGACTTCAGTTCTCAGCACCTGGCTCCCCTTGCTTTCAGTTTCTGGGTTGCCCAGCAGAGGGCGCTTCTGCTTGGCCTTCCCCCTGGTGGAGGATGGGTTGTGGCCTAAACCGTGGTGGTGGTGGCGTCCAGTGGCCCTCGGCAGGGCCACCCCCGGGGCTTTGGGACAGCGGAGTACACAGGTGGGGCGCACCCTTCAGCAGCCCTCCCACTTCACAGGGTCCCCTCAATCAGTGGGGCCGCTCAGCCCCCCCCATTGCCCACCTGCCTTTTCTGCACGCTGGGCAGCAGGATGGGTGGCAGCTTCCTGGCCGGGGTTGCCAGTGCTCGGCCCCTCGCGACCCAGCCCTGCCCGGGGTCTTGGCTGTCCCTGCTTCCTGCACGGCCCCCTTGGAGGCGCTTTGCAGGCCGAGAGCCTCTGTGCCCCCCCCAGCTCCCCCGAGGAGGGGGCTGGAGGGCTGCCCCTCCCCCCCAGGACCTTGGATGCAGGCTCAGCCCTGGGCAGCAGCTGCTGGGACGCCCCTCCTCCTCCCTCCCCAGGGCTGCTGGCAGAGGGGAGGGGGAGGAGGGAGGGGCTTCCATGGCCTGTGTGGGCCCTGCGGCCACCTGCTTCTCGAGCCTGCCTGGTATAAATAGCGCCGCGGAAGGGCAGAGGCTCCTGGCAGGCGGCATGGCGGGGCTCCTCCGGCTCTTCTGCCTCTGCCTGGCACCGGCTGTGCTGCTCGGGGCGGCAGGTAGGGTCCCCGTTTCCCAAGGCCCGGGGCTCACGGGGGGGGGCAGCCTCGGGGCCCCTGGAGGGAGGGGGCCGCGTGGGTCCCAGGGGGGCAGGGGGAGGAGGGGCAGCCAGGCCATGGGGTCTGCCGGTGCTGTGCTGGGACCCCCTGCTTGCTCCCCCCTCCCCCGGGATCCCCTGCGCCTTGAGGGCCCCAGGGCTGCCCCTCCCTCTGGGGTTTCCCGCTGCCCCTTCTGGGGTCCTGGGCAGAACGTCCCCTTGGGTGCCCTTGAGTTAATTTGGTTCTGCTGGCCGGGCGCTGCCTCCCAGCTGCCTCCTGGAGCTATGTATGGAAACAGACCTGTAACTGGAGCCTCCGGAGCCCCTCCCGCCTGCCCGTTTGCCCCCCTGGGCTCAGCTGCTGCCTCCTCCGAGTGTCACGGGCGCTCTGGGCCAGCTGTCGCCTTTTAAGGCCATCTTTTATCCTTCCCAGAACAAAAGGGAGAGGGGCTCTTTGCCCCCTCCCCCTCCCCTTTGGCCCCCTTTCCCAGCTTCCATAGTGGGCGACCCCAGAAGGGGCAAGGCAGAGCAGGAATCCCCTGGCCCTGGATGGGGCCCATGCGAACCGGGGGTGGGTGGGCTGGGAGCCCTTCCCTTCCCCAGAGGGGCAGGGCGGGGGGGGGGGATTCTGTGACCTGGAAAGCCATTCCTGAATGCGTTGAGTGGCGGCTCAGAGGGCTGGAAGTGGGTCTGGATGAGTGCCGCGGCCTGGGGAGGGCCAGGAGGGAAGCCTTGCGCCTCTGGGGGAGTTCCTGGGGAAGGCGGCCTGGCCTGGCCAAGTTGTTCCGCCTGGCTCCCTTCAGGCGCTCCAGGCGGAGGAGGGGGCACATGCTTTCCTGGGCAGTCTCTCCAGCCCAGTGTTTCCTCTGGTCAGCCTCTGCTGGGGTGGGGGGCAGCCCTTGAGCTAGCTGGCTGCCAAGCAGGAAGCGCCCGCTGGAGTGCCGGACCAGGCGGCTGTGGGGGCAGGCGAGGTCTCCTCTGTAGAGGCCCCCCTTCTGCTTGGCTACAGATGCCCTAAAGCAGGGGTAGGGAACGTTGGCTCTTCTATGACTTGTGGACTTCAACTCCCAGAATTCCTGAGCCAATCATGCTAGCTCAGGAATTCTGGGAGTTGAAGTCCACAAGTCACAGAAGAGCCAACGTTCCCTACCCCTGCCCTAAAGGATCTCCGAGAGGTCTCTGTCTGTCTGTCTGTGGAGATGGGTCAGCGCTTCTCTCTTCCCACCACGGTGCACTGCGGCCTTCGCTCTCCCCCTCCCATTGCGCGCCCATCCAGAAAAGGCTTCTGGGGGGGGGGGGCAGGGAACTGGCCCCTTTGCCTCCTCGGGAGGGGGGGGGCAACTCTCTCTTAGTCCAGAATTGTAATGGAATGGTGTTAAGCTCTTCGCAATCTGGCCACCAGAGGGCACCCTTGAGACAGGCTGGCTGGGGTGGGCTGCCGAGTGGGGGGGCAGTTTTTGGGCTCTGAGCTTTCCCCAAAAGCGGCTTTCCCCACTGCCCTCCCGGGGCTGGGGGGCATTTTTTAGCGCAATGGCAATGAGGAAGCTCCACCCCTTTGCCGTCGTGTGGCCCCCCCTCCTGGCCAGCTGCAGATCAGCTTGGCCGTTCTTGTAAAGGGCCCCAGGGGCTGCCTGCCCACCCCGGCCCTCAGCCTCCCCCTGCAGTCCGGCCTTTTGGCACAGGGGCAGCGGAGCCCAGGCAGGAAGCTACTCGGCAGGCTGCCCAGCCCCAGAGAGAAGAGGGTGCCCCCACTGGGAGACGCTGAAGCCACAGCCCCAAGGGTGGTCCCGCTTTCTTCCAGGGAGCAAAGCCGCCAGCGGGGTCTTTTCCCTCCTGAACAGAAGGACCAGCGGCCCCTCTGGGCTTTCCCTGCCCTTCCTTCCTCTCTGGGTCCCCATGCAGGGGGTGGGAGGAGCAGGGGTGGTGGGGAGACTAGGCCTCCAGGGAGAGCGGTCTCTGTGGGAGCCATCACCGAGGAAGCCCCTGCCTAGTTTCCTTTGCGAAAGGCCGAGGGACAGGCGGGGCCCCTGAGCTTCCCTCCTGGGGGACCACCCAACCCCCCTTCAGCCAGCAGCAGTGTCGGCCCCACCTCCTTTGGGGATCCCCCTCCCCTGGAGCAATGGAGGGCCCTCCCCTGGCCACCTCCCCGCTGGTAGATCCCCCGGACTCCTCCTCCGCCCAGAGTCTCTTCCTGCCCCAGATTCCTTGCCTGGCTTCTGCGGGGGGGGGGTTCTCGAGCAGGCCCCGCCCCTTGAGAGGAGAGGCCACCCTGGAGGGAGGGGGGCAACCTGTCCGTCCCAGAACCGCCTTTCCTGTTGGCAAAGCCCTCCTCCACCTCGTGTTTATGCTGAAAAGACTCTCAGGGAGGCCCCCTCCCCCCGGGACCCTCCGTCTGCCTTGCTGGACCGAGAGGGGCTGGCCAGGGGGGGGTGTCAAGGGCAACGCGTGTGTTATCCAAGGCAGATGGCCACCCCCTCCGACCCGCCCTGGCAACACCGCTGGCACACACGTGTGTCGTCAGCACCTGGGACCAGGCCAGGCAAGCGACGGGCTAAATCTGCCGGCCAGGCCCGGACGGAGAATGGAACGAGGGGCAAGAGCCTCCCTTGAACCCAGTTCTGCCTTCCATACGGAGGCACGATGGCCATTGAGGCGCGGCTGAAACTGACTGACCGTCTTCTAACTATCTAGAACTGCAAGTTTCTGCCCTGGAGGGCGCAGAAGAGGCGGCCAGCTTTGCGGAGGGGGGCTTGTTGCCCGGCGACCCGAGCCTAGTGAAGAAGCCGCGGCTGCTGAATGGACATGTGGCTGGGGCAGGAATCCCCCTCCAGTTCTCAGGCCACCAGGAGGGGAAACCTCAGGGGGGGCCCTCCACCCAGACAGGCCCCGAGGTGGACGGCACAGGAGGGCCCCCCCTGAGGACGGAGAGTGGAGCGGCCGCGGCTGAGCCCGGAGAGGCCCTGGGCCCCGAGGAGGGGGGTGGCGGCCGGCCACGAAGGAGGCAGGAGGAGCTCCGGAGAGCCAGGGCTGCACGTGGGGGGGCAGGCAGGGCTCCCGGGCGAAGAAGAAGAAGAAGAGAGTCCACCCGAGACGGAAGCCCCTCCTCAGGAAGACGTCCAAGGGCCACACCCAGGTGTCCCTCCTCCTCCTCCTCAGGATCTCCTCCACCCTTTTGAGGCACAGCTGGACGAGAACGTCACCAACGGTCCCCCCGAAGGGTCCGAGCGTTTGGAAGGGCGCCTGGGCCACCCTCGGCCAAGAGAGGAGCCCCGGGAGAGGCCAAGCGCTGCTCTTCCGCAGGACAACGGGCCTGGACTGGGGGAGCCGGAGGAGCCGGCAGAGGAAGCAGCTGCGAAGGAGCCGGCGGGGGCTCCGGGAGACGCTGAGGGAAAGGGAGGAGCTGCCCAGGCCGGAGCCACCACCCAGCGTCCCACGGAAGGACTGGGGGGGCCAGGGGGCAACGGGGCAGAAGGCGCAGCAACAGACGAGAAGGCTCCCCCAGCCGAGAGGAAGCAACCCAGAGGTGGTGTCTGCCCAGGAGTGGAGGCAGAGATGGGGATGGTCAGGGTGGAGGGGCTGCCCAGGGGAGGGGGAGGACGGGGGAGGACCTCCCTTGCCCTCAGAAGGTGGCCTGCATGGAGCAGCAGCAGAAGGGGCCCTCTGTCCAGGAGGAGGAGGCCCTGCGGGGAGAGGAAGGGAGGGAGGTGCCACCCAGCCAGCCTGGCACGGCCACCCCCAACAGAGGCCAGGCCTTTTGGCCCAGGAGGAGACGCGCCCTCCCTCTCGGCTGGCCCGATTCCCGGCTGCCTTCTCCCAGCAAAGGAGGGAGGGAAGCCCTCGACTCTTGGCCAAACCTTCCCGGGCCAAGGGAGGCACTTGGGGCAGCGGGGGGGCCTTGACCTTGTCCTGCCCCCCTCCGGCATCCCTATTCCTCCCATCGGTTTGGTGCTCTTCCAGCTGACGGAGGCAAAGCCTGGAGGGAGTCGCTCGGGGTCCTTGAAGCAGGCCGGGTGGCTGTCTGCCGGGATGCCCTTGGAACGGGATCTGCCCCCCTCTGATTCTGACTTCTCACCTCTGCCGGGTGCAAAGTCCGTGGCGCCTGATCCGGTCTGGGCTCATTAAACTACACGGGTCCCCAAGTCCTTGAGATCCTGGAACTGGAGAGGGTGAATGGGATGGGTGTTAACAGGCTCAATCCCAACAAGACGGAGTGGCTGTGGGTTCTGCCTCCCAAGGACACGTCCATCTGTCCATCCATTACTTGGGGGGGACTTTTGACCCCTTCAGGGAGGGTCTGCAACCTGGTCGTCCTCCTCGATCCGCAGCTGGCCTTGAAACACTATCATTCAGCTGCGGCAAGGAGGGGCGTTTGGCCAGGTTAGCCTGCTGTGCCAGTTGCGGCCCTACCTGGACAGGGAGTCTCTAGTCACAGTCAGTGTTCCCTCTTTTTGGGGGGGGGGGCGGAAAAGTATAGTGTCTGAGCAGCAGTCCCTTCGGGACTGGGCGGCACAGAAATAATAAATAAATAAACAAACAAACAAACAAATAAAAAACCCACCCTGTTTTGCCTCAGAGAATTTCAAAATAAAATACTGTACTGTGTGTCTATAACAGTGAGCTCATAATAGGGCAACTCTGTCAATATCAAAATGCCACTTAAATAGTTGAGCTAGTTTCAAACTAGATTTTGATTTTCTTTCTCTCTTCCTTACTCCCATTCTTTTTCTTTCTCTTTTCCTTCCTCTCTTTTTTCTATCTGTTTCTCTCTCTTCCTCTCTTCCTCTCTCTCTCTCCTTCCCTCTCACTCTTTCCCTCTCGGCTTCTGGGCAGGTTTGGAAAACTCTGAGTTGATGATGATTTTTAAGTGAGCGATTGCTCACTGCTCAGCTTAGAGGGAACTATGGTCACAGTCACTCATGCCCTCGTCACCTCGAGGTTTGACTACTGCAATGCTCACTCCATGGGGCTACCCTTGAAGAGTGTTTGGAGGCTGCAGGTAGTGCAGAGCGCAGCTGTGCTAGCGATCATGGGCTTCGCGAGATATGCACAGCACAGCGAGCTGCACCGGCAACCGGTTGGTCTTCGAACACAATTCAAAGCATTGGCTATGACCTGTCAAGCCCTTCATGACCTTGGACCAGATTACTTACGGGACCGTCTTCAGCCCCATATATCTCAGCAGCCGGTCAGGGCCCACAGAGTCCGCCTTCTCCGGGTCCCGTCAGCCAGACAATGTCATCTGGCAGGGCCTGGGGAAGAGCCTTCTCTGTGGCGGCCCCCTGGCCCTCTGGAATCAGCTCCCCCAGTATTGCCCCCCCTCCCTGCCTTCCGTAAAGTTTTGAAGATCCATCTTTGCTGGCAGGCCTGGGGCCATTGAAACCTTAACACCTTGCCCCGCCCAATGAATGAATGAATGCCCAGTGTCCGAATCTGTTGCGTTGGTTCTTAACTATGGGGGTTTTTAGTTGTAATTTCATATAGATTTCTATCATGTGCATATTACTTGTTGTAAGCCACCCTGAGCCTCAGGAGAAGGGCGGCATAGGGAGGGAGGGAGGGAGGGAAGGGGCAGCCCTCGGGCCAGAATCCCTCCACTGGTGGCTGTTTTTAATCACAAGCCGCAACCTGGCACAAAGCTCTCCAGGCCAGCAGTTCCACGGAAGAAACTCTGGCAGTTCAGAGGCCGAAAAGCGTTGAGTGTTTGAGGCGCCTTGTCTCCCGGAGGCTGCGCAGCCCCCTTCACCCCTTGGAGCTCTGAGCCGTTCCTTCCGTGGTCTTCTCTCCCCCCTTGGCCAGAGGAAGCAGAGCCCGGTTTGGTCCCCTGGTGGGTTTGGCTCAACCAGAGCGCCAGATTAGATTAGATTAGATTAATTGGATTTATATGCCGCCCCTCTCCGCAAACTCGGGGCGGCTCACAACAATAATAAAAACAGTACATAATAACAAATCCAATGCCCACCAATCTAATTACAGTTTAAAATTAATAAATTCATAAAACAATCCCAATGTATATAAAAACAGACACACAGTCAATCAATCAATGGCAAAACAACATGGGCAAGGGGGAGATGTTTAGTTCCCCCATGCCTGACGGCAGAGGTGGGTCTTAAGGAGTTTACGAAAGGCAGGGAGGGTGGGGGCAATCCTAATCTCAGGGGGGAGCTGGTTCCCGAGAGTCGGGGCCCCCACAGAGAAGGCTCTTCCCCTGGGTCCCGCCAGACGGCATTGTTTGGTTGACGGGACCCAGAGAAGGCCGACTCTGTGGGACGTAACCGGTCGCTGGGATTCGTGCGGCAGGAGGCGGTCCCGAAGATATTCTGGTCCGGTGCCATGAAGGGCTTTGTAGGTCATAACCAACACTTTGAATTGTGACCGGAAACTGATCGGCAGCCAATGCAGACTGCGGAGTGTTGGAGTGATATGGGCATACTTAGAGACGCCCATAATTGCTCTCGCAGCTGCATTCTGCATGATCTGAAGTTTCCGAACACTTTTCAAATGTAGCCCCATGTAGAGAGCATTACAGTAGTCGAGCCTCGAGGTGATGAGGGCATGAGTGACTGTGAGCAATGACTCCCGGTCCAAATAGGGCCGCAACTGGTGCACCAGGCGAACCTGGGCAAACGCCCCCCTCGCCACAGCTGAAAGGTGTTTCTCTAATGTGAGCTGTGGATCGAGGAGGACGCCCAAGTTGCGGACCCTCTCTGAGGGGGTCAATAATTCCCCCCCCAGGGTAATGGACGGACAGATAGAATTGTCCTTGGGAGGCAAAACCCACAGCCACTCTGTCTTGTCTGGGTTGAGTTTGAGTTTGTTGACACCCATCCAGGCCCCAACAGCCTCCAGGCACCGGCACATCACTTCCACTGCTTCGTTGACTGGACATGGGGTGGAGATGTACAACTGGGTATCATCGGCGTATTGATGATACCTCACCCCATGCCCTTGGATGATCTCACCCAGCGGTTTCATGTAGATATTAAATAGCAGGGGGGAGAGGACCGACTCCTGAGGCACCCCACAAGGGAGAAACCTAGAGGTCGACCTCTGACCTCCCACTAACACCGACTGCGACCGACCGGAGAGGTAGGAGGAGAACCACTGAAGAACAGTGCCTCCCACTCCCAACCCCTCCAGCCGGCGCAGAAGGATACCATGGTCGATGGTATCGAAAGCCGCTGAGAGGTCAAGGAGCACCAGGACAGAGGACAAGCCCTGTCCCGGGCCCGCCAGAGATCATCCATCAACGCGACCAAAGCAGTTTCCGTGCTGTAGCCAGGCCTGAATCCAGACTGTTGAGGACCTAGATAATCGGCTTCTCCCAAGGACCGCTGGAGTTGGAGTGCCACCACCTTCTCAACAACCTTCCCCATGAAGGGAAGGTTGGAGACTGGACGGTAGTTATTAAGCACGGCTGGGTCCAGGGAAGGCTTCTTGAGGAGGGGGCACACAAGTGCCTCCTTATAAAGGGGCGGAAAGGACCCCCTCCCCAAGGAGGCGTTGACAATCTCCTGGACCCAGCTCCGTGTCACCCCTCGACTGGCCAAAACCAGCCAAGAGGGACACGGATCCAGTAAACAGGTGGCGGAACTCACAGCTCCAATGGCCTTGTCCACTTCATCAGGTGTCACCAAGTCAAACTCCTCCCAGACAGATGGACAAAGACGTTTAGCCCCAGTCACCTCGACTGACTCGTTGTCAGTCGACTGTTTTACAACTGGAGGCTGCCAGGAGGGGCTCCGGGAAGGGAGGGGTCAGCGCTGGCCACCCTGAGTGTGTGTGGGGGGGTCTTGGAAGGCCTCTTCTTCCTGCTCCAGCCATTGGTGTCTGCAGCTGGAGAAGCCGCCCTGGGAGACGCAAAGCCCCCTTGTCCCAGGAGAGACCCCTGGTCAGGCTGGGCGAGGGATGCCATCGGCCAAGAGGCTTCCTGGAGGGAGAGTTGGGGTCCCCTGCCTGGACGGACTGCAAACGATGGGCCAACTCACCTCCCCCCTCCACTGGCCGGGGCTTGGAGGCCCAGGGTGACCCGTCCTGCCACTGCCCCCCCCCCCCCGAAATGCCTGCCCTCCGCCTCCCTTTCCCCCTTTCTGGCTGCTAAAGCCACAGAGCCCTTTCTGGCCCCTCGCTTGAGCCACGACAGGCGGAACCTGGCTGCCTTGCTGGACCTTTTGCAGAAGTAGAACACCCCCCCCCCCCAGAAAAATCTCTGTGTGCTCAGCTGTGAATGAACCCGGTGTTGAAAAGGTCTCTTACTCCCTGGGGCCGTTTGGGGCCTGGCGGTCTCTCTCTCTCTCTGGCTGCGGGGGGTCTGAGTCTCCTGCTTTGCTCTTTCAGTGGAAGAGGCGGAGAACGGCCAGCGGGATCGGTCCCACATCGAGAGCACCCTGAAGCTGAAGGAGGAGAAGCCGGCCGATGACTACTCAGGTAGCCGTGGGGAGGCCGGCCTCGCCCCAAAGGCCGCGGATAGCTATGGCAAGAGCAGCCACACTATGTCCAAAGGGCTTCGCAGCCTCCTCTCTAAGCGGTTCACAGGGTCAGCCACTTGCCCCCGACAATCGGACCCTGGAAGGGTGGAAGGCTGAGTCAATCTTGAACCAACTAGGATTAAACTCCTGGCGGTGGGCAGAATCAGCCCGCAATGCTGCATTCTCACCACTGTGTGGCCACAGCTCAAGAGACCATGTCCCCTTTGAAGTCCGTGGCAGCCGTTGTCCTGAGGGTGGTTCTTTGCTTATTTATGTTACCGCCAGCTTGCTACCCACCACCCTTGGGCCCACCCAGGTAGGGGAGGGAGCTGTGCAAACGTTTATAGCGCACACAGGTGGACAGGCCCCTGGCCTCCAGCCGCCTTGCCCCCGGCCCCTTTCCCTGCCCATCTTCTCCCTGGCCAGGGATGCCAAGGCCCAAGGTCTTGCCTGTGGCGGGGGGTCCTTATAGCTCCGCCCAGCCCCTCCAGAGCCCTGCAGAGTGGGAGGGGCCCAGGCGTGGCGGAGGGGCTGCCAGAGGGCCCACCAGCCCTAGAGCCGCGGGTGGGGCTGACTCCCCCTTCTTCTTCTGCCTGGATTCTCTCTTGCAGCCGCCCTGCAGCGACTGAGGAAAATCTACCATTCCTCCATCAAGCCCCTGGAGCAGTCCTACAAGTACAATGAGCTCCGGCAGCATGAAATTACGGGTGAGGCCCTGGGGGCCCCGGGGGCCTGGCTGTTGCCTGCACGGGTGCTGCTTCCGGGGGGAGGGGACAGGCCCAGCGTAAGGAGGCTGAGCCAGGAGGGGCTTTGGGGAAAAGTGGGGCGGGGGGGGTGGGGGCTTCCACGTTGCCACCAGGGGACCTGCCCTGTGGGCTTTCTCCGGGTCACTCCGCTAGGCCCCGACCCCCTGCCTCTCCTCCTGCCCACTTGGGCTGTGAAAGGCTGCCCCTCCCTCCCACAAGGAGGGTCCCCAGACTGACCTGGGGGGGTGTGCCCTTTGGCCTGGCCACGGCCTTAGCCCCCCCTCCAAGAACTGAGACTGGGACCAAGCGGTGCAGCTTCTCCAGGGCACAGCAGCCCTTGACCCTCCCCCCAAGCCAGGCACGGTTGCGAGGGGCCTGCAGGTGTCCTGCAAGGGGGTCCCAAAGGAGGAGGGGTGGACACAGCTTCTTGCAGCATGGACCCCTCTAACCCCGAGGGCTTCCGGGGGGGGGGACAGCTGGCCCCCTTTCTGGGCTTCTGGCCCTCCCTGGAAGGCCAGCCTCTGTTTCCATCCTTTTCTGCCCCCAACTAACCCTCTCCCCCTCCCGCCCCTCCCTACTCACGTTCCTTTTTCTCTCCTCCCCCCCTCCTCCCCTGCCCCACAGCTTACCCTGGACGCACCCTGGGCTCTTCGGCCACAGGTGGGTAGAGCCGCCTGCCCTGTCAGTCCGTCCTGCCAGGCAGGGGTTCCCTAGAAAGGCCACCGCCCGGCTCCCCCTTCCAGCGCCCAGCCACGTTCCTGCCAGTGGTGGTGGAAGGGGACATGGGCTGCCCTCCCCCAGCCTCACATTGGCAAACGGGGAAGTGAGGGACAAGGAGCCCCCCCCCTGGTCTTGCCTTTGGTGGCAGTAACGGGAAGCTTGGGAGGAAGGAGGCCCGGGGGGGGGCATTGCCGTGGCTGGAGGGCCACGTGGCTGCCCCGCCCTCCGCCCTTCCTGGTCCCCTTCTCCTCTGCAGCACGGATTGGAAGCACCGCGCTGGCTTTTGCCATAATGCAGGAACAGAGGGTCAGGCGCCCCCGATTCCTTCCTGGAACGCAGCAGAGCAGATGCAGCACTGGAGGGGGGGGGGCTTCCCTTGGGGAGGGCCAGAGGTGCCCCCGACCCTTTCCCTCCTGGCTGCGGGTGCGAATGGCTTGTTCCGGGGCTCTGCCCGCAAGGCTGCCCCCCCCCCCCCTTGGAGCAGCCTGCCTTTCCCGGGGGCTCTCCAGCGTCCAGAGGAGCTGCTCTTGCCCCCGCAGCCCCCGCCCGCCAGAGGCTTCCTGCAGAGGGCCTCCCCCCCCACCTGCCTGCCTCACTTCCCTCCGGGCTGCTCCGGGGGCCTTTGCCTTGCCTGGAAGAGTCACCCGGGGAGGGCCAGGACTCCTGGTGGGTGGGTGGCTGGGGAAGAAGCGACACCCCCCTCTCGCAGACAAGGCCCGGCCGACTTCCAGGCCTCACGAGCCCCTTTGTCCCCTTCCCTCTACAGACGGAGAGATCACGTCCAAGCCGATGGTGCTCTTCCTGGGACCCTGGAGCGTTGGCAAGTCCACCATGATTAACTACCTCCTGGGGCTGGACGACTCCCCCCATCAACTCTACACAGGTAGCCTGGGGCCCTGCTGGCCTCCTGCCTAGAGTAGCCAGTGTCTGGCCCAGGGAGGGAGGGAGGGAAGGGCCCCCACCAGTCAGTTGAAGCACTTGGGCCAGGTCTCTCCCCCCCCCCCCCCCCGTTGCCCTGGCTGAGCCCTCCTGCTTTTGCCCTGGCCAAAAGGACCTTTGCCTTGCGGCCAGTGGAGGGGCAGGATGGGTGCCGGCATTTATCTCCCTCCCTTTCCCTGCTCAGAACTTTCTGGCTTCTGGCTAGGAGCCAATTCTTTCCTCCCCCCCAGCCCCCCCTTTTTCCTGAACTGGTCCTCAATGGAGAAGGTCCGTCCCTTTGCATACTGAATTAACTAGCCAGAATGTCTGGGCCACCCAGAAACTCCAACAGGGGTACAGAGAACGGGAGCAGGCCCCACTCCCTTTCTCTCCCTAGGCCCAGCCTGGATCCGCCAGCCCCACGCCATGCTGGGTTCATGGGGATGCAATGCAATGGTGGTCAGCTCTTAAGCTGCAAGGACAAAACCCACAATGCGCACAAAAACAAGCCTAGACTTGCAAACTTGGGCCGTTGGGAAAGAGCGGGGGGGGGGGGGGCTGCTGGCAAAGCCACGGCCTCTGCAGGAGCGTCTGGGGCCGTAGCTGACCTGCCTCTTGCATCCCCTTCTCCACGGACAGGGGCCGAGCCCACCACCTCCGAGTTCACCGTCATAATGCATGGCTCTAAGGTCAAGACCATCGAAGGGATTGTCATGGCTGCAGACAGCGCCCGCTCGTTCTCCCCCCTCGAGAAGTTTGGGCAGAACTTTCTGGAGAAGCTGATCGGAATCGAGATCCCCCACAAGCTCCTGGAGAGGGTCACCTTTGTGGACACCCCCGGCATCATCGAGAACCGGAAGCAGCAGGAACGAGGTGGAGTTCCGGGTCTTTCTGGATCTTGGGGGTCTTCGGAGAGGGGCGGCATACAAATCCAATTAATAATGAATGAATGAATGAATGAATGGTTTATTCTGGTGGGCACCGTAGCTGCTGCCCAAGTTCTCCTTTGCAGAAAAGGGATTTAGAGCTGACTGGGGGCCAGGCTGAAGCAGTCGGATACGCTCATGGGTTCTCTCCCAGCCGTTGCCAGATGCTGCCTCAGTCGTTTGTGTCCACATTCTATGTCACTTAAAGGAAACTGAATGGAAAAAAGGATGAAAACCGTTAACATTCAGATTGTGGAGTAGATGCTTTATTGACACAGAGAAGGCACAAAGTGGGGTCGGGCAGCCGATGCTCTTCGGGGCTCAGAACCCCACAAGTTGGAAGAGGGAGCCAGTTCGGGGCGTCTGGAAATGGAAGTGGGCCACTACCTGGGCTCTAGGGCCCTGCCGGGATTGGGCCTAGTTTAGAAGGCAGCAAACAGAAGAGTCTGGGGCTCCAAGGGTTAAACAGTGGCCAGCCTGGTATCCCCGGGCATCCTAAAGTCCAAAGCTTTTCAGGGCTCACTTAAAAGAATAATCAGACATTTAAGCAGGTGACAGACTTTGCAGCTGGGCTAATCCACCTGCTATTATCATTATTATTATTATCATTATTATTATTTTCCTCTTGTAAGTGCTCTGTCCTGATCACCAGGCGGTCTCCCCTCCCTCTCCTCTTGCAGGCTACCCGTTCAATGACGTCTGCCAATGGTTCATTGACCGGGGCCGATCTCATCTTCGTGGTGTTTGACCCAACCAAGCTGGACGTGGGGCTGGAGCTGGAGATGCTCTTCCGCCAGCTGAAGGGTCGGGAGTCCCAGATCCGGATCATCTTGAACAAGGCCGACAGCCTGGCCACCCAGGAGCTCATGCGCGTGTACGGCGCCTTGTTCTGGAGCCTGGCCCCCCTCATTAACGTCACCGAGCCCCCCCGGGTGTACGTCAGCTCCTTCTGGCCCCTGGAGTACCAGGCGGAGACCCACGGCGCCCTCTTCTCCAAGGAGGAGATCTCCCTCCTGGAAGACCTGAACCAGGTGATTGAGAACCGGCTGGAGAACAAGATCGCCTTCATCCGCCAGCACGCCATCCGGGTCCGCATCCACGCGCTCCTGGTCGACCGCTACCTGCAGACCTACAAGGAGAAGATGACCTTCTTCAGCGACGGGGAGCTGGTCTTCAGGGACATTGTGGAGGACCCGGACAAGTTCTACATCTTCAAGTCCATCCTGGCCAAGACCAACGTCAGCAAGTTCGACCTGCCCAACCGCGAGGCCTACAAGGACTTCTTTGGGGTCAACCCCATCCACAGCTTCAAGCTGCTCGCGCAGCAGTGCTCCTACATGGGCGGCTGCTTCCTGGAGAAGATCGAGAGGGCCATCACCCGTGAGCTGCCCGACCTGCTCGGCAGCATCGGCCTGGGCAAGAAGCCCGGCGGCGGCCTCTCCTGCGACACCACCGGCTGTGGGGAAACGCCAAAGAACCGCTACAAGAAGCACTAGGAGGCCCCGCCCCCGCGCGACCCTCTCGCACCCCGGTTGACGAATGAGCTTATGTCTTACCTGTCCAGGAAGCCACGGCCTGTCCACCCTCCCGGGGCCCATGGAGCCACGGCTGGTGTCACCACGGCCGGCAGGGAAGGTGGGGGGCCTAGGCAGGAGAATAAAGCCCTGTGAATACCCGTCCGATTGAATCCTTGTTCCTTAGCAAAGAGGCCGTGGGGAAGGTGGCAGAGGCCTTGCAGGTGCTGACCGGAGGCCCCACACGCCTCCCGACCCCCAGGCACGGCCCCTCCCTCATAGCCTCTGGCTGCCTTGCGCGGAGTGGAGGGGCACCGGGCTCTTGCACACAACCAGCTCGACTCGCAGGACCTGAAACTGAATCAGACCCCAAAAGCCACGGAGCAGCTGGCCCAGGAGACCCAGTGAGGGTCGGCAAAGGGAAGGTCTTTGCCCCCCCCCACCGCGGCCCCCTCCCCCCCTAGGCCGTCCCCTCTTCTCAGCAGTGACTTCCCACCTTGGTGTGCTTTTTTCTGAATTCTTTGGCGCCTTCTAAAAGGCACTGCTGTCTTCCATGGGGAGGCTTTAGAAGGACTTTGGCCACTGACATCCCCCCCCCCGGGAATGAATGGGGCCTCTTGCCTGAAGGAAGAGGAGGCCCCTTCCTTCCCTGGCTACTTTTTATCCCATATAGAGATATATATATACATACATACATACATACATACATACATACATACGTACGTATGTCCAAACTTGCAAAGAACTGATAAATAATTATCAGTTCTTTGCAAGTTTGGAAAACTATGTTTTGGTGTCTGGAGGGCTCCTGGAGTGGGGCCGGAAAGGCAAAAGGGAGCAGCGAGCCCCCTCCCGTATGTGGGTATGCTGGGTGACTCTACAGAAAAAGAAGTAAGAAGGTCTACGCACATACTATACGGAGCCTCCCCCTCATCCTTGGCGATTGCCCTCCAAGCCCTCCGGCCTTCCCCTCAAAGCCCACCAGTGTTTTGCCAATCGCCCAGAAAGCAACTTTTCTGCAATGGCGGAACAACAGCGCAAGGCCCCTGGCCAGCCGCGTCCCTCAAAAGCCGACTTGGACGCGTGCTGTGGAACGACGGGGCCTGGCACTGACGCCCATGACAACGGCACCCACCCTCTGCCTGCCTGCGTGGAACCCCGACCTGAGAAGAGCCGGCCAGCCCAGCGCGGGGCCCCCTCCCTGCCTCGGCCAGAACAGTGGACGCCCCAGTGGCTGGCAAGCGCAGTCCGTATTTGGAGACACCGTGTACTTCCGCCCTCCCTCCTAATAAACGCTGGGGTCTTCCAGCCACGTTTCTTGGTGTGTGTCGCCTCTCTTTCGGAGTGGACAGGGGGAAAGCAGGGAGCCCTGGGGAGAGGGCCAGCGGGGATTCCCTGACGGGGCTTCTGCCCACGCGTGGGACCCTCGGGGTGACCGCAGGGCAGGGCAAGCGAGCGGGAGTGCCGAGGCTTTGCTTGAAACGAGGCAGGGCACAGCGGAAGCCCCCGTCTGCCCCCCCCCCCCGTCCATGCCGGGAGGTTGCACCAGGAAGCATCTCCAGCCCAAAAGCTGGTTTTCCAACCCACCTTCGCCCACCCCCGCAATGCCCACTCCCTCTTTCAGCCCCCCAACTCCCCCCTTCTCCGGCCACCAAGCACCAAGCCCCTTCAGCTGAAGGCGGGGCGGGCGACGGGGCTTCCGAGCGGGGAAGACGGACGCCGGCGGACTCTCCGAGGTCCCTTCGGGGGCGGCCCGCTTTGGCCCGGCTGCGGTTTGTGGGCCGCCGAGATGAAGGCCGCCGTTTCCCCCGCGAGGAAGTCGTTGGCTTGAGTGTGGAAGCCGCTTTCAGGAAGTGGCTAGACCACAGTGAGGCTCCGCGGGGCGGCTCTGGCTCCCCGGCCTTGGAGGGCTGAGAGGAGCCCCCAGCCCCGCCCGCCCGCCCCCGCCCGCAGCCAGCAAGGGCCGCGCCCCCGCACCGCCGCCAGAGGGCGCGGGGCCTCCTAAGGGCCCTTTTAAGGCGCGCCGGGGACGGCGAGAGCTGCGCGTGCGCATCCCGCGCTCCCGGCCGCATCCCGCACCGTGCGCAGGCGCTCCTCGTCCCGCGCGTCAGTGACAGCAGCCTCGGCGCCGCCGCCGCCCCTCCCCCTCTCCGACGCGGCCCGTGAGGCGTTTCCAGTCAGGAGGCGGCGGAGGCGGGGAGCAGCCGGGCGGGGGGCTCCGGCGCGGCGCCATGCGGCAGAGCCCGGCGCGGCCCGGCCGGAGCAGCGGGAGCAGCCGGGGCCCGAGCGGCGTCGGGGGCGTCGGGGGCCTGGGCTGAGCAGCGGCCTCCGGGGCGAGGGGGCCGAGGCGGGGCCATGGGGGAGGCGGGCGGGGAGGGGCCCCCGCCGCGTGGCACCGAGGTGAGCGTGGCCGGGGGCGGCGGGCGGGCGGCGGTGCGGCTGCAGGCGGGGGGGGCGCCGGGGGGGGCGGGGGCGCCGGGGGGGCGCCGGGGGAGCGGGGGGCGGCGCTGGGCCCGGGCCTGGGGCTGGGGCTGGGGGCCGGCCGGGCGCCGCAGCTGTTCGAGCGCGCCTCCCCGCGTTGGTGGGACCCGCGCTTCGACTCGAGCAACCTGGAGCAGGCGTGTGGCGAGCGCCGCTTCCCGCAGACCCGGCGCCGCCTCCGCTACGCGCTGGGCTACCTGGGGGCGTCGGCGCTGCTGTGGGGGGCGCTGCTGTGCCGGGGGGGCGGGGGCGGGGCGGGGGCGGCGGTGGGGGCGGGCGTGGGGGCGGTGGGCTTGGCGGGCGCCTGCCTGGCCGCGCTGCTCTTCACCTTCACGGGCGCCTACGGGCGGCACCGGGCGGGCTGGTCGCGGGCGCTGGCGCTGCTGGTGCTGGCCCTGCCGCTGGCCGCCCAGCTGCCCCCCCGGCCCTGCCTGTCGCCCGTGGGCCGCTTCTCGCTCTGCGTGGCGGCGCTGCTGCTGCTCTACGCGGTGCCGCCCCTGCCGCTGCACCTGAGCCTGTTGCTGGGCGTGGCGGGCTCGGCGCTCTTCGAGGGGCTGGGCGAGGGGCTCTGGTGGGGGGGCGGCGGCGGTGGCTCGGCCCCCTGGGAGCTGCTGCTGGGCAAGGCCCTTCTGCACCTGTGCATCCACGCCACGGGCGCCCATCTCTTCATCCTGTCGGAGGTGCGCTCGCGGAGCACCTTCCTCAAGGTGGGCCAGTCCATCATGCACGGGAAGGACCTGGAGGTGGAGAAGGCCCTGAAGGAGCGCATGATCCACTCGGTCATGCCCAGGGTCATTGCGGACGACCTGATGCGGCCGGGGGACGAGGAGAGCGAGAGCGCCTCCTCCTCCTCGGTCAAGCGCCACTCCGCCTCCAGCCCCAAGAGCCGGAAGAAGAAGCCCTCCCTCCAGAAGGCCCCCATCGTCTTCCGGCCCTTCAAGATGCAGCAGATCGAACAGGTCAGCATTTTGTTTGCCGATATCGTCGGCTTCACCAAAATGAGCGCCAACAAATCTGCGCATGCCCTGGTGGGGCTCCTGAACGACCTCTTTGGCCGCTTTGACCGCCTCTGCGAGGACACCAAGTGCGAGAAGATCAGCACTCTGGGCGACTGCTACTACTGCGTGGCCGGCTGTCCCGAGCCCCGAGCGGACCACGCCTACTGCTGCATCGAGATGGGCCTGGGCATGATCGCGGCCATCGAGCAGTTCTGCCAAGAGAAGAAAGAGATGGTCAACATGAGGGTCGGCGTGCACACCGGGACGGTCCTCTGCGGCATCCTGGGAATGAGGCGGTTTAAGTTCGACGTCTGGTCCAACGATGTCAATTTAGCTAACCTAATGGAACAACTGGGCGTCGCTGGGAAGGTCCATATTTCAGAGGCGACTGCAAAATACTTGGATGATCGCTACGCAATGGAGGATGGAAAAGTGACCGAGCGCCTGGGCCAGAGCGTGGTAGCAGACCAGCTGAAAGGTATTGCGTTGGTGCCTGTGAATAAGTGGACTGGTTTTGGTAGTTAGCCTTTGCCTTCTCTTGTTGGTTTGTTTGTTTGACTTGTAAACGTTGTGGTTGTGCCCTTCCTGGTTCTTTGAAGAGATATTAAAGAGATATTAAAGATGAAGGAGACGCATTGTAGCTGCAGAGTCTTTTGGTTTCCAAGTGGAATTTTAATTAATTTACTATTGTATAGTTTGTGACGTGTGATTTAGCACTAAAATGTACAGTTCCGTAATAAATATATACTTTTATTGCTATGCAGATAAGTCGCATGATGTTTGGTAAAAAGAAATGATCATTTTGTAAGAGAAAAAAGGAACCCTACAGTTATTATGGAGAGCTCGTCCATAAGGTAGTTGAGCAAGGAAAAGAACTGCTTTTGATCCCGGATTTTTGGGAAACATTTTTTAGGATTCTATGAGTGTTGTAAACAGCTAGAAATTTATTTATTTATTCCATTTTTATGCTGCCCTTCTCCTTAGACTCAGGGCGGCTTACCATAAGTTAGCAATAGCACTTTTTAAAAACAGAGCTAGAATATTGCCCCCACAGTCCGGGTCCTCATTTGACCCACCTCGGAAGGATGGAAGGCTGAGTCAACCCTGAGCCAGTGATGAGATTTGAACCGCTGACCTACAGATCTACAGTCAGCTTCAGTGGCCTGCAGTACTGCACTCTACCTGCTGCGCCAGCCCGGCTCTCTAAATGGGTATTTAGTTCACAGATTTTTTTATTCTGCTGACCATAAACCAACGTCTAGCTGTTTATTATCATTGTTTATTAATGTTACAGATCAGGATTAGTAAAGGCACCTTAAATAAAAGGAAAGCGCTGGATATTGAGATAAATGTGAGTAGCGGATGTGGCTGGAGTAAAAGATGCTGTAAAGTGGACAGAACCCAGTCTTTTTTCCGCCACCAGGCCCTTCCCCCACCCTTTGGGAAAAGCTGCGGATGTCATAAATTTAGATTTCAGTAAAAGGCATCAGACAGAGCACAAGGCAGCCGACTGCTTGACAAGAGGACAGTGTGGGGCTGGTTTGCAATCGGCTGCCCCCCCCAACTCGGCCGGCGGTCTTTACAGAACCAGAATCGGTGTGGCAGAGGGAAGCATGGAGCAGGGTTCCTTCTTGGGCCCAGTGCTCTTTGGGGTCTTCAGAAATGACCCAGATGACACAGCTGTCCCCTCATCTTGTCTTTTAAGTCTTTGGGAAATTAATGTTCACAGTGACACTAAATCAGAGGGCTAAGTAAAACCAAAGTATTTAGAAATTCAAGAATACAGCTGGGTTATATTTCACAATCTTTTTTTTTAAAAAAAGAAAATAGTAAAATAGCCAATGAGAAATAAATGACTACGTAGTAGCTAGCCAAGCCATTTATAAAATGCAGATTTGTTGCTAAAAAGTGGATCTGGCTGTTTCCAAAGGCTGCGGTGGCCAGGGCTGCAGGGGGGCCGGCCATCTGTGGGAAGCAACCTTTGCAGATGGGAAGCCTGCAGGTCAGCTGGGGGAAGAACAGCACAGAGGGAGAACAACCACAGATGATGCCTTAACTGTCCTTTTCCTGTAGGTTTGAAAACATACTTGATCTCGGGCTTGAAGAAGAAGGTGACTCGCTGCAGCTGTTCGGAGACGCCGCTGCTTCCAGGCCTAGAAGCAGGCGATGGGAGCCGGTCAGAGGGAGCCTCCTCCGAGAACGTGGACGGTTTAGCAAAAACATTCAATTACCTGGAAAAAAACAAGGTTCGACAGATGCAAATTCTGTACATTTCTGTGGATTTGTTTCTAGAAACCTACCCAAGCTTGGAGCTTATACCTGCCCTTACTGGTCTTCTCTCTAAGGAGGCAAATCGTAAAGGCCGCTCCTTTTTGCTCTGGATTAGGAGTTGGCCGTGTGAGGCTTAGGAGCCCTTGTGTGGTTAGTCGCAGAAGTTGAAAAATGCTCACGTTCTGAGCACTTCTGCGAAAGAGGCAGCAACGGTTGGCACAAAGGGGCAAGAATCGTGGTCGCCAGCCGTTGGCAAAGGGTGTAGAAGAGCAGTTGTTCAAAAAACCAGGCATTTGGTTTTCTAACATATATAGAAATTGTATATATGTATAGAAAGAAATAATATTGATTTCATCTATTGATATGTGCAAATCAGGTTGAGATGTGAGATGGGGAAGAGACAGCTGCTAAATGTTGTGTCTTCTCGTGTGCACGATAACTTCTTGCCGTGCCCACGTGCGGTCATTTTATTCTGAAACATTTAAGGGAAGAAAAATGTCGCGTGCAGACTAGATATCCCCCGAGGAGTTGCACAAAGTATGTGCCCCTTTGAAGAGCATGCAGGCCGTGGGTGGAAGGAGGCATTCGCCCTACAGTGTGCTTCTTTGTTGTTGCAGTTCTGCCACTCGTGCAGTGTCGTTTTTTCCCCCGGCTGTGCCGTGAGTGCGGAAGAAGGGACAATTCAAAATGGATGCCAGGATGACCATAAGACCAGCACAAAGGTAACCTGTTCTCAAGGCAGCTTCTTCTCCTCATCCATCCATGGCACAGAAGCTGAGGCAGGTCGGTCATGAAACGATGAGACAGACTCGAGTAGGGGCCAAGCGGAGCCTCCGAGGGAGGGGGCCTTCAAGCGCTTGCCCAGGGGTCCTGGATGGTTCCAAGCCCGTTTCTGATTCAGATGGAGGAGATTTGTCCCTAGGATGAGCTGAAGAGCTGGGTGTTTTTAGAAATTCCCTTTGCTGTCTTGTATACAGGCATGGGGGAACTGAAACATCTCCCCCTGGGCATGTTTAATTTATATATGGTATGCTTGTGTGTATGTCTGTTAGTATATGGGGTCTTTCTTAAATCTTTAAATATTTTAAATTGTCAGATTATTTATGATTTGTTTCCACGTGTTGTGAGCCGCCCCGAGTCTTCGGAAAAGGGCGGCATACAAATCTAAGTAATAAATAATAATAAATAAATACGTTTTCTTTCCCCTTCCTGTTGGATTAGGCTACTGGAATTCCTTTGGTTTTCATTTTTCAATACTGGACAGGAATTCTAAGGATTTTTTTTAAAGAGTTGGAACTTCAGCCCTTAGTAATATGGCTATTTTAAGTTCCTAAATGTTTTAGCTTGAAACCCTGAAAATATCAATAAATAGTATTTTATGTAATTTTGGCTTAAAATGCATTTTCTGTAGCTTTTAAAGAAACGTTAGCATTTGCCTTTTCTAAAGATGGTTCCCTGAACGTGAAGAGCGCAAAGAGAAAGCTCAGCCCTTCTGGTCTGCCCTGATTGGAGGGAGCCATGAAAATGGACCCAGGGATGCGTATCTCACGTCAGCCCACCTGGCGATGATTCGTGACATGATACAATTCTTTCTGCTGTTGCTAATTTAATCAAGTTTGTTAAAAGAAGATCCTTAATGTCTAAAGTAACATCCTTAGATGCTTGGTAAATCCACAGGAACTGAATTTAAACCTGCCTGAGACTAGATGGGCCAGGAGGTCTTTTTCCGCCATCCATCTTCTAGGTTTCTATGTTAATAATCTATCGGCTTTACATTAGCCACCCTGAGTCTTCGAGAAGGGTGGCATACAAATCTAAGTAGTAGTAAAAATAATAATAATAATAACAACAACAACAACTGACTGGTGATGAAATACGAAATCCAGCATAGTGATCTCGTTTGCTGTGTTGTATTGACATAATAATAATAATAATAATAATAATAATAATAATAATAATAATAATAATATGGGGGGTTTTTTTGTGCCACTTGCTGTTTTATACATTCAAAAATATAACAATCTTTTGAACAGAGATGGTTTTTCTACCACAATATACTTGTAGATACAGGCACGTATAATCCTTTTGTGTCTCGCTCAGAGTCCTGGGGGAGGCAGCCCAAAGTCTCGGAATGGACTTCTAAGCCCCCCGCAAGAGGAGAAACTGAGCAACAGCCAAACCTCCCTTTACGAAATGCTGCAAGAAAAGGGGAGGTGGGTTGGAGCAAGCTTGGATCACTCGGCTCTTCTGCCACTGCGGTTCAAAACCATCAGAGAAAAAACAGACGCTCACTTTGTGGATGTCATTAAAGAAGACAGGTGAGGCAAAGCCCTTCTCATCTCTGGGCCTCCACAAGGATCAGCCAATTGGGGGGGAATGGAGTGGGTCAGGGCCCCCCCCCGCCTGTGTGCCATCTGCTCAGCCCCCTCCCCTGGCTTAGCGCTTCCTGCGGAATAGGAAATTGGGATGGACCAAGGGGGCTTGATTCGCTGGCTTTTAATCAGCGTTTTCTTTTATCAATCTACTTCTCTTTAAATCTGCACTGGGTCCAGGAAGGTTGTTAACCTGCAGCCTGTGAACAGAGGTGCTGCCATTTATCAGCTAATCTTCCCCCTTCTTCTTCTTCTTCCTTTTTGACACATGCATGATGAATGCCCCTTTCCTGAGGCCTGGTGGGGTGCAGGGCCTCAGCCTATGAACAGGAGGCCAACTGGTCATGCGTCCCTTGGTCAAGGTGCAACAACAGGGAGACCTCTGGCCCTGGCAGTGGGTTTTCTCCTGATTTAATGGGGGTCTCCTTTACGCAGTTTTTTCTATGTTGACAGATAAAAGAGGGGCTGAAATGCTTGGAAGAGGTCATTTCTGGGGGGGGGGTTTCCCCCCCAACGAGCTGCTGACTGTTCTAATTCCTCTGGGCTGAGGATGAATGATGGGTTTGCAACATTCGGGGGAGGCGTTTGTGGTCTCCGTTCTTTGTTAAGAAGTTTATGGCAGTGGGGAGGTGAGAAGTGGGAGCCGGTGGAATGACCTTGGTCCAGCTGTTTCCTCATAGTGCTAGGAAGTCGGTATTGGAAAAGTGGGTGGGCAATGTCGAGAGCATCATGACAGGGACTTGTCCAGGCAGCCCCTGAGAATCAGACACGGTGGAGCAGAGGGAAGAGTGCAGTGCAGTTGACCGAGGTCCAGTTATTATCAGTTAAGCAGCGATTCCTTTTTATCTGAAGAGTTAATGCAGCCCTCCCCTTTCCCCAAGCCCCATTAAGGATGGGCTGACCATTAGAGAGGCCGTGTCAAAGGGGGGCGGCCAACCATTGTTTCTTTGCTGGAGAATAAACTTTCCTAAAATGAATCTTTTCCCTCAGCTTGATGAAAGACTATTTTTTTAAGCCGCCCATTAACAAGTTGAGCCTGAACTTCCTTGAACGTGACTTGGAGACGGCCTACCGGAGCAGCTACCAAGAAGAGGTAAGGGGGTTTTGTTTTGTTTTTTGGGGGGGGGATCAGACACCTGCATGCTGATAGTATCTGATGAACATCGTAATAAAATGCCAAAACAATTTACAGCATGTTTAACGGTTTAAATGTCGACTGGAGAGAGACCTGTAATTGAGATGCTGCCAGTTTTTGACACTGATCTTCCCTCTTTTTAAAAGAAGAAGCTTGGTTGGCTGTTTGGCAGTTACTTTTGATTTGGGCTTTGTTTTAAGTAATTTCAAGTGTCTTTCTGCTTTTGTCCTTGATGAATGCGAAGCTGAAATTGCAGCATATCAATCAGGCTCCTCTAGAATCTCCAAGGTGGAACATGTAAAACCTGTTTTGATAAACTACGTTGGCTTGATGCTAAATTTAAAAAGCTTGCTTTTATTTGTAAACCTTCACACTTTTCCTACTTGAACCGTATAAATTAACAAATGAAACTTGTTTTCTCTTCTAGCATTTTGCTGCTTTTATTTAAATAGGTATATGAAATTCTGGCAACGTATCTGATAAAGTATTTGCTTTTATTCACGTATTATACCCTCTTACCTTTTCCAGGGGACATACTACCCTTCAGGCCACTAAACTTCACATATAAATTTTGGCTCAAATTTGCAAACTTCCCCAAGAATATTTTAATTGATTATTTTACAGACTCTTGTCTTGGAAACAGCCCTGTTGCCACTGCTTTAACCTTCACTCCTGTATCGCTCCTTCCCTTGTGTGTCTATATTCTGCGGAGCCTGCAGAGAGGGGCGGCATACAAATCTAAATAATAAATAAATAAAATAATAAATATTCACCAAGTCAGCTTTCTTCCCCGTCGTTCCATACAGGATGGGCAAAGGTGCACTGTTTGCACACAAAGATAATTGAAAGAGAGACGGTTAAAATCGGGGTTTATAGACTGGAAAGTCTGGTTATAAACTGAGACATCCCTCAGCTATCCGAAGTAACAAACTTTTGTAATAACCTCGTATCAAGGAGAAGTTATGACGGTCAGCTTTTTCCTAAAGTGGTTTGAGAATAATTTCCTCTTCAGAATCTAGGTTGGGTTTGTTGACCTCACTTTTGCTGATTGTATTCATTCTGATTGTGAAAACTGCTGGTGTATTTTAGCACTTGTCTTTCTAAAGTAGAGGGCAGAGAGCCTGGGTGAAGAGTGGAGGTCATCTCTGGATCAGGTTCTGAAACCACAGCGGGGAAAGTGTAGAGTCAGGCGGCTGCATTGCCCTGCTTGGCCCTGGGCTCTGAAGAAGCCCCTGTGTGGCCAGACCGCTCTGATCTCCTCGCTCTCCCCAGGTCATTAAGAAAGTGCCCGTGAAGACCTTCGCTAGCGCCACCTTCAGTTCCCTCCTGGACGTCTGCCTGTCCGCCACCGTCTTCCTCATCCTCTCCGTCGCTTGTTTCCTGAAACACGGCGTGGCAGCCTCTCCGCCCCCTCCTGCAGCCGTGGCTGTGGCAGTCGTGGCCGTCCTGCTCGAAGGGGTCTCTCTTACCGTCTCCATCAGGTGAGCCCCAAGGGCTGCGCCAGTCCCCCCTCCCTCGAGATCAGCGTCCCCTTGTTGGATGCAGGTGGCAGCAAACGCTCCCCCCCCCCCCGGCCCTCGTGCAATGGAGAGCAGTCCCGCCCGCCCCCCCCCGCACCCCTCCACTTGTCAAGAAGCTGGAGCTGGCTGTGGATGCCCAGGCCCCTCCCTCGGGTCCCTCTTTCTTGCCTGATGTTGGCAGGGCGGGAGCCCCGTGGCCACTGATGGGCCCTGGTGGGGGAGGGGCGAGGAGAGCTCAGCCGCTGCCCTCTGCGATTTCCAGGATGGCCTTCTGCCTGGAGGACATGATGGGCTGCACCCGGCAACTCTTGGAAGTGATTGCTGGCTGGCTGCCCAGACACTTCATCGGAGCCGTTCTGATCTCCCTGCCGGCCCTTGCGGTCTTCTCACACTTCACCTCCGAGTTTGGAACCAACCTCCACGTGCGTTTGTTTGGTGGGCAAGCCGAGCGCCCGGGGGGGGAGAGGGCACCGGGGCGGGTGGGTGGTCTTTTCCCCTCCGTTCGGTCATTGGACTCTTTGGACCTAAATGCCAAATCACACGCAGAGGCTTCTTGTCCAGGAGAGGAAGTGGGGCAGCTGGAAGGGGCAGTGGCCCCCTTTGCCCATCCCAGACCACTAGCTCAGTCCCCAAGGGCTCCAGTGCTCAGCCTGAGCTTTGCTACAGGAGCCTAGAGGAGAAGGGGGGGGGGGGCGCCACGGGTTGCAGTTCACCCAAATCACCCCCATTGGTCCGTCTGCAATTCTGTCCAAGAAGCCCATGGACTCTGATTCAGACTGACCGGTGATACTTTGGCCTAGGCACCCGTTTCCCTCCTCCCTGCTGGTCACCAGATTTTCTGTGCCAGGTACAGAAGTGGACAGACTTTAAACGCAGCTTTAGTCAAGTCCATGGGGGATGAAAAATTCTGCTCCAGTCTTGTCACTCATTTTAACTTGGGAAGTTTTGGCTCTAATTTCCTCCTCTGTTCTCATATTTCTTTTGTTGCAGTCCACCATGTTTATGTGTTCTGCAGTTCTCATCACCATAGTCCAGTACTGTAACTTTTGCCAGCTCAGCTCCTGGATGAGGTCCTCTTTGGCCACCCTGGTTGGAGGGGTCCTCCTCCTCCTCCTCTACGTGTCCTGGTGTCCTGACAGGTGAGCCAAGGCGAACCCGCTGTGTCCAGGGAAGGTCCCGGGATGCTGGAATGAAGCCGGCTTGCTTCAAGAGAAGGGCCACAATTGTTGCCAGTTTTGCCCGAGAGTGTGGCTAAGCAGTGAGGGGGCTGGGGTGGGCATGCATCACAGGGATTAGCCACTTAGTCCTACTTTGTGACTGCAGTGGTGCCACGTAGTTGCCCTTCTTTAGGTCCAGACTGTTGGTTTGTTGGTAATGTGAGACCCTTCTGTTTCTGCTGCAGCTTCTTGGAGGATTCAAACCTTGTTTCATCGAGGAACCTAAGGTAGGTTTTTAACAGCTGTTGGACTTTATTGCGTCTCAGCCTCCAGAATAGAAGTTGTGACCAAAATGAAAAAGATTGTGAAGAGGCTAAAATTTAGATTGTGAGCCACAGCTTTCCTTTCTGTAAATCTCGGAATATTCTTAAGTTCTGAAGCAGTGAGATGGATAATTTCCAAGCACAATATTTTAATAGAGCAATAACATTATAAAGCCAGGTGCTGTTCAGGTGTCATGCCAATATATTCACAAATCTCTCACTTGCAGAAGGGCCAGATGTGTCACTTCTGTTAACTGCTAAGAGAGAAGCTGTGATGAGCTCAGCTGCTGATATGAATCAAGATGGGCATCAAAATGGGATTTTCTTACACCGAGTACATCGCTCATTTGATTTAAGGAAATTCTCCTTGGAGTTTGGCTCGGAAAATAAAGTTGCAACGGGCCCCTTACCCTAAGCCCACAAGCCCGGTGCCCCTTGCTCGGACTTTCAGCGCATCCCAGATTCATATCTGCCCTCTGTGCCAACACAGGGAGGCTTTCAAACTAGGTGATTGTAATGGTCAGCAGCACCCGTTTGAGACCCCCACCGGAAGGACCCGATGTCACCTTTAAAGCAGGCGTTCTGTTTTGTGTCTGTCCCCCCCCCCCAGCTCCATGGAGAACGCCTGCAACGGGTCAGCGTCGGAGGACTTCAGGAGGCCGGCGGACCTGATTGGCCTGGAAGTGGCCCTGGGCCTCTTTCTTCTCCTTGTCCTCGTTTGGTTCTTAAACCGGGAGTTTGAGGTGAGTTACCGTCTTCATTACCACGGAGATGTGGAGGCGGACCTCCACCGCACCAAGATCCAGAGCATGAGGGACCAGGCGGACTGGCTGCTGCGGAACATCATCCCCTACCACGTGGCGGAGCAGCTGAAGGTCTCCCAGAGCTACTCCAAGAACCACGACAGCGGGGGGGTGATCTTCGCCAGCATCGTGAACTTCAGCGAGTTCTACGAGGAGAACTACGAAGGCGGGAAGGAGTGCTACCGCGTGCTGAACGAGCTGATTGGAGACTTTGACGAACTGCTGGGCAAGGCCGATTACAGCAACATTGAAAAAATCAAGACCATCGGGGCGACCTACATGGCCGCCTCTGGGCTGAACACGTCCCACTGCCAGGACAGCGGCAGCCCCCACGCCCACCTGCAGACGCTCTTCGAATTTGCCAAAGAAATGATGCGCGTGGTGGACGACTTTAACAACAACATGCTGTGGTTCAATTTTAAGCTGAGGATCGGCTTCAACCACGGCCCCCTGACAGCCGGCGTCATTGGCACCACCAAGCTTTTGTACGACATCTGGGGGGACACCGTGAACATAGCCAGCAGGATGGACACCACGGGCGTCGAGTGCCGGATCCAGGTGAGCGAGGAGAGCTTCCGCATTCTTCACAAAATGGGCTATGACTTTGATTACCGTGGGACGGTCAACGTGAAGGGCAAAGGCCAAATGAAGACTTTCCTCTATCCCAAGTGCATGGACAGCGGGGTGGTGCCCCACCATCAGTTGTCCATCTCTCCGGACATTCGAGTCCAAGTGGATGGCAGCATTGGGCGGTCTCCCACTGATGAGATCACCAACTTGGTGCCTTCCGTACAGAACCTGGACAAGGTGCCCCCCCCCGACACAGAGCTCAAAGATTTGCTTCCCCGCTTCAAGAAGTTCCCCAAAGAATTGGTTAAATCAGGCAGCCGCCCTCCGTTCAGTGCAGCTGGCGAGGAGGCTGGGCCGGGGGAGGCCAACGAACTGACCAGACTAAACAGCTCCCAGAGTGTGTGACGACGGTGCCCCTGGATTCTTCCCAGCGAGCTGCCTGCGCTCTCTCCAACTGGCCTTCTCTCTCGCAGGGAGGGCCGACAGGGAGGGCCGGTTGTTATCCATTTCTTTGGGCCCCTGGAGAGGATCGTAGCCATGCCGGGCTCTGGCCCCTCTTCTCCCCTCCCCTTGGAAGGTTTGTTTCTTCCCGAGAAGAGCACCAAGTGCCTTCAGAGAGACTCTGCTGGGCTCCTCTGTGGCCTGAGGAGGAAGGAGCGGTACAGAGCGGGGACTGCAACGCATGGACAGGACAAGTGGTGGCTACTTTGTTTTTCTTTCTCATCCACAGCTTCCTTTGCACTTCCAAGCAGAGTGAATGAATAGGTGTGCGAGGGTGCATAGCACTCACACTTTATATGTCAACACGGACAGCTGCATGTTTGCCTACCTTCTGTGACCGACACTAGGAACTGCTGAAGGAGATGCCGGGGGCCAGAAGGGAAAGAAGCTCAACGTCCGTTTGCCCAAATCAGGTGTTAAAGTGCCCTTGTGCTTTCTGGAAGACCGGACTTGCCGTTTCCCAGCAAATCAGAAGTGGGCAGGCAGTGGGCAGCCTGTTCTTGCCCAGCCAGTTTTGGCCACGGTGTTTCCTCACTTTACCTTTGCCAATACAGGGGCCAGGTAGAAAGGGCTGATTGGCTCCTGCCCCTCTTTCCATCTTCTGCCTTGGGGGCCCTGCTGGCATAGTCCCTCAGCAGAATTGGCCCCGAAGGGGATGGACCACACCTCCCGTGGGATCCGCTCGTGCAGTATTTTGAGTCAGGGCTCTGTGTGTGTTGCAAGGTGTCAAAAGAGCCATGCAGCCTTTGGCTGAGGAAATGATTCTTTTATTTGACACAAGGTTTCGATTCCAGTATACTCGGGCGAAATACTGGTCCACCTAAAGAAAAGAAATCCAATCATAAATCTGTAAATCTGTAGGCAAAAATGAATAGGGACTTACCTACTTTCCCCCCCAAGCTCAGATAACCTGAAAATCAAAATGCTTTTAGGGTTAGGCAGACTTGGGTTACTTTAAACCTTTCACCACCACCAGAACCGATGACACTGTTCCCTCTTTGTGAATCAGCTGACTCCGTTAAAACTAGAGTATAGGCTTTTCCCACGCCAATTATTGGACGCACCCCAAGAATTTGTGGCCCAGTGAGCTTTCCTGTAGCTCATTCTGGAATCTACTCTCACAGCTGTGCCAAACATCACTGCAGTGTCTGCAAGGCCCTTTCGCAGCGTGGGCTGAAGGCGCAGTAACGCAGGCTGCCCTCCACGCTTTTCAGGGAGCGAAACAGGGCGCTGTGCTCAGCGAAGGCCAATTACAAGGGCAACCTGTTTTCCTGCCTATCACACTGCAGTTACATTCCTTAATATCATGATTAGGAATTGCCAGTGATGTACGTGGTAGGTGGTAGGAGTAGGCCGCCCTCTCTTGGATGCATCGTTTTGCCTCCCTTTCAGTCGAGCTTCCAGAAAAATCAGTGCCAATTTATATTCCCTATAAATGAATAGTCTGAGTTTACCCTTTGGATCCTAGTTTGTTGGGACGGTTATTTTTCCCTATGCTGACTGAATCACGCTAGATGCCAAGCCTCAGCCAAGTCTTGGAGAGGGAAAGAGCTTGGCCATTTTATGGTGCTAAGGTCTGTCTCTGTTTGTTCAGTCAGCAAAGTAACCTGAAAAATAAATTCTGCACAGAGTTGTGTCCCCCCTCTTGAAGGATACAGCACGCTGCCTTGAAGCTTTTATCCAGGGCAAAGAGGGCAGCTTGCTGGGCTAAGCCAGCTTGGGTCCCAGAAAGTGTTTCTTGCTGTGACCCAGTAACTGCTTCAGTCAATGTTAGTGACGCTAGAAAGGTCCAGAAGACAAGTTAAACACGCTCCCACAGACAATTTTCATTCTAAAAGATGTTCATGTTGCCACTATCTGCAGATAACTAGATGGAATAAGGCCCCCTTGGAAAATGGAGTAATGGTTGAGCATTTCAAACATAGCAAAACAGCAAGAAAAATTCTGAAAGACAGGTTTTGAGTCCATCATGGTAGTTCAGAATTTTTGGGTAAGTGCTTTATTAAATGCATATGTAAATAGTATGACTGCAATACTGTCTAGCGTCCCGTATTTTGGTTTGAATTTTTCTGGGATTAGAGAACTTGACAATATACAGTAGATGGAAATCGCAGGATAACAGAAGAAATACACCGATGGACTAACAAGCAGCAAATTCTTGAAGGGCAGGAGGGATGGGTGGGAGGGCAAGAGCAGCCAAGGCCTGGTGCCTTTTTGTAAGAAAACTCCTCAGCTTAGGCTTAAGGAGGCCTCAGGGCCTGGTGTGGGAGAGAGAGGGGGTGTGTGTTTTTTGGTACAGAAGAAGGCTAGGAAGGAGCTCTGCCTCTCTTTGCTGTAAGTGCAGTTTCATTGAAATTCTTGGCACTTCAGTCAAGTCAAGGAAGTGGGTCCCTGTTTGGGAGTGGGTCAAGAATGCCTTCTGCTGGCTGTAATCTCTTGATCAAAGTCTTTGCTTTCGTTTCCTCCTTGCCTGTCATCTGGGACTCTGGTTTTCTCCTTAATAAATCCCAGCAGGAATAAAAGTTTCTACTTTTTCTCCATCATTTGCACTCCTACAGAGCACCTGCTAGTTCTGAAGTGTGCAAGCCTCCCAATGATGCCTGTGGGGTGATGTTCCCATTTTACAGAAACAGTGCCCTTAGAAGAGGTCACGGGACGACTGACCTCTGTGAGAAGCCCCCAGCACTGGAGAATTTGAGGGCTGCCCAAATACACGTTGGTTCTTCCCTGCTGCTGCTGCCCCACCATAGCAGGGAGACGTGAGAAGCGAGAGACGGCAGATGCCCTTAATCTGGACGGGGCTGGTTGGCATCTTCTGTTTTAGGAGATTTCTGGGGCTGTTCTCATCTTAGCAATAGGCCCTGCCAGGTGCATTTTGTCCTGGGGAATAGGAAGTGGTGCATCTCCTCTGCCTCAGTCTTACGTCTGCCCTCAGCGTGCACAGGGGTGGATCCTTTGTTGCCTCCTGGGCTGAAATATTAGGGGATGAGTAAAAGACAAGGCCCTTCATTAGCTTGAAGTGGGTCTGTGCTCAAACCACATGCCCACATACAGTGAGCTGGACTGTAGTCGGGCCAATTTCTTGGGTATTTATGATCTCATCCTCAGGTGGTTTGCAGGGTAAATGAGGCTCAATAGTGACCTATTGGGGTTGCTGGGCTTTCCCAGGGAATGCTCCTGAGCAACGGGGCTAGCTTTTAAAACCCACTCCTTGGTGTGGCCTTGGCTCCTTTGTTGGGTGGCCCAGAGGTTAATTGACTAACTGCTGTAAGTGGGGAGAGTTGCCAGATGTGGGGGCTGTAAATGGCAGCTGAGAGCAAGGGTGGAAGGAGGCTGCAAGATGGAGGGGCAGAGCAGCAGCAGCAGCAGGAACCTTTCTCTGCTACTTGGGCAATGTAACCAATTCTCTATTAAACTATTTTCCGTATTGGATACGCAGGACACCACTTGTTTGTTCATACGCTGGATCCGGAGAGCAGCTGTGCACAGCCCCACGTTTACCTGCTGCAGGTGACTGCAGTAGAAATCATGGAGAGGGTAAACAGCGTTTCAAAGCCAGGTGTTTATTATTCTTAGCACTAAGCAATCGATCTTGCCATAAAACCGGATCTCTCCAATCCTGTCCCCAACCATGGTTCCTTCTTTCAGCCGAGTAGCTCTGTTACGATTGTTGGACACACGGGGGGGGGGATAACCCTTGCTAGGCTATTAAAATTACCCTAAGCCCTGTTAGTAAAAGCCCCTCAGAATCTCTTCCCACTCTGTCTACCTCAGCAACGTTTAGGGACCGAGAATGACCTCATGTGATGTTGGGGAAATGCCCGTCAACAAAAGCCGAGGTTAAACCTCCTCCTCCATCTTCTGCAGCCTCTCTTGAGGTTCTGCAGACCAGAGTTGTTCCTACGAAGGAAAAGACAACAACCGAAAGACACATTGTGTGCCAGGCACCGTCCCTGTTGCAAGGGGAGATGAGCTGTCTGCCAAAGAAATAGTTATCTAGGAAAATAAACCTGTGGTCCAGGTCTTTTTTTGGGTGGGGGGTGGGTGGCACATTGGGTGGTGCCTGCGTTCTTCCCTCTGGGCATTTAGGCAAAGCTTGTGAGGGCTGAGCAGGAGCTACAAAAGTGGCCCAGGTAAGAGAGCAGCGCTGGGCCAACTCGGTTGAAGCGGCAAGGCACGGATCCCCCCCCCCTTCTTTGCAGGAGCAGCTGTTGGACCCTGGGCTCAAGCCACTGGAATGGGTCTCGGTGACGGTACCAGCCAGCCCAAAGGTCACAGCTTCTCCAGCTGTGGTAGAGATAAGATGGTAGTTTCCCTGGGCATCTTTTGTGCTAGCCAAGGGGGGGGGGGCAAGTCAATGGGACAAAAAAAGAATCTGGGTTTGTGTGTATAGTGCGGCAAACAGAAAAGGGCGACACCACAAACAGGAGAATCCGGCGCTTGCAGTCCATATGCTGCAACTGGAGACTTTAGACAAGGCACCTGCTGTTCAGTGAGACCCAGGCCGCTTCCTGCCTTGTGCCTCCAGCCCTGTGGGAGTTGACAAAGCCTCTCTGCTCACTCCACCTTAGAAATGGGGCAGCCCACGGCAGTGGAGCACCCGGACAGGGAGTTGCAGCTGCCCTTTCTCTCGCGTCGCTTCCAGCCACTGTAGCTGCTGCCTGTGGGCCGGCAGCCCCCTGGGCTCCGGTGCTGCTCACTTCCCCAGCGGCCGAGATGCTCTCTCTGAAGCGGCACAGAAGGCACCAGGTGGTGCGCATGCCAGGGTGAAAAGGGGGCGGTGTGCTCCTTGGTCCTCATGGTCCCCCCCCTCGCCCCTCCGTCTCCCCCCAGTCAGCAGAGGCGCCCCCAGGCTTCCCATCTCTCCCGCTGCCAACCAGCGCAGGCTGTGGCCGATCCTCTTCCCACCGCGCGCATCCCAGCTGCTCGAGTTCAGCCAAAGCCTCTGGTGAGAAGGAGGACCAAAGAGAACTGTAATCAACGCGCAGGTGACAGAGGGGCTTCCAGTGGTCTCGGCAGCACCCACCGCCAGTTCATTCCCACCCAGAGCCCCCCTCCCCCCTCGTGACGCCGGTTGGGAACTGGGTGGCCCCTCTTCTTGAGTAACAAACGGGCAGTAGGAGGCTGTCCACCCTGTCCACTCCTCACTGTCTTGCTCTCCGCAAAGGTCCTTTATCCTGAATGCAGGTTTTGGGACGAAGGGCTGGTGGGGAGAGAAGAGAAGGCGCCCACTTGAAGAGACCCCCAGCCATCGCGGCCCTTGCCACCCCTGCCAGCCCCAGGCAACGAGGGCGGACCAACCTGGGTCGGCAGCTCCCTTTTGCTTCTTCCTGGAAGAGGACATGAGCTGGCTCTCGTTCGTCAGCCGCACATCCTGGTCCTCCATTGGGTGGCTGTGGAGCCAGAAGGATCAGAAAAGGTCAGTGGCCTGTCTGCAAACTCTACTTCTCTGTTCTGCTCCCAAATAATGGCCCTGCCCTCCCTCCTCCCCACTCTGCTGACTTGATGCGACTTTTCTCTTGTCCCCCCTCCTGGGGGCACCCCCACCCACCCCTAAAACCCAGGTCCTCAGCGGAGGTCGGGGAAAGGAACGTGGAGTTGAAAGAGCAGGTGCCAACAGGTTACCTATCAAGGAACCTGCTCTCGGCAGGAGCTCACATCAGGCCATGCTGCTCAAACTACTCATCTACTGTTTGCTTTTACCCAATTGCCAGGTGAAACATAGGTTACTGACGCCTGTCATTACTTGGATTGAAAGTAAGCTGAGGGTGGTGCTCAGAGGGAAAGGGTTACGAAGGCCCCCACGCACCCAGCCACGCTGGTGCTGGTGCTGCTGGTGCTGCTGCTCCTCTCCTCCTGCCGGCAGATGTTCTCGTCCTCTGTGAAGAGGAAGGTGTGGTGGGGAACGACAGGCTCGCAGGTGGGGAGGATGCCAGGGACCAGGTGGCTCACCAGGCTGAGGATGCCGTTGTACACCAGCAAATCGTCCACAAGGAGCTGGGTCCCAAAAAAGGAGCAAAGGTTCGAGGGTCTCAGCATCACACAGAAACGAAGTCTCCCCCCCGACCCCCCCACCCCTCTGAATGGATGGATGAACCAGAATCAGAAGGTCCAAGGTGAGACCCTTTCTAAACAGGCACTTACTCCAAATTCCTTGACTCCGCGCTGGGGAGTTTTTGCATAATTCCATAGTTTGAACATGGAAATGGTGGTTGGCAAGTCGAAGATGATGTAAATCCGATTCACCTGCCACCAGGAATGAAGCAGAGAAGAAATTCTTTAAGCAAGAGAAATAACCTCAGTGAGGACTATCCAGTCAGAACGGTCTCCACATCTTTGAAGCTAAATCTGATTGACAGATGATTCAACAACTGGCAAAAGAAAGGAATGATAATACTAATAATACTAATACTAATAATGGGTGTCTTGGGTCCAATTCCAGAACATCTGGAGCACCACGTGGACACCAGTGGCATTGAAAAAACCAATGGCAAAAGGCAGCCTGGCGTTCTGAGCTTCTGACACCTCCAACACTATCAAACAACGTCAGGCAACCTGGAATCCTTGGGAAGGACACAACAGATGGAGAACAATGCCATGTTCAGTCTAAACAATTGGCTGACCATGTGACCAATCTCTTTTTTCCTTAAAGACCACCCACTCCCAAAATCTCAAAAGAGCATACAGTGGTACCTCTACTTCATTCGTTCCGTGACCAGGTTCTTAAGTAGAAATGTTCTTAAGTAGAAGCCATTTTCCCCATAGGAATCAATGTAAGAGCAAATAATGTGTGCAAACCCATTAGGAAAGAAATAAGAGCTGGGGATTTGGGTGGGAGGGGGAGGAGGACAGTTGCTGAGAAAGGAAGAAGGGGAGGGGAATAAAAAAAAAATCCAAACTTTAAGGCTTAAAAAAAAAAATAGGGACACTGAGGCGGCGAGGAGGAGCACGCGCCTCTCATACACCTGGCGCAAAGCTGCCTCCCCTACACCTGGCGCCAGAGAGAGAGAGAAACCCAGGGGGAATGGCTGGAAACTGGCCGGGCCTTCGTGCTGCTCTCAAATTCCCTGGGAGATTTTTCCAGGCTCGGGTTCTTAAGTAGAAAATGGTTCTTGAGAAGAGGCAAAAAAAAAAGTCTTGAACACCCGGTGGTTCTTCTCTAGGGAAGTTCTTAAGTGGCGGTGCCCCTGTGTAGCATTTTTCCAAGCCCTGGAATGCTGCTTCCACAAAACCCAGGGGAAACACCCACTGAGGGCAACTGGGGGGTCATCCACCAGCAGTTTGGGACAGCTGTCCATCTGGTTTTCAGGACAGAGTGCTGGGCAGTGAACGAGGCATAGTGCAGAAGGGAAGCCTACCAGCCCTGGCAGAATTGGTGCCAGCCACATGTGCCTCCCGTCATTGCTGTCATTCACACCGTCAATGAGCTTGTCTGGAGTTCGAATGTCTCCACAGACTCCCTCCAGGACGTTGACGCTCTCAGGGAAAGCTGCGATGTCTGGCAAAGGGGTCAAGCATCAAGGAGAGCACCTGGCCTGGATCGCCTCCCAGCCCCATTACCATGCAAAGCCCCACAGGGCTCTCCTCCTTTGAAGCTGCGTCACGGCAGGAGCAGCTGGCACCAGGCAAGCAGACACCCCCCCCTGTTCCCGCAGAGTCCCTGCTCCGGCCAGGCCAGGCTAGGGGCTGCAGGGGAAGGGAGGCCCCCTCAGGAACGGTTCTGCCTCCAGGGCGCAAAGGATACGGTTCTGGCTTAAAGGAATCTTCTGCCCGTGTTCGTTGTACAGCTCCAGCCCGTTTAAACCAATATAATAAGGGTCCCCCCAACTCGTGAGCAGCTGGAACTGGAAGATGACTGACGGAGGCCGTTGAGGAAACGTGTCGCCCTTAAAACGCTTCCATTCCTTGGGTCCCCACAGCAGGGGGCAGGAAGCCTAGGGGCCAAAGCCTGCCTTGTGGAGGGCAGAGGCCTCGGAGGGGCTGATGGGGATGAAAGGGGGCACCCCCTTTGAGAGGGCAGCCGGCAGAGGGCCCCCAAGCCCCCATCTAGCCCAGAGGTCCAGCCGCCGGGGCCACAGAGAAGGATACAGCCACAGGGCATCAGAGGGGCTTCGTACTCCATGCTGCCTTGCTCCCTCTTCCTCACTTCGCTCCTGTCCAGGGAGGACGGAGACCGTCACAGCACCGTGAGATGCCATCGCTACTAGCCACAAAACCCCTTGTGAAATGACCACTGCCATCCAGTGGAGCCCCCCCCTGGCCAAGACTCACCCCTCGCGTGACGGAGCAACGGTGGGGCCCGCAAGGTAGTTGACGAAGAGGATCTCTTGAGCAAAGTCAAAGTGACAGCTCCCTGGTCCTTTGCGGATAAGGAAGCCCCCCGGAGGGGAGATGCAGCAGCCGTCCAGCCACACGTGGACCACCTTGGCCTAGGCAGAAGCAGAAGGCCAGGGAATGGCACCCACTGACCAACTGGAGCGCCCCCTGCCATCAAGAGCATGGAGAGCAAGCCCCCCACCCGGCACGCTGCCCACTTGGCCTCACCCCTCGATAGGTGTCCTCAGGAGATTTGTTGTAATTCCAGATGCGGAGCCCGGCAATATCTTCCACTTGGGCGAAATGGATGGTGACCAGGTGATCTTCTCCAGGGCAAAAGGGAATGAGCCACATGTGGTTGTCTTCCGTGGTGATGTTCTTTCCATCAATCAATCTAGGAGCAAGCACAGAGACTGTCTGGGGAGGGAACTTGGACACAGACGTATTGATGGCATCTCAGTTTCTGTCCCGTTGTGACGACTCCTCAGCTGCCCTCAAACCCCGGGAGCGGGCAGTGTCCCTCCTGCCCTGAGGGGTCAGAGCCAGGCAGTCTCCCCCACCACCAAAGTTCTTGGGGGCTGGAGATTTTACGGAGGCCTATCAGCAGCCGCCTGTATCTGCCTGATTCATAAGCTTCCAGCTTCTTTACTGATGCTCACTTATCCAAGGTCCTTGAGTCGTCCACGTACTCCACAAGATCGTTGAGATCCTGAGGAGAAGCCGAGAGCTGATCTGCAGAGAAGGGGACTGCGTGGCCATCCTCCTTCCCGACCACCTCAAGCCCTGTCAGTCCAAGGTAATGGGAGTCTCCCCAAGAAGCGGTGAAGTTCAGCAGCAGGCCTGGAAGGAGGAGACAGACGTGACTCGGGAGGGGGGGGGGGGGCTCTTACTGCGAGGGGGAGCTGCAGCCCAGAAAGGAACCAGTTGCTCCATTCCTCTCCAACGGAATGGATTCCCAGTTATAAAGAAATGGCCAGGGTCTATGAGGGTGGGCAGCCTAGAATCCACCCACACAAGCCCCCTCCTCCTTCAGAAGTCAGTGAAGATGGGAAGAGAGGACGTACATTTTCCAGAGTAGACTCCGGGCTCTCTGCTTGTCACGACCTCGCAGAGGGAATCAGACCTTGCAATTTGCGCCTGACTCTAAAAAAGTTTGGATAATCAAGGGGCAAAGTCAGAACAAGAATCAATTTCTTTTGATTGCAGTAGAAACATTCTGAGAAATAGAGCAGAATCCTTTAAAATTTAAGAGGTTGGAATAAAATGCAAATATCTCAAGCCGTCGATTACACAAAAGGTTTCAACTAAACACCAGAGTGGGACATTTTCAAACCCCTCTAAATCACACACACACACACACACACACATCTATCTATCTATCTATCTATCTATCTATCTATCTATCTATCTATCTATCTATCTATCTATCTATCTATCTTGTCTGTCTATCTATCTATCCATCTATCTATCTATCTATCTATCTATCTTGTCTGTCTATCTATCTATTTTGTCTGTCTGTCTATCCATTGATTGGATTTGTATGCAGCCCCGACGTGGGGCGGCTCACAACGTATCCAAAGAACATAGAAATAGGTCTAAGAATCCAATTGATATGGTTAAAAAGACTTTTAAAAATTCCAATATAGTTTAAAAGCATCCATCATCATTTGTTCAACACTAAATACTAAAATACTCAATACTAAAACACTGGCTGGTCTAATGGCCCCAAGCCTGGCGGCATAAATAGGTCTTTAAACTTTTACAGAAGGCAAGGAGGGTGGGGGCAGTGAGAATCTCCAGGGGGAGCTGATTCCAGAGGGCCGGGGCCCCCACAGAGAAGGCTTTCCTCTAGGCCCCTTGTCTGGTTGACGGGGCCCTGAGGAGGCCACCCCTGTGGGACCTGACCGGGTGCTGGGATTCGTGTGGCAGAAGGCGGTCTCGGAGGTCATCTGGCCCGATGCCTCTCTAGGTCATCACCCACCCTTTGAGAAAGTGGTACTCTGACCGCTGGAACTCTCACCGGCTTGTCTTCCATCCTGGACCCTGCCTGAGTGAAGGGCCTCTCCTCCCCTTCCCCATCAGCTGTCCTCGGCCTCTTCAGCTCCTCCTCGTAGCCCAGGCTGCCCCTGCTTTCGCTTTCTTCCTCGCAGGACTCGTCGTAGCAGTAAATGGCCTCCAGAATGTCCTCATCAGTGGTGAACAGGATGGTGTCTCCAAACTGCTCTGGACCTGAAACATTGTGGACTTTATGGGGACGATATCTCCACTAGATGGGAAGCTCTTCCTGCTCCCTTCCTGGAAGTCCTACTTATAAAGACCCAGGCAAGGGAGGAAGAACAAGAACTGAAGTCTGTATTCAGGTGCTGCCTTGATCCAGCCAATGGGGGGAGTCAAAAGACTATCAGGGAAAAGGTCAGGACATCTACACCAGGTCAGAGCACGAGATGGACTTGCCTTCTGCAGAGGGGTCCTGTCTGGCCTAGGACTAGCAAATGCTCTGGTGGGATTTTGCCCATTTATTTTGGCTAATACCTGGCCCTTTCCAATGGCCCTGGCTTCCTGTATGAGTGGACATAACCACGGAGCAGCCAAGGGTCTTACACCAGGCAACCTTGAATACAAAAGCCAAACACTCACCCACAAACTAAGCCAGTTGTTCCCCCCAGCTTACTACTGGCTTTAATGAAAAGTCCACTTCTCTTGTACAATTAAGTCAGGAAAGAAGGAAGGCTAGCTAGCTGGGTGACCAGGGCCAAAGTCCACCCCTCCAATGCACCCACCCACCCACCCCCGCTCTTTGAAAACCCAGGTTTGAAATCGGAGACGGTCTGCCCGCTACCTCCAGCCAGTGTCCCTGAAGCCTTGGCAATTTCCCCTTGGAAAATGCAGCGTCCGTCCAGGAAGATGGAGAGGTCCCTCACCCCCCGGAAGGAATGGATGCGAGACTTGTTGTAATTCCAGATGCGGATCATGGCCACCTCGCAGGGCTTGGCAAAGTCCAGGGAAACACAGTGGGACTTTCCCGGGGTGAAGGGGGCCAGCCAGAGGTGCATGTCGTCCTGGGTCCGGTTCACTCCATCCAGCAGATTCGTGGCCACCCGGGGGTCTTTGCCATAGGCTGGCAAGATGTTGATGTCCGGTGGGCTGGCTGCGACCCTCGCCACCTGGATGGGCTCTCCCTTGGAGCTGAACAGCTCGAGCCCATTCAGGCCAACGTAGTGCCTGTCCCCCCAGGTGGACCGGATGTCAATGTGCAAGCGCTGGCCGTGAGGCAGGACGGGGATCTTAAACTCGCCCTCCTCCTCCTCCTCCTCTCCCAGGTCGGAGGAGCTGTCGGCCTGGGGCCCCTGCAGCCCCCGTGCCTGGTCCTTTGGGCTGAGCTTCTGCTCATCTTGGCGGCTAATTCTCTGCTGGTGGAGGAACTCATCAAAAATGTCCCCTTGGAAGTCCATGTTGGAGATCCGGCCACGGTGGGAATGGTTGAATTTCAGCAGAGAATTCCAGGACTCCTGCAGCGTGTGCTCCTGCGAAGTGCCCCACTTGCCTCTCGAGGGCCTGGTGCTGCCCTTGGCCGGGGGCGGCTCCTCTGGAAGGGAGAAGTTAGCGTCGCCTTTCAAACAAAATGTGCAAATAAAAAGAGCAGCAAGTAGGGGCAAAACCCAGGAGGGGCCTGGGAAGGTCGGACTCTGCTCAGAATGTGGGTGACCAGACAGTCCCTGGAACTGTGATGGCCAAGCCTAGGGCATGCGTGCCTGGAACCCTGCCTGCTCAGCCCCATCCAGCGCGCATGGCTGCTCGGGCCACTGACCCTTGGCTGGCTCCACCCAGCCCGCCCCTCCTCCCCCAGGTGTCCCCACACGGCCTGTTTTGGGTGCCAGGTAAGTCCAGGGTTCACACGGAGGCTCTGGGGGGCCCTTTCCACCCTCCCCGGGGCCCAGGAAAGCCCCCGGAGCCCCAGGAGCGTGAAGACCAGGGGGGCCAGCGGAATTCAGGAAATGCACCGTTACCTGCTTCCAGAGGCTTTGGGGAGGCCTGCTAGGGCACGTGTGTGTGTGTGCGTGTGTGTCATGTGCAGGTATGTGGGGGGGGGGGGGGCAGAACGGGGGGATGTGTGCATGCATGCAGGGGGCATTGAATTATGGTGGGGATGCCCGCCACTGCACACACACAGCCGCCCCAAGTCTATGGGGAGGGGCGGCATACAAATCTAATAAATAATAATAATAATAATAATTATTATTATTATTATTACTACTACTACTACTTCTGGCACCCGAGGGAAGGGAGATTTGCCACCCCTGCCCTGGGAGATCTGAGAGAACCTGACCCGCATCGGCTCTGACCTTTGTCCAGGGCAGCTTCCTCTGCACAGGAGGGGTGGCTGGATTCTCCCTTCTCTCCAAGACCTTGGCCGGAGAGAAGCCGCTCTGGTGGACTGCTAGGTTTATAAAGCAGTGGCTTCAGGAAATCCAGGCCAGGGATGGACCCCTGGGTCTCCTCGGGGGCTCTCTCGCCTGCTCCTGGGGCCTGGCTGCTGGGCTGCTCTTCCTCGGCTGGAGAGGGGCCCCCGTCCGATGCCCCTAGGCAGCCTCTCTCGATGCCCCCCGGAGGCAGCTGGGCTTGCAACCCCAACGGAGGCCGCTCTTCCTCTCCACAGCCAGCCTGCATCTCCCGCTTTGCCTCAGGGGAGGTCAGACTGGCCGGCCAGGAGTGTAGCCCCGCTGCTTTCTCACTCAGGGAACCGTCGCCCTCGGGGGAGACCAGCGAGGGGAGGCTGCTGAGGTTTGGGCTGGGTGGGAGGTCAGCATCCTCGGTCCCTTTTAGGGAAGGCTTCCGAGGGAGCAGCAGCAGCTTGTCCAGCTCCTGGCCCGGGTCTGCAGAGGCCCAGCTTGCATCTCTCCTCCCCTTTGCAGGAGGGGGCAGGTCCGTGGGGAGATTGATGGAGGTGCAGCCGCTGCCGTCGGGATCATGAGCCAAGCGGCCCTTCTGCAGCTCCCCAGCAAAGACCAGGCACCCGTCCACATATGCAATAATGTTTCTCGCTCCGATATTCAGATCCTGGCAAGACAAAGAAAGAAGTTCTAGTGGGCCAGCAGAAGGCCACCTCCAGATTTCCCAGTGTTCATGTTCCCAATGGGTGGGGAACTGACGAGGCCCCCGCTGAGATCTGAGAAACTGAATGTACAACGTGCGGAGGAAGTGGGTTGAGAAACGGGCAGAGGTCTCCCGTCCAGGGTTCCCCTGGCTCTCAGTTTGGGATGGGCCCTGAAAGACTGGGCAGCACGGCCAAGCCTCATTCATAATCTCCTGCAGTGGGGCACAACCTCGCGGTTCCCCATCTGGCCACCCAGAGCTGCTCCCCCCAGTGGTTTGCTCAGAAAAGGAGAATGGCAGGAAGAAGCCAAATGGTCAGCTCTTGGTTCTGGCCCAGCTGGCACAAGGGGAGGGGTCAGTCCAAAGGGGCAAGACAGAGCTGGAGAGGTCAAGTGGGGCGCTTCTGATTCAAAGGCCACTTGGGAACCTATATGACAACCCCACAAGCAGACTGAATTAGAAGAGGTACCAACCCCTCTTGCTAAGTTCACTGCTGGGAACAAGGCGTCAAGGGCCGGGATTGGCTTCTCCTTAATCCCTCCTGTTAAATCCTCTTGGCCACATGGACTAGCTGGGGCCACAGCAAAGAAACCAGCTTGCTCTGCAGACTCAGGGCTCTTTTTCTAAAAGAACCCCCTGTTCCACCTACGAAGAGACCCAGCGTGTCACCCTTGGGCCAGGGGGCAGGGGGGCATGAAGGAGGGCCGCACCTTCATACAAAAACATTCCATTGCCAAACATTTCCAGCAGCAACATAACAATTCAACCTTGCTTAAAAAATAGAATAATTTCAACCTAGTTAGAATTAATCCAAATAAAAGTTGGCAGCCGTGGCTGCTTTGGCCCCCTCCCTTCTCCTTTCTAGGAAAAAGCAAAGCTCACTTACACCATCAGTGGTCGAGCTGTAGTTCCAGATCCTGATTCTGGACAGGCCAAAGTCTCTGGAGAGGCTGGGGTTTCGGACAATGAAGTACAGCTGCACTGGGGGCTGGAAGAGGCACGACCAGCGGAGAAGTTCTCTGGGGGGGACCTACAAGACAAGGCAGCTGATGAAGAAGCACCGCACTGGCCCTGGGAGCCCTCTCAGTAGCCCCTGAGCAGGCAGAGTCTCCTTGGAAGGGTCAGGCTGACCTGCTGAGCCTAATCCGCTTCAGTGCTAATAAGAATGCCCGTGTGTGTGTGTGTGTGTGTGTGTGTGTAGTGAGGATTAGCATCGCTGACGGCCTCCTTTTTCCTGGGGAGGCATCAGTTAGCCTAAAAAGAAAGTTCTTAGTCTCACCGCAATAAAACAACAAGCCAGTTCAAAATTTGGTTGTACATATCTTTTGTCATGCATACAACTCTTTCAGTGTGAAGATGTGTTGCTTCTGTCTCTACTGCAGTTCTTATGCTAGAGATTAAAACCACACAGCTCACAGCTACTGTGCAACCCACAGGCCCTGGAACGTGACTGATAGATCTGGTTCTTTGCAACAGCTAGCAAAGCTTTAGTCCCAAAGCAACCGTGCCCATCCCATCACAGCCACTACCTGGGCAGAAGAAACAGAACCCGACATTCCACCAAGGAGTGGGAAGCTTTGCAAGAATCCCACTTCGATGCCAGCTGTTTCGGAAATAAACAACCCCTGGGGCAGATTCACTTGATTTATAGATGGAAATTAAATAAATAAACCTGTGTGCAAAATTATGTCTGTCGCTCCCTGAAAATCAACCATGGGGGGCTCACGTTTGTCCTCCGGTTGACTAAGCAGCTCAGCTCTCCAGGTGGGTCCGCATGTCGGATGTCCACATCGTGAGGCGACACAAACATTCTCTCAAAATCCAAATCAAAGAACTCCACTTCTGTCAGACCCACACGAGACACATCTCCCCAGTTGGAGAGGATCTCTATCGTGACGTAGATGGCATCCCGGAACTCCTTTTCCAACCCCACGTGGTCCTGGAAAGGAAAATTCAGGACATCACCAATCTCAAACTGACCTGAACGTGGCATTCCTGAGGCCTGGAGGGGCCCAGATGGGTCCTGTCTGGCTCAAGCAAGCCTTCCCCTCCAGGCCAATACCAGGCACAGAATACTAAGGGCTCCAACCCCACATTTCTGCCCTCTTGGTTTACACATGAGGTGTTGGATTGCTCTTTTTTTCAGAAGAAAGCTGTCCGGAGTTCGCATTCTCTCCAGGACAATCCAACCCATTTTGATTGTTGCTAAATAACACAACTGGGATGAAGATGAGGGAACTGCTATAAAAACTTGACTTGCTTCCTACCAGAACAGGGAGCTGCAGCTGTCCAAAGCCCAAAGCTGCAGGGCCCCGGTAGACGGAAGAAGCCTCAGACTTTTGCAGAGCTTTGGAAAGTCTCTTCTGTTGCCTGGACATTGAGGAGAGATCACAGGAGAACAAGCAGCAAAGTCAGTGTGGACCCAGGAGGGCCATTGATTTGAACTCATTCAGATGCTCAGAAGCTCTCAAGAGGAGGGGGAGATGAAGGGGGAGAAGGAGGGGCAAGTGGCAGCGCTGACAGTGGTGAACAATCCAGCCCTGCGTTTTTGCTAAATGGCTCAATGCCCACACGTGGACCATCGGGGGCTTGAGACAATATGCCCCCATTAGTTTTTTTGATAAAGAATACTGGTGCAAGTTTGAAAAATATGGAATGTTATAAACCAAAAACCAGAAAGCTGAAATGCCGTCCGTTGTATTGCTCAGAGCACAAAGTTCACAACTGACCTTGTCTCAAGCTTTTTTGCTAGAGCTCTCCCCAGGCCCCCTTCGCAGAGGGGGAGACCTGCCTTCTGGGGGTAGGGGGTGGGGGGCAGGACTAGCAAAGGAATCCGCTGGACAACATCATCATGCAGAGATAAAAGTGTATCGGCTCAGAACTCATCTTACACCTGGCAATGGGCCCAAAAGGATTCAAAACTGCCACCTGTTTTCCAGAACTCCAGTCTGTTCCAGAGCTGCGGTGGAGACAACGGGATCCTCCTGCTGTCTTGGAGGAAGGTCCACTGTTGCAGAACCAGAAGCCAGCACTGACTGTACAGAAGGGAAACAAGGACAAACTCACAAGAACATATACCTCCAATGGATGGATGGATGGATGGATGGATGGATGGATGGATGGATGGATGGATGGATGAATAGTGCTTCAGTTACCAGAGAACGAAACTGAGGGCTGGTCTGAATTGGGGGGGTGGGGGTGTCAGACTATCTGCAGAACTCACACACCCTATTCAAGCGGTCAAGGTGCCTCACCCAGGACTCTTGGCAGAGAATATTCTACCTGTCTTTCCTTTCACCGACCACAATCACTAGCTAGATGATTCTGGGCAGAGATTCTACAAATATCAGCAAGGTCAATCTTGAGTAAGACTCTGTCAGGGCCACACAAGGACCGATGGCTTCTACACACAGGGGCTTCCTTTTCAGGAATGGGAAAGACTCCAGGCAAACACCAGAGGCTTCTCTTCTTTGAAAGGTATTAAATTACTGCCCTCCTGAAATGTGACTGAAGTAAAACCAGTAATAAGTGAATGGACATTCTCTCATCTAGGGGAGATTTCTCTGACTTCAATCCTTACTGATCTAGTATCCACTGGTCAAAATGTTCTATAACAGACTGCAAAAAGGAGGCAGGAGAAGTCTTCTTAAGAAATCTAGTCTCTGTTTCATAGTCTGCAAAAAAGAAAAAAACCTGGGAACCCAAGGAAAGAGCAGAGCGCCCAGGGTCCATTTCAAGGCAAATGATTCCAAAGGGACATTTTGGAAGAACCACCCTGACCCTGCCAGACCTCCCTGTGCAGTGGCCAAATGGTCCGCTTCCACAGCAGACCCCAGGCGGAGCAGGGAAGTCTGCGGCCAGTCGCCTGTTGCGGCCGCCTTGAACGAGACGGGTCCCCCCCCCCCGTGCCACTGACCTCTGCAGAGACCTCCAGCTGCCTGCAGAGCAGCTCCCTCTGCAGCGTCTCGTTTTCTGCCTGCATCGCTTGGAGGACGACAGAAGCCGCGTGGGCTGGGTCTTTCTTCTCACAGACGTTTTTCCGAACGGCTGAGAGCGGCCTTTCTGACCGGCTTATTGGTCCTGCAAAAGGAAGCCGGAGGGAAGCAGGCTGGCTCTCAGACATCCCCACGCTAAGATTCTGGAGTGACAGGAGTGGGAACTCCTAGACAGCCTAGAGACCAACAAGAGCAGAACGTAGTGGCAGCCCAGACAGATGCCAGAAAAATAATGCAGTGCCTGGTTCCAGCCAAGACTAACCCGAGCCCACCGAGGGAAAAGAGGTGGCTGCCTCCTGTGTCAGTCCCACGGAACGGGCCAAGCAGGACCTGATGATTCTGGGCAGCAATATTTCAAGAGCAGCAGCAGCAGCAGCAGAATTAGGGTGGGGAATGTAAGTGTTCCACAAACTCTAGTATACAATTATAGAAGGGCTGCATGTGGGAACAGCTTTACTGAAGGAGATATTTAAGGTGGTGGGAAAAACAGAATGAACAAGAAATATTTCAGCGATATTGATGCTGAACTATGTTTATGCACCAAGAAAAACTAGGAGAGTGACAGGCAAAGGAATAGAACAAACAGTAGAACCCAAAATGCTAATTAACAGAAAGAAAATTGAGTAAAGTGGCCCCTTTGTCTGGCCAGAGGCAGATTCTCAAACTAATGTTCCCAAACACAGCTGCTACCCTAAGGCCTGGCATTGACATCTAAGAAGACCTGCTATCCCAATCCAGACAATCACACCAGAGGGCACAATCCTCTCATTCTCTCCAGGAGAGTGTTCTACTTAGCCAGGAGAGGTGACCAGCATCAGAAAACCAATGGGGATTATTCTGAGCAGAGAAATGACACCACGGCAGCTCCTGTAGGCCTGTCAGCCTCTTAGAAACAATCTCTCTCTTACTAGAGGCAGTTCCTTCCTGTTCGTCCAGGTACCGGGGACCCACAGCTGCCGGACTCATGGGGTTGATGGGCAGGTAGGTTTCAGCGGTGCCCTTCCTTTTTGCAGACAGACTCTGCTCCTTCTTCTTCTTAAGGCCTGCAGGAAGAGCGGACACCAACACCAGGGACTTATTCTGAAGGCAGCTGGCATCCAGCACAGCCTTCTGGGGACAGCCTTTCAATGCAACTGAGCAGAAGGTAAGGGAAGCACCTGGAGACTCAAGAGGCCATCTCTGCCCTTGTTTATCAGGCACCTAAGGGCCCCCTCTTTTTTAGCCCTTGATTCCGAAGATAAAAAACAATCAGCACAGCACTGGATTTATCCAGTCAATTTGTAAAATGCTTTTTAGTGAAGTTGTTTTAGAATTGTTTTTTCTCAACGTTCCATTTTTATGACAGAACACATACGCCTTAAAATATATCAATAAGAGACACATACATTTTCCATATTTCATAAACCAATCTCTTATTCCGCACCTTTTTCAACTCCTGTTCTTCAGTCTGTCTCTACACCCCCCTCCCTCAACCTTCATCCCCTCTTCCTCCATTCTCACTCCTTCCCCTTGCCTCCATTCATCATCTCTCTACTTACTCTCTTCTACCTCCTCCTCCTCCTCCTCCTTCCTCCTCTTCCCTTTGATACCGTTCCCCGTGTCTCTCATCTTCGTTCAACTTATGTTTGGCAGACTGATAACATGTTCCTTATTTTGATACTAACGGTGCCACTTCCCAAATAATTATTTTTGTTTCATTTCTATATTTTATAATTTCTATAACCTTGGCATTTATTACACCACTCTAATGGCACCTAATCCCCTAGTTTTGTCTCCTGGGTCAACTACCAATTAATTCAATTTTTGTTTTTAAAACATTGCTATGACTTAATTTTACTAGTTAATTATTATTCCTTAGGCCTCTTAATTTTATTGCTTTCTCTCTTCCTAGTATCTTTACTTATCTTTGCCCCCCCCATTACAATCAGTTCTAGTCACCCAATGAATTGTATTTTTCAACTTATCTTAAAATCTCAAGCTAATATTTCTTGTTCTTGTTCACTTTTACATTGTATTTACTTCAGTGACATCAATAATACACAAATTCCTTTCACTGTATTGTTTACAAAGTGTTCTCAGATATCAGACATATCTTATATAAAGAAATAATAATTTTAGAATTTATGCTTTCTTCTAATAATTCATTTGATACAACCAGTTTTACATCAACCTGATAAAGAGTATAATGCTACAATCTTTTTTAACTTAGTAATCACATTGTTTATTTAATCTAAACTCCTATCTTTAATCTTTTAGTTGTATTATTCCCTATTAGTAATAATTATAACTATATTAAAATATTAAAAAATGAAAGAGATGACGAGAGAAATCTCTTTCCTCTATCTTCAATCACTTCATTCAGTTTTCCATTCTCCTTTTCTTAACCTCTATTTTTCCTTCCTTTTACCTTTATAGCCCCAGCTTCTTTCCCTCTAAACATTTTTCCTCTTTGTAAGTATAATATTTGCCTAATTCTAAATTTACCTCTTCTTAATTTCTTCCCTATATTTCCCACTTCTATTTTAAGTGGTTTCCTCCAATACCAATATTTTTTCCCTAGTCTTTTTGTCACTGCGAAACCCAGTGTAATCATCATAGGTTTCATCATGCTCATCTATTTGTCCATTCAGAATGCTTTTTTTCCTGCCACTGTAAATCCAAGTATATTCATCAGTCCGGTTGCCCTTTCCTAGTTCCTTCTTTTCCTTGTCTTCTTGCTCATTAATTTCATATTTATTGTAACTATTTTCTCTAATTCCTCATTATCGTCATTGTTGTCCTCAAGATCTTTCTACTTTTCTTTGCCCACCCCAAGTCCCAAAAAATTTCTTTTCAGTTCAACATCTTTTATAACTAGATGAGTCTCTTTCAAAATTGCCATTAATTTTTCACAATCAATTGTTTCCATATCCCCGGTATCAAAATTCACCATTTTTGCAACTAATCCAACTGCTAACAATTGTTGTTTTGCGGCCTTTTCAGTTGTCTTCTTTTAAAAGAAATGCTACCTGTTACAGCACTTAGGTTGTTCAAGCTCCAAATCCCTCTGATCTTTCGATACTGTAGTTAAGTAAATCCAAAATGTCTTTTACTACAATAACAAATTAGTCATAATTCTGTATTATGCAAATATCAAAGTTGGGTCCAGATGGCATCCATCCCAGAGTTCTTAAAGAACTCAGATCTGTCATTGCTACCCCCCTGACTGATTTGTTTAACCAATCCCTGTTAACAGGAGATGTTCCTGAGGATTGGAGAATGGCCAGTGTTGTGCCTATCCACAAGAAGGGCAGTAGAGAAGAAGCTGGAAACTACAGGCCAGTTAGCTTGACATCAGTTGTAGTTAAAATGATGGAGACTCTACTCAAAAAGAGGATAAATCAGCATCTAAAAAACAATAACTTATTGGACCCAAATCAGCATGGCTTTACTGAAGGCAAATCGTGTCAGACTAATCTCATTGAGTTCTTTGACTATGTCACAAAGGTGTTGGATCAAGGTGGTGCCGTGGATATTGCCTATCTGGATTTCAGCAAAGCCTTTGATACGGTTCCACATAAAGAGCTGATAGATAAATTAGTGGAGATTGGACTTAATCCCTGGATAGTTCAGTGGATTTCAAGCTGGCTGAAGCATAGACATCAGAGAGTTATTGTTAATGGCGAGTATTCTGAGCAGAGACAGGTTACAAGCGGTGTGCCACAAGGGTCTGTTCTGGGTCCTATTCTTTTTAATATGTTTGTGAGTGACATAGGGGAAGGTTTGGTAGGGAAGGTTTGCCTATTTGCCGATGACTCTAAAGTGTGCAATAGGGTTGATATTCCTGGAGGGGTCTGTAATATGGTAAATGATTTAGCGTTACTAGATAAATGGTCAAAGCAATGGAAACTGCAGTTTAATGTTTCCAAATGTAAAATAATGCACTTGGGGAAAAGGAATCCTAAATCTGAGTATTGCATTGGCAGTTCTGTGTTAGCAAAAACTTCAGAAGAGAAGGATTTAGGGGTAGTGATTTCTGACAGTCTCAAAATGGGTGAGCACTGTGGTCGGGCGGTAGGAAAGGCAAGTAGGATGCTTGGCTGCATAGCTAGAGGTATAACAAGCAGGAAGAGGGAGATTGTGATCCCCTTATATAGAGCGCTGTTGAGACCACATTTGGAGTACTGTGTTCAGTTCTGGAGACCTCACCTATAAAAAGATATTGACAAAATTGAACGGGTCCAAAGACGGGCTACAAGAATGGTGGAAGGTCTGAAGTATAAAACGTATCAGGAAAGACTTAATGAACTCAATCTGTATAGTCTGGAAGACAGAAGGAAAAGGGGGGACATGATCGAAACATTTAAATATGTTAAAGGGTTAAATAGGGTTCAGGAGGGAAGTGTTTTTAACAGGAAAGTGAACACAAGAACAAGGGGACACAATCTGAAGTTAGTTGGGGGAAAGATCAAAGGCAACATGAGAAAGTATTATTTTACTGAAAGAGTAGTAGATCCTTGGAACAAACTTCCAGCAGACGTGGTTGGTAAATCCACAGTAACCGAATTTAAACATGCCTGGGATAAACATATATCCATTGTAAGATAAAATACAGGAAATAGTAAAAGGGCAGACTAGATGGACCATGGGGTCTTTTTCTGCCGTCAGTCTTCTATGTTTCTATGTTTTGATATTTGCCTTTAATAAGAAGCTGTCAAGAAGTCCATTAAAATATTAAGTCCTCCAACCAGAGGATGTCACTCAGTGTTATCCAAATTTGTTTCTCTATTCTAGTACATATGTATTTTAAATCAATTCTATTTAAAAAATAGAATCTTTATTTCATCTTCTTTGCAAAGCTTTTAAATAGTCACAACGAATTTAAAGAAGTTCTGAGTCCCCAAAAGATGGGCAAGGATTTTGATTCCACTTTTCTTAAAAAGTTCTCTATGGTTCCCAGTTGGCTAGATAGCCACTTTCCAAATTTCCTGTCCTTTTGTTCCCCTTTTAAGTCTTTCCAAACATTTTGTTTAGGCTTCTATCGGCAATAAAGACCCACCACCTTTCTATTTTCTATCCTCTCCAGCACATAGTCTTATATCTTGCTTCTCAGGTGACTTCACTCTAAGCAATCCATCTGTTTGTGGCCACCGCAACTAGGATGAGTTGTTTTCCAGCCGGCGGCGGTCAGGAGCTCTTGTCAGCTCTTTGGGGGAGGGGGGGGTTGCCATCCCTCCCAGGAAACTGAGTGGTTCCGACCTAGTTCCGAATGAACCAGTCTCAAGTGGCGTTGGTATCGGGATTTCCCGCAGAACGCGGGGAACTCCATGTCACCATGGCGTTTGGCCATGCCCCTCTCCCTTTTTAGTGAAGATTTCATAACAATGGTAAAAGACAATATATACTAAGCGTTCTCTCTCTCTCTCCCCCTTTCTCTCTCTATCAAAGAAAGAATAAACAAGGGAGAACAACAAGTGTAAAGGGAAAAAGGACAAATAAGGAGAAAAATATGTAAAGGAGTGACTTCTCACGTTCATCACAAAGAGGTCAAAGTTAGTTCTTCTCCCCCCTGCTGTCAGTGGACCCACCTGGGCAGTTTGTCTTGAACTCCAGCACAAGAGGCTCAGCAGCTGGAGCAGAGTCTGTGCCTGGTAGAGGGGAGAGAGCTGGTGCGTTGGCAAGGAGCAGCTCCATGGTGGCCCCCCGCAGACATTCAGCCGGTTCTTTCTTCTCAGAAACGTCGGTGGGAACCTCCTCCTCGATGGAGTCGGAATCCTCGGAACATTCCCCTTTCACTTTGTTTTGGCTCCTGGCAAACTCCAAGCTTTGCTGGAGTTCCTGGCACAAAAAGAAAGAGCTCAAACATTGTAAAACCGCTTGGCAGATTTAAGCTCCAACTTCTCCAGATGTTACTGAAGGGAAACTTGGGAGGGCCACTGCAAATCAAAGCAGATAACTCTGAAGAAAACATCTGATTTAAAGTAAAATCTGGATTAACATATAAATGAATGAAATTTGCATTCATAGTTACTTCAAACCTAATTATCACCCACTACCAAATGAACCGAGGAAAAAAGCACACACACACATGCACGCAGCTGAGTGTGATAGCTAACCATAGCCAAGATACAGGAGATGTGATAATGGCTGCCCACTAGAACAGGGCAGGGGGGTGGCTAAAGGTCGTTATCCGTGATGGCTAGTTAAACCCACCCAGAGGGCCATCTGAGTGCCAATTGCTGGACTGGAGAGCCAGATGCTTGAGAAAATATATCTTTGATGTGATCTGCAAGATCCCCTTGATATCCTTCTGCCCAAGGTTACTCTCTGGGAGGAAGGAAAGAGTGCGTCCAAATGCCCATGCTGGTGTTTCGTCTTTCATAAACAGAAGGTTTGATGCAGCAGATCTATTTACCCGGAAAGTATCGTTCTCTTCATAGTCGGTTGTCTGCAGATCTAAACTTTCCTCAGATTCAAAATCCTCAGAATATCCACAAGGGGGAGCAATGCAGAGCCTAGGTCCAGTTTCTGTCTTGATTTGCACAGCTTTCTGAAAGGTTGAGAACAATCAGTACAGTACATAGTCTGCATTGGTTGCCGATCAGTTTCCGGTCACAATTCAAAGTGTTATGACCTATAAAGCCCTTCATGGCACCGGACCAGATTATCTCCAGGACCGCCTTCTGCCGCACGAATCCCAGCGACTGGTCAGGTCCCACAGAGTGGGCCTTCTCCGAGTCCCGTCAACTAAACAATGTCGTTTGGCGGGACCCAGGGGAAGAGCCTTGTCTGTGGCGGCCCCGGCCCTCTGGAACCAACTCCCCCCAGAGATTAGAATTGCCCCCACCCTCCTCGCCTTTCGTAAGCTCCTTAAAACCCACCTCTGCCGCCAGGCATAGGGGAACTGAGATGCTCTTTCCCTCTAGGCCTCTACAATTTATGCATGGTATGTTTGTATGTATGTATGTTTAGTTTTATAAATAAGGGAGGTTTTTTTAGTTGTTTTAGTATTGGATTGTTACATGCTGTTTTTATCATTGTTGTTAGTCGTCCCGAGTCCACAAAGAGGGGCGGCATACAAATCCAATAAATAAATAAATAAATAATACTATTACAGCCTTGAGAAATGTTGCTTTTAGAACTGTACCCGTCACAAAATTCAGGAACCAAAAGTCTGATTTTGACTTGATCCAGACCGGCTCCACAATTCTGTCCTTGTTTTTGTTTTGGGATCGCCTTTATGTCTTCTAACAGATATTAGTTCTCAGTGTTTCTCTCTTATGTCTTTGTCTATGATTGGACTTCTAACCTGAAGGGTTTTACAATGCCCTATTTAAAAAAGTGAAGAATACTGCATGCCTAAACACAACACTTCACTTATTTATATTTGTTGCATGTTGCTGTAATCCAAAAAGATGCCTCCTTTTTTTCATACCTGGAGCCATTCCCGACGTTGGATTTTACTAGGTGCACTTTGGGTGCTCCTCTCTCGCTGCTCTCCTTGTTTTAACAGGTCTTTGGTATTTAGAGCTGAAAGGAAATGGGACAAACAGTATGAGAAAAAGGGTCAAACTCCAGGCCCCCTGCATAGTGGAGGGATTTAGTTTGTTTATTAGCATGATTTCTATGCTGCCCCAATTAGAGATACTGGCTAATAAACCATTTTCAGGATGCGTGGGTGGGAACTAATCCTTTGAACTTCGGCATAGACCTTTGGGACACTATGGCGCATATGGTGCACTACATTATCAGAGTCACTCTACATCAGTGATGGGGAACCTTTCTGGCACCAAGTGCCCAAACTGGAACCCACATGCATGTGTGTCTATGTGCATGTGCCAGAAATCCAAAGATCAGCTGGGCGGCATACACATGCCTGTTTTATGGCTGTTTTGGGGACCGTTTTACGGCCATTTTGGGGGCCAAAAATGACCAGAGAGCCAGCCTAGAAAACGGCTTGTTTTGGGGACCAATTTCAAGTTCTTTTCCGGTGTTCCGGCGCCCACGAAGACCAGCTGGCTGGAAACCAAAAGATTAGCTGGCAACAGTGTGTGCCCACTGAAAGGGCTCTACTGGCACGTGTGCCCTAGGTTTGCCATTATAGTATGCATAGGTTCGCTCTATACAGTGTGTGTGTGTGTGTGTGTGTGTGTGTGTGTGTGTGTATAAGCACTCTTCCAGACAGGGGAGCGGTCGGTGAAAGCTGTCACAGAGGGAAAAAAGACTGACAGCATATGTCAACTTTCACAATTCACACAGCTGTTATCACTACCAGGAACCTCATGACTGAAAATGGAAACTGAAACTACTTGAGAAAAGAGATTTACTGAAAGTGAAGGAAATGTTCACCCAAAGTGGGTGATGCTTACTAGTTTGCGGCTTATTTTGGGCCTTCCATAAATAATGGAAATCGTCCGCCCTCTGCGCTCAAGAAAATGAGGCGTTTTCTCAGACTGGATGCTATGGGTCAAACTTGTTATTTACTGTAAAAAACCTTCTGCTTTTATGTTCGAAAACCCCCAGCAACCTCAACCAGAGGCGACGCTGATCCCCCCCCCCCTCCGGCTGGTCGCGACCGGCAAAGAACTCACGGTTCGCTCTGGGGGTTCGCGCGCCGCCGCCGCTCCCGGGAAGGGCCGGAGTGCTGACTTTGCGGCCGCGGCTGGCCTCCGAGTTGGCGCCATTCACGTACAAAGTGAAGCCCTGCTCCAGCTGCTTCAGCCGGAGCTGCAGCGGGTCCTTCCTCTCCAGGGCCTTCAGGATCCTGGAACCGAAAACAGGGCAGTTCCTGGCGACGGCGGGCGGGCGGACCCCCCGGCCCAGCACCCGCCCTTCCGCGGGCAGGCGGCCCACCTGTTTCTCTGCTGCAGCAGCACCAAGTGCTCGTCGTGCTTCTCGTCGAAGTCGGTCACCATGGCCTCGGCTTACGCGCGCCTGAAACGCGAAGCCTGAGGAGCGCCTGCCGAGCCCCGCCCGCTCTCTCGGGCCTGACCCACGGGGCGGACGGCTGTCCGCGAGAACCCCCGCCGCTGCCTGCCGTCCCCAACCAGGCCGCCGGGCCCAGCCAGGCGCGGCGAAGCTGCCTCAGCGACAGGCCCGCCGCCGCCGCCGCCGCCGCCGCCTGTTGGGCCGTTGCCGTGGTTACCGCGCCTCGGGCGTCGCGCGCCTCGGCGTCACTTCCTGCGCGCCGCCGCCCATCGGGCGCCGGGCAGCCATGGAGGCGCTGTGGGCCGCGCTGGACGAGGTGGCCCTGGAGGGGCTGGACGGCGTCACCCTCGGCGCGCTCTGGGACCGGCTGGCGGGCCGCGGGCCGCCCTTCCCGCTGCCCCTGGAGCCGGGCACCCGGCAGCTGCTGTGGGCCACGCTGGCTGCGCAGGCCGAGCTCCGCTTCCACCTGCTGCCCCAGCCGCGCCCGCCGCTGCACCTCTTCGACCGGTGAGGCCTGGCCGGGGCGCCGGCGGGGAGTGCGGGGGCGGAGGGCGCCTGGCTCGGCCGGTGGAGGCGCGGGCGGGTCGTGACTAACGTTCGTTCCCAGCTACGAGGAAATCGACCTTGAGACGGGGATTCTGGAGACCAAGCGGGACCCCGTCCCATTAAGCGACATTTACCCGGTGCATATGGTTTTGGACGAGGGCGTGCAGGGCTCCTGCCAGTATTTGAAAGAGAGACTGGACATTACTGATCGGGTCAGGACGAAGGACATGCAGCCCAGTTGCACCTACGCGGAGGCTTATGAGAAGTGAGTAGGCTTTGATTGCTGCGGGCCTCTTCTTTTTAATACCCACGTGCACTTCGTTTGCTTGTCCTGTTTAGAAGGAAATGGCCCCCGACCACCAAACAAGTAATAAGCAGCCCAACGAAGGGATCCCCAAGGCAGTTCCCACCAAGGCTGAAAGGGCAGGCCGCTAGAATAGTAAATGAGGACAAACTGCTCTCCCTGCCGGCACTAATACCTAGTTACCTAGTTGGGGTAATGAAAGGTCTGTAAGAAAAGAACCCAACTCAGAGAGCAATGAGGACCCCACATGTGTGTCTGGATGGAGCTTATTCCAAAGGGCAGGAATAAACCAGACTCTGGGTGCCACCAAATTGTATTCTTCTAATTTATGGAACCTGAAGTGTACCCGTTCAGCTTGATTGAATTGGACAGGCGTAGATAACTGAAGATAAGTGATGGCCATGGGGGGCTTTAAAGGTGTGATCACCAGAAGCAAAATGACAGTTTCCCATTAATTGGTGGGCTGTGGGAGGAATTGTCATTGCATTGTCTGCTTGTGGTTGATGTGGTCTATCTACAATTCAGGAGGCTGGTGACAATATTGCTGGAGAACAGAAAGTGCTGTCTGTCTTTTGGGGATTCTCAAAGTGAACTCTTCTTTTTACTTTGCAGTTGGGGAGAGAAGCTGGTCATTGTTGCCTCCCAGGTATTGCGCCACAGGGCACTAATAGATTGGGAAGGGGATCCAGACTTAAAGCTTCCAGACTTCTCTTACTGCATTTTGGAGCGATTAGGACGAGCTCGCTGGCAAGGAGAGCTCCAAAAAGACCTCAGTGTGGCTTTTAAGTAAGTTGGCTTATTTTGGACCAGCTGTTGTTATAATGCCAGAAAAGGAAAGTTCTATGCATAGATATTCCCACAGATGTAAAGAGCTGCTTAACTCGGGGATTAAATACTGTACTGTCTTAATTTGGTTTGCTATTGAAATATTTTACAACCTAATTATGGCTGCAGCTTCTCTGTTAGCCTGGAGGATGCTTCCTTTCAGAGGGAAGCATAAAATATTGCTATAACAACGGGGAGAATATTATCCCTGGGAATTCTCTCACTTTGAGCCAAAGTTCAGTTTCATTGTAGTGCAAAACCTTTGAGGCAAGGGACCATCACTTTTGTCACCTTAAGATTTAGGCTATTTAAAAAATTTAGTTGATGCAGAAATGTAGACTCTTGTTTGCCTTCTTCCAGTTTTTGTTATAAAGGAGGGTTGGTGTGGTGTGGTGGTGGTGGGGTGTTAGCTGCTGTACCATCGTTATGTTCCAAACACGATGGAGGCTATTTTTTTATAGGGTGGATGCTGGGAAGCTTCACTATCACCGAAAAGTCCTGATTCAAAACGGGCTGATCTCTATGCAGTCCCACGTGATTAGGTTGCCCTCAGGGATCCAGCAGCACTCCATCCTTCTGCTCCTCAGCCGCTTCCATATTGACCGGTATGCCCTTGGCAAGTTCCACCTTGAGATTTCAGTTGTGCTCCTCTCGGACTCTTGAGCGCGTTTGAAAGCCCCATGTTGCGTCTTGGATTTTAGGAGGAGCAAATACGATATTCTTATGGAGAAGCTCTCTGGCATGCTGAGCAGCCGGCCAGGTCAGATGGAAACACTGGGCAACATAAAGGAGGAACTGGTAAGATTTAGAGCTTTTGAAATCAAAGACTGTGCCTGTGAGTGCGGGGTATCTTTGGCAGCATTTGCCTCTTCACTGGGCAGAATCTTCCAACCTGGCTCCTGTTCTTCAAAGCACTAGAAGCATCAGAGATGTCTGTCCTGGAGATCACACAAATCCTGGGGATTGTCTGCAGCTTTAACAAAAGCTTGAGGCAGAGGTTCCGCTCTAGGATCTCCACGAGTCCCTTATTTTATTTCTGTACAGCTTCCTGCTGGAGATTCTTACATGCATTTCTGCTTTTTCCACCTCTTTCCAAAAATCTCCTGTCTCCAAACCTTGGAAGTCATGGGCACAAACAAATTTCCAGCCCCGTTTGTTAGTGTCCAAGCAGTAGTTGAATCCCTGCTGTTGCTAGGCCCTTGGTAGCCAACTCAAACTGAATGCAAGGTCCCCATCTCTAATACAAGTTAACAAAAGAGTAAAAAATAAGGTACACTAGCAACTAGGTTCCTTTTATCTTACAATCCAGTGTATGTATCTATCCCAGAAGGTTTCCTGTTCTATCCAGTGAACTGGTAAGCCTGCTGCTCTCTTCCTGGGTAACCAAGGGGGCTCTTTCTCATTCAGAACTCTTGTGAAGCTCTGAATAGGCACTTGTGGAGACTGTGCGTGTGCATGCGTGCGTGCAGGTGTGCCCTCATGTCCTTATCGGCTCCTTCCATGTATGAGCTGGACTTCATCGGTTGGGAGTATTTCTCGAGCCCTGGAGGCCGATTCCACATTTCTGTCGGCACCAAGCAGATAGTGTCTTTGGTTGGAGAATATTCTGCCTTGCTTTTCCTTACATGGTTGTTATTGCAGCATTGTAATAAAATACTCGGAGAGGTGTTTTGGAATAGCTGCTGGTAAATTAAAGTTACTTTCATTGGAATGGTGTATGTTTGCGATAGAGAATGAAAGAGAGCATAAATTGGAAATATATCAAGAAGCCCAAAATAGCATTAAGTTTTCATTAATTTTGTTCCAAAATGTATGAATGTGGGAAAATTGTACTTTGGGTGTGTCTTAGCTAACTGACACTGGGCAGGTGCGAAATCTTGGCTGATAGGGAAAAGTCCATATTTGCTGAAGCCTTCAATGCCCCCTCTCCCCCTCCTCCCCCTCCCCCTCTGGCTGCTGTGCAGGGTCTCTGTGAAAAAACCTTTAAGCGCCTCTATCAGTACATGCTGAATGCCAACCTGGGGAAGATGGTCTCTGTGCCGCTGCAGGACGTGTGTTCTGACGGGAGGCCTGTCAAGACAAAGAAGGGTGAGTGAGGGGCACCTGTGACTTTCCTGAGGATTTAGAGCTGACCGGAGGGCACACGCCAGACTTTAAAGCCATCGCACAGGCTTCTCCCCGCCCGCAGTGGCCTCCCTGGCCTTGAGCTGACTCCTCGGGGCCTTTGGGAGGTGCTGGGCGCAGGAACAAGCGTCTGGGGCTGCAGCAGGACTGTCAGGGTGCCCGGGGAGGGGTCAGGGGGGGCCAAGGTAGAAGTGGGTTTCTTTGGCAGGAATTAACTTGGGCTGCCACGCTGTGTCTTCGGTGCAAGGACTGGGGGCGACTGCGCAGAGTGTCTCCAGCCATTTATTCCTTCATCCTTTGGGGTTTATTTGCTCCCAGGGACTCAGATCATGGTCCGTTGTTTGAAGCTAGTGAAAGAATATCAAAAGAAGGTGGCTGACTTCCACGATGAGGACGAAGAGGAAATTATTGCCAAAACTGTGCAGCCAGTGGACATTGTGTTTGAAAAGGACATGCTGGCACAAGCCTATGAGCTGAGTGAGTCTTGTCTGGCGCCATCTTTGGTTGGGTCCTTGTGGGAAAGGGACCACTCGGTGCTCATGAAATCCAGTCTTAGTTTTTCAGCACAGTTTGGATTCAGATGTTCAGAGTGGAACAGATTCTTGTTTATTTGTTGGGTCTGTAAGGCAGCCAGTTCTTGGCAGTACACAATGTGGCTTCACAGTAGCATAACAGAAATATAGGAGGCTTTCAGCTTATCTAATAAGGTCCATGAACATGGGACACAAGATTGGCACTTGTCCACCTGCAGGCAGGACCCCCTGGATTAGCCACCTACCCTTCTTTCTAGCTGGAATGCTTCTCCCCAGACCCCAAGTGGGGGAGGGACAGGTCTCTTCACTCTCCCAGGAACTGTCCGGAGCAGGACTGCCAGCCCACCCGTAGGGGTCTCTTTTCTGCGTCCAGGTCCACCAGTGAGGGCTTAAGGCCTGGCAGCCCACCTTCCGCAGAACCAGGGCCGATGCTCCAGGGGGACATTCCTGGCCTGTGGTCCCCCCTGGCAGGAAGAGGCGGGCCAGTAGCTAAAGGTGGGCCTGGCATGGCTGAGGCCTGAAACGTTGCTGACCCAGCTCATGCTGAGGCTGGACTTGGTGCTCTCCTTCCAATTGGCTCATTCCCACTTTCTCTGCCCCACAGTTGAAAGCTGGGGGACCAAAGGTATTTCTCAGGCAGAGCTTCGAGCTGCGATGAATGTGGGAAAGCTGGAAGCCCGGATGCTGTGCCGCTTGTTGGAGAGATACAAAGTGGTCAAGGTAATACTCTGGAAGCCATTTTGTGGTCAGTAAAAGCAGGGGTTGCCCTGTTTCCCAAAGAAGCCGCTTTGAGGCCACAGCCCTGCTCCTTCTTGTTCAGGGGTTCATGGAGGACGAGGGCAGGCAGCGGACGACCAAATACATAGCACGGACGTATGCAGAGCAGAGCGACCTGAGCCAGCAGTTTGAGCGGGAGAAGGCTCGCAGTGAGCAGCTGGCTCAGGCCAGCCCAGCTTTTGCACCGGACGACCCCTTGCCTGGAGAACGGCTTTCACTGGCGGAGGAAGAGGAGGAGGAGGAAGAGGAGGAGGAGGAGGAGGAAGGACAGGCAGTCCTCCTGGAACTGGAGAAGGAAGAGGAAGAGAAAGACGGTGCAAGGCGGAAGAAGGCCCTGCCTGGGCTTGACTTTGAAGGTGGCGGTGGGCTTTGCCAGTCAGCAAGAAAGAAAGGTATCGAATGGGCTTTGCGTGTTGCCCGGGCAGAGGGCACCGAAAGTGTTGGAGATGAAGAATGTTTCCTTTTCCCTAGGAAAACCCAAATCTTCCCTTGAGGTGTCCCTGGCCACCTCTTTATTATTATTATTTTATTATTATTATTTATTAGATTTGTATGCCGCCCCTCTCTGTAGACTCTTGCCATGATGGCATCAGCTTGTGCCAGGGACCCTGTTCCGTTGTTCTCAATGCAACCAGTGTAAACCCGGCCTCTGAGTTTGGGGCACTGGGAAAATTGCCAGGCTCTGAAACGAGATACTAACTGAGGATATTAGCTCAGGAGAGGAGGCTCTGGGCCCTTTCTGAAAAATTGGACTTGCTCAGAGCATCTTCCACTATTATGGCCAATACAAGATGGTAAACATACCTAAGACACCCCCCTCCCCAGCAACAACCCTGTGAGGTGGGATAAGAGAGAATGGCCAAAATTCACTCCGGCATCCACCCAGCCGAAGGGAGACTTAAAACTCCCTCCCTCCTGATTTTTAGGTCAATGCCTTCTCCGCTACCCCAGACCAACTGACTATTAAAGTGGAACGTTGTCCCCCCGTGTTTTAAGGGCAGATTGTTTGCCAATGCTTGCTTGCTTTGGATTCAATTCCTGGCTCAGCAAAGGGGGGGGGGGCTCCCCTTCTCTTTCGGCAACAAAGCTCTGTGGAAACCGCCACTCACTCGGGGGGGGGGGGTGTCCTTCTTCCCAAAGCAGCCAGGAAGAAGAGGTCATCTCTGCTCCCCCTGGAATACTTGGAAGGCCGGGATTCTGCTCCGGAGTGGCTCAGGTCAGAAGCCAGCCCCTCCAGCTGTGCCCGTTTCAAAGCTGTCTCTGGGGATGCAGCCGTGGTTGAAGAGGTCCTGCCGGAAACCCTCAAAGTAAGAGTCCAGGGCTTGCGAGACGGGGAGGGCCGGGGGCTCCCTTCAGCCCAGGCCTAGACAGGCCCCCTAGGCACGGGCAGGCGGAGCCCAGCAGACCCTGGCCCACTTGCTGTCTTTCTCGGGGGGCTCCACTCCGGGGTCCTCTTGAAGGTGGGGCCTCACCAGATTCATCGGCTTTTAACCGGCCTTTCCTCCGCTCCCGTTTTCTGACCTTGTCCGAGAAGACTTGTGATGAGAGGAAGAGAGAGAGGAGCTCGCAGGCCGCCCCGGCGGAGCGAGGCCACGAGACCTACCGCCTGCTGAAGCGCAGGAACCTCATCATTGAGGCCGTGCGGAACCTGCGCTTGATCGAGAGCTTGTTCATGTAAGTGGGAGGGGCGGAGGGGCTTGTGCCACCCCTCTCCCTGCTGAGGGGGGGGGGGTCCTCTCCTTTGGCCGGCCCTGCAGGAAGGACTCCCCGGCCGGGTGCCTCCCTCTCTCAGGCTTCAGAAAATGATCATGGACCAGGAGAAGCAGGAAGGGGTCGCCACCAGGTGCTGCAAGAAGTCCATTGTCCGCTTGGTCCAGAGGCTCTCGCAGGAAGGCCTCCTCCGCCTCTTCCGCACGACGGTCATCCAGGACGGCATCAGCCGCAAGGTAGCCCCCCCCCTTCCCGAAACGCTGAGGAGAAGAGCAAGAAAGACCCTTCTCTGTTCCTCTCTCTCTCCCCCCCCCAACCCTCCAGAGACAGTCTGGCCGGTCCGAGGGAAGGAGGCCGGGCACTCAGAGCCAGCTCAGCCGGGAATTTTCTGGTCAACTACTTCAGATTTTTTTTTTTTTCAAATGAAGAAGCGATTTGACTTTGAAAGGAGGAAGCAGCCTGTTCTCCCCAGGGCCCAAGGCCCCTCATCGCTCTGGGCCCCTCCTGCTTAGCTTGCGGAGGGTGGGGCTGTGAGGCAGGTTTGGGGATTGGCTGCCCCCACCCCCCACCCGGAGGGCTCTGTCCCCGCTGGAGAATGGAAAGGTCAGAGAGAGCCAGGCTGCTTGGTGGTCAAGGCACCCGGCTAGAAGGGGAGGCTGGGAGTTCTAGCCTGCCTTAGCCAGGTGACTTTGGAGCGGTCCCTTGGCCCTGTCTGCTTCACGGGGTGATGGTTATGGGGGAAACAGGAGGAGGACGTTGTGTTGACAGGTTTGCTATCTAGAGTTTTATAAACATAATAAAGGTGATCAATAAATAAATGTCCTCTGGACTGTTTTCTTGACAGGTGGAATTTGTGGTTGATCCGTCCGTGACTCCAGGTGACCCGCTGGTGAAAAGCGCCATTGAGCAAGTGCGTTTCCGAATCTCCAATTCAAGTTCTGTGAGCAGGCAAGTTCCCAGAGGCCTGGCCGAAGCGAGCAACGGCTGCCCAGCGAGGCCCAGGAGGTTCAGAGAGTCTGTCATTGGCTCCTCTCCTGGTGGCGCTCTTTCCCCCGGCGGACGGGCTGTCCTGCGTTTCAGTTTGCAGAGACTTTGAGAGTCCTCCCCTTGGCAGCCTCTTGCCAGGCCAACTGACCCACCCTTGAGAATTAGCTGGCAAGAGCTGCCCTGGCCTTGCAGTTCACTGGCCACAGTGGAATTTCTCTCCAGGCAGCAGCTTCTTGAAGCCCAGGTCTTGCTCCTCTTTCCCAGGGTTAAAGTCCAGCAGGTGCCATTGTCTCCGGACCCAAAGGGGCAGGAGCCTGGAGCCGAGACCAGCCTGAAGGAGAGGGACGGCGGGGGGGCTTTTCCTTGCCAGAGCGAAAGAGCTGGTGAGAAGGTGCGCGTGGCCAAGTTCAACTACCATCCCGTTACAGGTAACAGGCCCTTTGCTGCTCTGCCCGGGTGTAGTGGGAGGGGGCCAAGGGGGCTGCACTTCGAAACACAGCAACAGGGGTTTGGCCCTGGGTTCCTTTCCAGTGCCAGGCCTGGGTCGCTCCCTGGGTTTCCTACCCAAAATGCCGCGCTTGAAGACGACACACCTCTTTGTCTGGTACCTGGTCTACGGACATCCGGCCAGCTCGCAGAGGAAGAGACCTGGCGGTGACCGGCTGGCAGAGGACACGGGCTCTCCATTCGAGGCGCCGGCCGACAAGGAGGCTCCTGCCCGAGAAGGAAGTCGGGGACCTGGGGAGCAGACAGGTAGAGACCCAGCTCAGAACCAGGGGTCCGAGGAGGAGTCTGCGCCAGGCCCAGGACATGTTTCCCAACCTATGCACGGCTTAGCTGAGGCCGTCCCCTCCGACAGAGCTGGCTCAATTCTGTCACGGGCAGCTTCCTGCTCAGGGGACATGGCGGCCTCCATCACGTGTCCCCTCCCGCTCCCGTTGGAGCCAGTTCCGCCTCCCAAAATTTAGGCAGCCAGGCCTGTCTTGGTCAGCAGCACATCTTCCAGCGTCCTTGCCTGTTTCAATAAAGGCCAGGTGAAAACAGTGACCCTCCTTTCCTCCGGGGGGCTGACCCTCCCCTGGATGAAATGACCAGAGCCCCACACCCCTTCTCCCTTGCAGTGTACGTGGATGAGGCCTCCTGGAAGCGGCACATCCCCCCTCTGCCCGTCCACCGGGAGTTTGGGCACGGCTGGGCGCTTGTCAGTGACCTTCTCCTCGGTCTGCCTCTGTCCATCTTTGTCCAGATAGTGCAAGTCAGCTATAAGGTGAGGGGCTTTGAAATCAGAACTCTTCAGGAGCGAGCGCACTTGACCCCAGGACTTTTCTGGGAGGGCAGAGCGGGGCACTAGTGGGCCTTCAAAGCCCCCCCCCCCCCCTGTGCTTGGCCCTCAGCTGCCAATCTTGCTCTCTGCTGTATGAAATCGATATAGGTAGACAACCTGGAAGATTATCTGATGGACTCTCGGAGGAAACACACGCTGGTCAGAAACCTCCCCAGATCCATTCGGCAGCAGCTCGTTTACAAGCGGTGGGTTCCGGTTCATGGGGGCTCTTCCAGGAAAGGGGGGAGGGGGCCGCTGCTCAACGGGGGGCTCTCCTGGCACTCCTTTGGTTCTAGATAGGTGCAGAATTTCGGCAAGGGCAGCTGACCGATAGGACCTGCCCTGAAATGTCCTTATCTCCGAGGGGATGATCTTGGTGATTCCATGGCCAGGACTTATCCCTTGACCAACTTGATTAATTGGCCCATTGATTGTGGTCTGAGTGACCACAGATTTTCTGTAGGAAGACCTTTCCCCCAGTGCGGTCCTTCAGACTCCCCATAGCCCCCTCCTCTCCACTGTAGCTGCTGGTTGTCACCGTCTTCTCTTCCCCGGCATCAGAGCCCCCTCCAGAGTTGTGGGTCTGAGTAGGGTCACTTGAGGCTGGCCCTTTGTGTCTGGAGAAATAGAACCCTTCATTGGCCAAGGAAGAACTGTGTGGCTGCAGAGTCCTGCACTGCTGACCCTCAAGAGCAACGTGCTACAATTTTGCTGAGTTGGAAATTAATCGAGCAGGTGCAGCTGCCACATATTGGGGTCTTGTGCCTCATGTGGACTTGAACTTAGACCTTGCGCTTGGGTGGCTTGGATGTGCTTGGCCTTTAGAGCTGACTTTGGTTTAAGTCAACAATAGAGATACTTGGCTGATTTCGTACAATTGAGAAACAGCCCGCGAGGGGCTCCTACGGGAACGGTCAGGAACGCAGTTCCCCACCCCCAGAGCCCCCAATGTGCACCGAAAGATGTTGAAACAAAATGCGTAAGCCACGGCCACAGAGTGGTAGTAAAACATTTGGTAGCCCATCGCTGGAAACAGCCCAATAATTTTAAGCTGCAATTTATTTATTTATTCATTTATTAGATTTGTATGCCGCCCTTCTCCGTAGACTCAGGGCGGCTAACCACAATAACGAAACAACGTGTAACTTGCAATGTGTCACTACAGGCGGTACATCTTTTCGGTAATGGAAAGCCTGCAGCGGTTATGCTACATGGGATTGCTGCAGTTCGGCCCCACGGAGAAATTCCAAGAAAAAGATCAGGTAACGATTTCTGTACTGTTCTTCTGGAACTGATGCCAGGGAATGGGCTTCCGACAAGAACAGTGGTGTCGCGTTCCAAGTTGAAGACTTGAGTGCCGATTGTGACAGACCATAGTTGGAAAGAGGTTCCCTTCCTCAGATGCACAAAACATGATGTTCTAAAGGCGACTCTGACCTCAGTTGAAATGTCTGTTCAATTAACAGCTGGATAGTGAAGCAATTGGTTTATGAAAGGCCATCAAGTTGGCATTGCCTTTTAGAGGGACCCTGTAGACAGGCTGCTTCCCCAGCAGGCACCTCCAGGGGTCCAGTGGCTGCAGACGAGTCCATCTGTCCTGCTGCTCCTGGCCATTCCCTTCCGCCCAGTGTTGCAAACATCTCAGGAGAACTGGGCCTTGGTGCAATGTTGAGCTTAGGCATCGCTGACGAGGTCATCAAAGCCTCATTATACTACACAGGAACCGATGCTCCAGCTGGAGACGGTCAAAAGGTGCTCACGAGAGTGACCAGGTGCCTTTGCTTCTCTTAGAACAAAACTGGGTGTCAGGATGGCTGGTCTGCCCGTTGCAGGGGCTTTGATCTGAGCATTGTCCATCCTCATGCAGGTGTTTGTGTACTTGAAGAAAAATGCGGTGATTGTGGACACCACCACCTGTGAACCTCATTACAACCTGGCTCAAAGCAGCCGCCCATTTGACAAGCGCTGTTACACCCTGGACACGCTCCTGGACGTGGAGAACTACTGGTTCGACCTGCAATACGTCTGCCTCAACACCCCCCTTGGTATGATGCTGGCAGCCGGCCAACCCTGCTTCCACGGTCGGTGGATGGATGGCCATCCCTGGCCTCTGCCCCTCCCTCTGTCCCCCCCCCCCCCCCGCCAGTGGGTCGGTTTGTGATCTGGCTGCTGGCTGTGCCCCTGCTGACCGTCTCTGTCGGCTGCTTCAGGGATTATTCGGCAGCCCCGGGCCAAAAGGAGTGGCGGTCCAGTGGGGGAGACGGGCGAGGTTTCCTCGGATGTAGCCCTGGAACAAGAGTCAGCAGCCCACAAGCACAACCTGGAGCGCAAGTGTGCCATGCTGTTATACACAACGTACGTCTCGTGCTGTGAAGGGCTGGGCCGCCTTTGCCTGGAGACGTGGGGTGCGGGGGCAGGCTCTGAGCCGGCCCTCTCGGGGGAGGGAGGGGTGCTGCCCTCACCCCTGGGCGGCTGCTTACACTTTCCGTTCTGCTAACGGGTGGGGGGGGGCAGGGGGGGCAGATGGAGGTGGCGTTGCCCCTCCTCCACCCGGACGTGGGAGAAGAGTTGCTGACGTGGCGGTCGCTTCCCCCCAGAGGGCGCCGAGAGGTGGAGGACGAGGGCTCTGTCCCCGGGGATGGGCTCGGGGCCGGTGGCCTGGACTCCAGCTTTTACAGCCACCTGAAACGCAACTGGATCTGGACAAGCTACATCATTAGCAAGGCCCGGAAGGTGAGGCTTCTGGGGATGGCAGATTGCCCACCCTGCCCTTCCTAGTTCAGGGGCTCTGTAGGACCCCCGGGGGCAGCACAGACCTCTCAGCGGTGGGGGAGGGGTCCCGTCTGGGTGGTTCCCCTGGGGGGAGGGGGAAGAGAGGGAAAGATGAGGGCGCCCACCACCCTGAATTGGTTCCGCCACCTTGGCTCTCCTCTTCTCCCACTAACTCCCCCCCCCCCCGTTCTTTCCCCCCAGGAAAACGCCGCTTCTGAAGGTGGGCCCATGGTCAGACTGCAGACCTTTCTGCCCAGGCGCCCCCTGCCCCTTGGCCCTGCAGGTGAGGAGACCACAAGGAGGCTTAGCACCCGGAGGGCGGTTTGGGAAGGGTCTTCTCGGATGCCCCAGGTGGGATGGAGATGACGGGACTTCTTCCTGGGACTGCCAGACCTGAAAAGATCGGATCAAGTCGTGTTTCAGTGACCAAACCCTCTGCCTGGCGGTCTCTCTTGAATGCCCGGTTGGTCTCTTCCCAAAATGTGGATAGCAGACGGTGGGAAGGCGTGGTTGGGGGCGTCTCTCCTCGCTGTCCTTCAGTCTTTCTTGTCTTCCCCCCCAGGTGCCCCCGGCGCTCTCTGGAAAGAGAGTTTGTTAGCGTCAGAGCCTGGTCTGCAGAGGGAAGACCTGGCCATTGAGAAGGAGTCGAATCTGGACCGAAGCCAGCGGGTGAGGGGGGGCAGGAGTCAGAAGAGGAAGCGGCTGAAGAAGGACGCGGCGGCGAAGAAGACGAAGAAAAGGAGGAGGAAGAGAGGTAATGCACCAGAGCTCTGTGGATGTAATGGTTCATGGCTGAAAATTGTTGGAATGCCCCTTTTACCACAAGTCTGGGCAGCATATACATATATATATATATAAGTGATCCCTCGATTTTCGCGATCTCGATCTTCGCGAAATGCTATATCGCGATTTTTCCCACCCGATGACGTCACTCCCTTCCTTTCTCATCTTTCTTTCTCTCTTTCTCTATCTTGCTTCTTCCTCGCTCACACACTCTTCCTCCCTCTCTCATCTCTTTCTTTCCTTCTCTCTCTTTCTCTATCTCTCCCCCTCTTGCTGGCGGGCGGCGGGCGGGCGAGCGGGGGCATCAGCGAGGAGCCGGGGTTTCCCCTTTGCGTGGGCGGCGGGGAAACCCCGATCTTCGTCTGCTCGCTGCTGCTGCGCTGCCGAGCAGATCAGCTGCTGGGCGGCCGCAGCAGCAGCGAGCAGACGAAGATCGGGGTTTCCCCGCCGCCCACGCAAACTCCACCATCTGCGCATGCGCGGCCATGGAAAAAAGGGCGCGCATGCGCAGATAATGTTTTTACTTCCGCAACCCTACATCGCGAAAAATCGATTATCGCGAGGGGTCTTGGAACGGAACCCTCGCGATAATCGAGGGATCACTGTATACACATATAGGTGAAACTCAAAAAATTAGAATACTGTGCAAAAGTTCATTTATTTCAGTAATGCAATTTAAAAGGTGAAATGTAATGTGTGAGAGAGACTCATTCTGTGCAAGGCGAGAGAGTCCAAGCTGTGATTTGTCACAATTGTGATGATTATGCAGCTCATGAAAACCCCAAATCCACCATCTCAGAAAATTGGAATATTACATGCAATCAATAAAACAAGGATTGTACATAGAACAGTATCAGGCCTCTGGAAAGTATAAGCATGCGCATGTTTGGGCCCCTTGTGCAGCCAACACTGCCTCAATGCGGTGTAGAGTGGGAACCTATGGAAGCCCAGTGGACCAACACCAGCGGATGTCATGGCTCCCCAAACCAACACAGACTGTGGACACTTCACATTGGGCCTCAGGCCTCTGGCCGGGTGTGGGCCTCTCCATTCTCCCTCCCTCCTCTGGGTCCTTGGTTTCCAAATGGGGTGCAAAGGTTTCCAGGGTCTGTGTGGATGTGGGGAGCCATGACATCTGCTGGTGTTGGTCCACTGGGCTTCTATAGGTTCGGGGTCAATGCTGCTGTCGAACCAGGAGACTTTGGAGCACTCCACGCTTCCTTCCGCAGACGAGCTTTACGGGGATGGTGACTTAAATTTTCCAGCAAGGCTGGGCACCTGCCCACACTGCCCAAAGCACCAAAACCTGGTTCAATGACCGTGGGATTCCTGCGCTTGATTGGCCAGCAAAGTCGCCTGACCTGAACCCCATAGAGAATCTATGGGGCCTTGCCGAGAGAGAGATGAGAGACGTGAGACCAAACAACTCAGAAGAGCTGAGGGCCGCGGTGGAAGCGCCCTGGTCTCCCACAGCAGCCCAGCAGAGCCACAGGCTGAGAGCGTCCATGCCATGGCGCATTGAGGCAGTAATGGCTGCAGAAGGGGCCCAAACCAAGTGCCGAGCACATGCGCATATTGCTCTATGTACAGCCCTTGTTTTATTGATCGCATGTAATATTCTAATTTCCTGAGATGGTGGATTTGGGGTTTTCATGAGCTGTGCCCCATCGTCATCATCACAACTGTGACAAATCTCGCCTTGCACGTAGTGAGTCTCTCTCACCCGTTACGTTTCACCTTTTAAGTTGCATTAATGAAATAAATGAGCTTTTGAACAGTATTCTAACTTTTCAAGTTTCACCTGGGCAGTTAAAAATAAGCTCTGCCTCCCTCGGACTGGTGCCCCACCGGTTTTCGAAGCCTGGTTTGCTTTCCCTCCTCCTGCCCAGGCGAAACCCCCCAGGCCAAGAGCCCAAAGCTGCGCTACCACGATGAGGTGGACCGGAGGGCTCTGCAGAGGATGACCCGCCTGCGGGTGATGTGGACCGTGCAGGAGGACAGCCTGCTGATGCTCTGCCGCATTGCCAGCAACGTTCTGAATGCCAAGGTAGTGGCCGGCCCAGCCTCTAGGGGGCATCGCCGTTGCCGGCCCCCGCGGCCCTGGGAGGAGGGAGCGGAGGCGAGACTCTGGACTTGAGCCGCTCTTTTGCGCCGGGCAGGTGAAGGGGCCGTTCGTCCCCTGGCAGGTGGTCCGAGACATCATGCACGGCAGCTTTGAGGAGTCGCTGGACAAGACCTCCCATTCCGTGGGGCGGAGGGCTCGCTACATTGTCAAAAACCCCCAGACCTACCTCAACTACAAGTGAGGCTTTGCTCGAAGCAGCTTTGGAAAGTTATGCGTCTGTGGAGGGGGGGGGGGATCCCGAGCTTCCTCGGGGCTTTGCTCTCTGACCTCCAGCAAGCCCCCTGCCCGGCATCTGCCAAGGTCTTTCCAGAGGGGGCAGCCAGCACTGCTGCCTGCTGTGGGGGAGAGGGCAGCTCCTGGGGAGGGGGGGAGGGAGGGGCCCACCAGGGAGTGGCCGGCCTTTTCTCTTTCGCAGAGTTTGCCTTGCTGAAGTCTACCAGGACAGAGCTCTGATCGAGGACTTCATGCACAGGAAGAGCGACTACCAGGAGGCCAAGGTGGGAAAAGGCAGCTGGAGGAGATGGTTCTCTCCTGGACTCTCTCCCCACAAAGGCCGAAGCAGGAGCGGGAGGGGGGAAGACGGCCCCTCCCCCCCACGGCCTGCTAATTCTTTTCCTCCAGCAGTTGGTCCAAAGGATCCCACCCGAGATCCGGCCGATGCCCCCACAGACCCTGCCCCCGTTTTCAGTCCTGCTGCAGCTGCTCCCTGGGGTGTCAGGGCTCTTGAGGCAGAATGACCGGGGGGGGGGGGGCGCACTGCTTGCCTGACCCCTCTAACACCCCCTGGAGCCTTCGCTTCCTCTCCAGCGCAGCCGCCGCCGAGTCTCTCGCGCCTCTTTCCAAGGGAGCAGAAGAAAACCATGTCCAGTCGGTCACTTCCCAGAGCTGCGTTCTGCCCCAGCTACGGACCAGGAAAAACATAGCACACACACATGTATTTAATTGATTGACCACTGCTAATAAACTGCCTCAGTAGCGTTCACCCGCAAATCAATCTGAAATCCGTTTTCTGTTAATTATACGGCACTAAGAGCGGGCCTGAGCCCATCGAGTCAGGAAGCCCAGCCCAGCCCTCGGCCCTTGGCCCTGGAGGTCGCAGGAGGTTGGCACGATGCCTGCGATGGGTCCACAAAAGAGACCAGGCCAACTGCCCAAGGAGCTTGGGTTCCACCTTTGTTGGGGAGGGGCTGCCAGCTGCCGGCTCCTAAGGCCCCTGGTGTCCTTGTCCCAAGGTTTGTTCCGAAGAGTTCAAGGCCTTTGTGGAGAGGCTGAAGGAGAAGTTCAGCTCCACGCTGGGGAACCCCAGGCCTGCCATCCCGGACACCTTGCAGGACCTGTTCCTCAGGTGGGGGGCATTTTAGGGGCTCTTCATTGGGGGGCGGGGGGCAACTGCCATTGTTTCTCGTCCCCTTGCTGCTTTCTCCTTCCCGGGCGGCCTTTTGGTTTTAGCGCCACTAGACGGCGCAGGGGGGAGTGTGCTGGGCGTGGAGGGGTGTCCGCTCCAGGGGGCAGGGGTCTCCTTCAGCCCTCCTGCTGCCACGTGGCTGCTTCCCGGCTCAGGAGCAGGGCCTGCAATGCCTGGGGTGCCCAGCCTGATGTGAGGGGGCGTCCTGCGGGTTCTTTCTCCAGGTTCCGGGTCCTGGCAATTGGGAATGAAACCAGCTGTGGCAGAAAAGAAGACGAATTGTCCAGGTGAGGCCCCTCCCCAACACCTGGCCCCCATAAGAGGAGAGGGGGGGTTGAAACCCTGTGGATGGGCCAGCCAAGAGGGCCGGGGCGAGGCTTCTCCCTTCAGGGAACTGCGGAGCCTGCCTTGGCCTCTGGGCTGGGGCTAAAGCGGTGGCCTCCCTCTTCCTCTTCCTCTCAGCGTGGCCGACATCCACTTCCTGGTGCTGCAGAACCTGATCCAGAGCACCCTGGCGCTCTCCAACAACCAGATGAAATCCTTCCAGTCCTTCCAGGTGAGAATAGCAGAGTGGGCTTCACGGGATACCGGCCAGTGGGGTGGGAGGTAGAGACCAGGCCTGCTGGGCAGCAGAGAATGCTTTAGGCCACCCACCCACCCACCCCATCCGGACGCCCCTCTGCCTCCCTCTGGGGCACTGGGTCTGCTAGGACTCTGCAGGGGCCGGAGGGAGGGTCTGGACTGAGCGCCCCCTCCTGCCCAGGGGCCCTGCAGAGAGCGCTGAAAGGGGCCTCTCCCCCGGCAGACCTTCCGCCTCTACCGGGACTATCAGGACGACACCCTGGTGAGGGCCTTCCTGGACTGCCAGAAGAGGAGCCTGGTGAACCGCCGCCGGGGAAACCACAGCCTGGGCCCCAAGAAGAGCCGGGCCCTCCCCTTTGTGCCCATGTCCTACCAGCTCTCTCAGAGCTACTACAGGTGGGTGCGGCCCACCTGAGCTGGCAGGGCTGGCCAGGGAGGGGCTCCGGCCCAAACCTCTGCTTGCATGTCCGCCTCTTCTCTCCCCCCCCCCAGAGTGTTCACCTGGCGGTTTCCCAGCAGCCTTTGCAGCGAATCTTACCAGTTCCTCTTAAAGCTGAAAGAAGCCGGAAGACAGGACGCCGTGTCCAGCTTTTCCCTGAAGGATCCCGAGAGCCTCCCTGAGGCCGAGAGGGTCCTCTTCCCTCTGGACGGGCCCGGAGGCTACTGCTGCGCTCTGCTGGCCCTCTTCTCCCTCGGCCTGGTCTCGGTAGACGTGGCAATCCCCGAGCAGATTGTGGTGGTGGACAGCACCATGGTGGAGAACGAAGTCATCAAGAGGTGGGTAGGAAGCCCCGGTCCCCACACGGACCTTTCACCACGGAATTCCTCCCAACCTCAGCGGGCTGCCCTCCTCCGCTTGCTGGACCAAGCAGGACTCCAGCCTGCCGGCCTTTCACTGCCCCCTGCCCCTTGCAGCCTAGGGAAAGACGGGCTGGAGGAGGACGAGGAGGACGAGGAGGAGGAGGACGTGGAGGAGACCCAGGCCCACAAGCGGCCGATTGAGGTGAAAGCCCACCAGGCTTCACGCACCAACTACCTGCTCATGAGAGGCTATTGTGCCCCAGGGATCATCAACACTCGGAACTTGAGTCCCACAGACAATATTGTGGTCAACTCCTGCCAGGTGAAAGTCAGACTCCGAGCCACAGCTGCCCACAACGGCCTCTTGGCCGAAGAAGGTGAGTCCCCTGGGTAAGTGGCCCACCATCGTTTCTCCTTCCTCCTGCTCCCCGTCAGCCGAAGGGCTCCTGTTCTGTGCCCGCAGCCCCACCGGACCTGGACAGCATGCCGGTCGGAGCCTCTTGCCTGCCCAGCTCCTTCACCAAGTGTCTCAGGGTCCCAGAAGAGGAGGAGCCGAGACGTCCGTTGCTGGACCGCTACAGCCACAGCCCTGGCGATGCTGCCGCAGCCCTTGAAATCTTCTCTGCCATAGAGGCCACGTCACACTTTGGGGTGGACCAGGTGAATCTGGCCAAACAGTTCCAGCGTTACGAAGAAGCTGTCCCTGGGCGCTCGGGGGTCTTGCGGAGTTACCTTCAGGTTGGTAGGGGCGAGTGGGAGCTCCTCTGCTGACCAAGGGCTGTCCTGGAGCACGTCAGAGTCCTTCCGTCCTGCCCCCTTCTGGCTGGGGGTGGGGTGGACGTGGTCCCATTGGTAGACGTGCACTGGCTTCTTGTATATCTCACCTGGTTCTTTTGCTTAAAATTGTCAGCGTCCAGCGTTGCCTCGGAGTCAGGCAGCCTCTAAACCTAGTGGAATGAACGAATGCAGCAGCTGAGCACGTGGGGGGGTGGGGGTGGGGTGAATTTCCCCATCCTTTCACTGTCTGCAACTTTCCCATCTAGGACCTTCTCGATTTGGAGCAGGTGTTGGAAGTGGGTGGGAAAACTCCACGGCTGGTGGCAAAGAGGTTTGTAGGTCCGTGGCTGCTGCACTCCGTGGACCTCAAGGGCCTCAGTCGGAGCCTGCCGGGCCCAGAGCCGCCTACCAAGAGGGGCCGTGCTGGAGAGGGAGGAGAGGGAGCCTCCTCTGCTGCAGCCCGAAAGGAAGAACCAGCCAGCAAAAGGCCAAGGGGAGAGGCTGGACCCCCAGAAACATTCTCCTCGAGCTCCCCACGCTTGGAGGGAGCCAGGACCCCTGTGGCGCAAGGAGGGGCTGGCACCGTCTCCTCTAGGGGGAAAGCCACGCCCCTCCCGGGCAGAGAAGCCTCAGACGGGGGAATGGCCAGCCAGGAGCCCCACCGGGAGGACGACGATGACGACGATGACCTCTCATTCCAAGAGGAGAGCGAACCTCTCGGCGGTAAGCTTGGAGCCCCCCTGAACTGCACTGAGACCCTCCATAAAGGAAACAAGAATTGCTGGGAGGGACTGGAGTAGCCTGCTGGTGGGCGGTGGGTGGGGGTCTTTGTCTCAAGGCTGAAATGGAACAGGGGAACCTCCCCAGTCAGCTAAACCCTGTCCAGTCATTCAGTAGAACTAAGATGGGGTTTCTGTGGCTCTTCCCCAGGATGTGCGACCGGGCAGTCTCTTCGGGCTGAAACAAGGCGGTAAGCATGCAGATAAATCACACGTTGTAGCTGTTGTGTTTGTTGTGCAATTGCGAAACAGCAAGGATAACCTGAAAACAAGTGCTTTCACTTAGGTCTAGAATTCCCCACAGCAGGAGCTTCTGTTTCTCACTTAGTTGTAGGGAGAGCAAGGTGTGCGTGAAATAACTTTCTCTGGATTAATTTCCAGAGTTTATGAAAAGTGTTCTGTGCAGATACGGCGAAGAGGGCAAAGCAAGGGGGGGGGGGGGGGCTCTCTGCTTCCCACATGCCAGAGACGCCTCTTATTTGATGGGAGTGGAATTAAGAGGGAGGGCAGACAGGACAAGGGTGCACCGCAGGTATTGGGTGCAGCATCTTCATCAACATTTCCCAATACTAGGAGGGGGCTTTCTCCTAAGCAGGGGCAGCATCAGCTTTGTGGGGCGGCCCTGGCGCATCGTGGACGGCAGCCTGAACAAGCCAGTGTGCAAAGGGATCATGGAAGGGGTGCTGGGCCACATTATGACCAAGCCTGGCATCACCGAAGCAGCCCTGCAGCACCACTACCTGGGCGTCCTGCAGCCGGTGGCTCTCCTGGAGATCCTACAGGTGGGTGTGCTTGGCTCTTCCTTCTGAGGGGGACTGGGAAGGGCAAAGAGATGGGGGGCAGCTGGCAAGGCCCCCACCCCACGCCTCCAAAACTACTTTCCCCAGCTGACCCACGGCCCTCTTGTCTCCATCCCACCCACCCCGCAGGCTCTGGAGTCTCTCGGCTGCGTCCGGAAGTCCCACTTCGCCAGGCCCAGCACCGCCTCCCTCTTCTCCAAGCCCGCCCGGGAAGAAGTGCTCGCGGGCAGCAAGCTGTGTGACACCCCAGCTGCCTTCTACGAGCCGGCCCTCGACTGCACCCTGAAGATGGGCCGCGTCTTCCCCTACGAACTGAACTGGAACAAGTGGGGCACCCCTGCGAACGAATAAAGCAGTTTTATTGAAGCGAGAAAACCCCCCCCCGCCGTGGCTCTGTCCTTTTGTCCGTCCGTCCGTCCGTCCGTTCATGTGGGCCTGCTCAGTCCCGCCAGCGGTGGCCGCACTGGCCGCTGCAGCACTTGTAGAAGGTGGTCATGGGCTCGTCGGCTGAGCGCGTCTGCAGCTGCATGAAGTAGGCGCGCGGGTGGCCGCACTTGGGACAGGTCTCTGGGGGGGGAGAGGGGGCGGTCAGCTGGGCAGGGAGAGAGGGAGGGGCCGGCCCCGCCCCCAGCCCCGCCCACGTACCTGCGGTGGAGTCCACGTTTTCCCAGGCGGCGGCCCCGCCCAGCACGTCGTCCACTTCCTTCAGCTTCGGGTAGCGCCGGCTCGTCACCTGGCAACGCGGGGGGGGGAGGGTGAGCGGGGGGGGAGGCGCGCGGGAGGGGAGGGGGGCCCGCCCGCCCGGGCACCCACCTTGCGCGTGACGTTGCGCACGTAGGGGCAGGTGGTGCAAGCGAAGCGGTGGCAGCGGGCGCCCTCCTCGGCCACCAGCACATTCCCGCAGGCCGGGCAGAAGAGCAGCATCGCGGCGCGCCTCGGTCGTCCGCTTGCGCACGCGCGAGATAGAGGCCACTTCCGCTTCCGGCCACCGCGATAATGATGATGATGGAGGAGGAGGAGGAGGAGGCGCACGCGGAGGTGGTGGCCCGCTGGCAGGCCGGCCTGGCGCGGCTCGTCAGGGACCCTCTGCTGTGCGACCTACCGGCGCAGGTAAGCGGCCGCGGGGGCGGGCAAGGGACGCCGTAGCCGACGGCTCACGCAGCGCATGCGCGCGGTGCCCCTGCAGGTGACCCCCGAGGAGATCTGCTCGCAGGTGGCGCTCGAGTATGGCCAGGCTATGACGGTGCGCGTGCGCAGAGTTGACGCCCCCGAGGCGCCCATGCGTAAGTCGCGGATGGGGGCGGACGGGCGGGGTCGGGGCGCCCCCCTGCGGCCACCGCCGGGACGCCCAGCCGCTGCTCCTCTCCCGGCAGCCGTGGTGGTGGTGCAGAGCGCGACGGTGCTGGAGCTGAAGAAGGCGCTGCGGCGGTTCGTGCAGCTGCGGCAGGAGCGCCAGGGCGGCGCGCGGCACCTCAGCTGGAAGTACGTCTGGCGGACCTACGGGCTGACCTTCGGCGCAGAGAAGCTGGCGGACGACGGCAGGAAGCTGCGCGAGTGAGTGGCGGGAGGGCGGGCGGGGGGCGCTCCCGAGGGTGGGGGGAGCCGCACCCACCACCTGCCTCTGCCGCCTCCAGGTACGGGATTCGCAACCGGGATGAGGTCAGTTTCGTGAAAAAGCTCCGGCCGTGAGCTCCCGCCAGGCAAGTCCGGCTTCTGGCCCCTCCCTTGGCCGCCCCGTCCCTCTTCTCAAGGCTGCCTGACCTCGAGGGGGCCCTTGGGGGCCAGGGATCAGCTTCCTTCCTGGTGCCTTCAGAGGGGGAGGCGGCATCCCTTGTGCTCAGTTATGCACATGTGGGACAGTTGTACACATTTCTTTTTGTTCAGTGACCCAGAAACCACATTTGAAAAAGGTATCAATGAATGTGGAGCAAGAAATAGCCAACCAGTAACATTAAAATTTCATAAATTGTAATAAACGGGACGTTTTTTCTATTAAATTAACATTTATCCAATTACTCAGACACACACGCAGTTACCTCTGCACTCAATGGCACCATGTGCAGCCTCAGTAGAATGTGAACCTACAAGCGATGCGGGCGGTTAACCTACTTGATTGATGCCATGCGATCAGGGAAGGCCTGCAGTCTTTGGCGCTCCTGCCGTGCCCTCCCTGTGGCCGTCAACATGAGATTCCGCTTTTGCAGTGAGTGAAATGTTGCGTGAAGGCACACAAGCGAGATTTTGGCGATCCCCCCCCAATGTGCCCCCGCGCAAGATTTCACTTATGCACAGAAGCAAAAAATCTCTGAAATCTCGCTCGTGAGCGCCTTCACCCAAGATTTTGCTTGCAGCACAAGCACAGAAGCGAAATCTCACGCATGGGGGGGGCGCATGCACACAACCCCAAAATCGCTACTGGTAGCAGGCCATCATTGCATGGGATTGTCCACTCATAGTGGCCACACGGATTTTCTTCATAGTGAAGAAACACCTGCACTGGTTCTCTACACATTCCAACAAAATACAAGCAGTGGAAGTGATGTGCCGGTGCCTGGAGGCTGTTGGGGACTGGATGGGTGTCAACAAACTCAAACTCAATCCAGACAAGACGGAGTGGCTGTGGGTGTTGCCTCCCAAGGACAATTCCATCTGTCCGTCCATTACCCTGGGGGGGGGAACTACTGACCCCCTCAGAGAGGGTGCGCAACTTGGGCGTCCTCCTCGACCCACAGCTGACATTGGAACATCATCTTTCGGCTGTGGCGAGGAGGGCGTTTGCCCAGGTTCGCCTGGTACACCAGTTGCGGCCCTATTTGGACAGGGAGTCATTGCTCACAATCACTCATGCCTTTATCACCTCGAGGTTCGATTACTGCAACGCTCTCTACATGGGGCTACCTCTGAAAAGTGTTCGGAAACTTCAGATCGTGCAGAACGCAGCCGCGAGAGCCATCGTGGGGCTTCCTAGATTCGCCCACGTTTCTACAACACTCCGTGGCCTGCATTGGCTGCCGATCAGTTTCCGGTCACAATTCAAAGTGTTGGTCATGACCTTTAAAGCCCTACATGGCATTGGACCAGAATACCTCCGGAACCGCCTACTACCGCACGAATCCCAGCGGCCGATAAGGTCCCACAGAATTGGCCTTCTCCGGGTCCCGTCGACTAAACAATGTCGTCTGGCGGGCCCCAGGGGAAGAGCCTTCTCTGTGGCGGCCCCAGCCCTCTGGAATCAACTCCCCCCGGAGATTAGAACTGCTCCCACCCTCCTTGTCTTCCGTAAACTACTTAAGACCCATCTATACCGCCAGGCATGGGGGATTTGAGACACCTTTCCCCCAGGCTTATTATAATTTATGTTTGGTATGTATGTGCTGTTTGGTTTTTTAAATTGATAGGGTTTTTAGTTTTTTCTTAATATTAGATTTGTGCCAGTATAATATTGTTTTATCGCTTGTTGTGAGCCGCCCCGAGTCTTCGGAGAGGGGCGGCATACAAATCTAATAAATTATTATTATTATTAATTCTGTACTTGACACCTGCCCGTAAAGTTGCCAATAAGGGGACAAGACTAAATGGTTAGAAACAACTTTTGCAGGACACCAAAGTCAGCTGTTGAATCAAACACAGGAAGTCTTTCATTTTAAATGTTGCAATTTATCCGAACCTGCTTGTTTTGGGAGGCACCAGTATCAATTCTGGCACAGACAGACTCCGAAACTTAGTGGAAATGTAGCTAAAACGCTACCTTCACTTTTAATCACCACCAGGGTAACAATTAACAAACGTGTCACTTTGAAACTAGCTTAATAAAAACATGGCAGCAGAAAAGGTTCGGTAAAATTGAACAAGGCACCAGGTTTCTGGGTGCTGAAAATGTTCCAGTCACCAAGATGATAAGGCAGCTCGGGGGGGCGGGGGGGGGGGAAGCAGGGATTTTAAGTGGGCTGGCAGTCTGGCACGTAGCACCAGGCCAGCTTTGCCCAAGGAAGCCGGCGACCGCCCCTCCCGGCTCAGTGGAGCTGGGCATCCAGGTCGTACTTTTCGCAGAACTTGTCGGTGAACGGGAGGCAGGTGAGGAGCTCGCACCACTGGCAGCGAATGGGGTAAAAGTAGAACAGCACCACCAGTCCGGAGAGGAGCCCCGCGAAGACCGACTGGAAGACGATGATCTGGCACCGCTTTCGGTACAGGTCAAACTTTCCGAAGCTGATGTACGGGAGGAAGGCGAAGGACAGGAAGAGGCCGCTGATGAAGCCGCAGATGTGGGCAAAGTTGTCTATCCAGGGGAGGAGGCCGAAGGCAAACAGGAACAGCACAATCCCCAGGAGTTTGAGGAAGGCCCTCCAGGGCCGGGCCAGGATCTGCCAGCTCTGGAAGAGCTCCACAAAGAGGCAGGCCAGGATGCCAAACTGGGAGCCTGCTGGGCCAACCTGCACAGGGGGTCCACATTAACACACCTGCCCTGCGCGGAAGGACCCACTGAAACCTCGTCAAGGCCCTGTACTGCTAGCAGGGGGGGGGGGGAGCATCTCAAGTCTTCAGTTGAAAGTTTGCAAGACTCGCCAAGGTAAGACACCCTTGCTGCCCACCCACCCACCCCCAAGGGAGGAGACCGGGTCCTGTCCCCAACCCCACCGGCTTTTGTCCAGCCTCGTCCGGAAGAGGGCAGTAGCACCGAGGCTCTTGCAGCCCTTTCTAAGCGGCCTGCGGTCTCTGCCCATTGCCCCCAACCATCTGGATGCTCTACAAGCGACCCGCTTTGCAAGGAGGAGAGACGCACCTCGGCCCGGTAGGGGAGGAAGATGGCGCTGGCCAGGTTGCCCGTGATGCCGCTGAACAAATAGATCAGGGAAATGCGGTGCCAGCCAGCCAGCTTCTCCAGGTCGCGCAGGATGGTCATCTGGAAACAGACGGACACCAGGCAGTGCAGGATCCTGTCGGGCAGGAAGCCACGGGGGTCAGCACGGGGGGTGGGGGGCGCTCGGGGGCGGGTTCCAAGGGGAGGGGGCCTGTGGGCTCACCCTGCGTGAAGGAAGAGGGACAGCCACAGGCGGTAGACCTGGTCCGGCACCTCCGGGTTGAGGAAGGGGAGGAGGCCGCAGACGTCGTCCATGCAGTGCACCTGGCGGGGGAGAGCAGCCGCCGCAGGTCAGGCAGAGAAGGCCGCCTGCTTGCTGGGGCCGGCCAGGGGAGGGGTGGGGGTACCTGGGAGCAGAGCGTGGCCTCCTCGTGGAAGTAGCCGTGCATGAAGGTGCAGTACTCCCGCGAGGTGATCTCGCACCTGGGAGGAGAGACGCGGAGGCCTGGAGGTTAAGCCGGGCGGAAGGCGGAGCAGGCCGGCCCAGGGCAGGGGAAAGGGACGGAGGAGCCCAGCCCCCCCACCCTACCTTCCTTTGGTGCCAATGCAACAGGGCCGCCCAGTGATCACGCAGTCCATGTGCAGGTGGTTGGTGTGGTTCCCAGCACTGTTGTTGGTGCAGATCTGGGAGGGGGAGGGGAGGAGGAGGTGGGAGGGAGGCCGGCCCTTTGCTCCTCCCGGTCCTCAAGAGAAGCCCACCCATCCCCTCCTCCCTCCACGTGCCCACCCCGAGCCCTCCAGAGACCTACAGGCCACTTGGTGATGTCATCAGGCCACTCGTGGGGGTCCATGGACGCCGGCTGCTCGCACACCCTGTGGAGGGAGAAGTGCTGGGCAGCCCCGCCGTGTGTGCCCCTGCCAACAGCCGGAGCTCCAGAGAGGTGGCCCTGCCCCCCAGCCTACCTGGGGTCTTGGTGACACACGGAGCCAAACCTCCTCTTGCCCCCGGCCAGGAAGGGGGTGCTGGGGTGACTGGGCCACTTCACCCACACGGCCAGAGTGGACTACGAAGCAGAAGGGCAAGCGTGGGCGCGGGCAGGGTCACCCGGGGGCGCCCTCCCCACGGAAGCAGGGGAAGGGAGGGGTGGGAGGGAGGCCGCCAGCTGAGCCTACCGAGCACTCCTCCTCCGCCGTCTGCACGCAGCCGGACCGGTCGTTGCGCACACAGCAGGCGGAGTGCGTCTCCTTCTCCCGGGCCGCGCGGATGAAGCTGTTCACCTGCTGGTCCTGCCGCATGCAAGGGGCGAACTTGGCTCCCAGGTGGATGAGAGACTCCTGGAAGGGCGGCAGGGTCTCAGCCGGAGCCGACCGAGAGACCGATTCCCAGGCAGGGCCGAGGGGGGCCGGCACTCACCGAGCTGGGCCCGATCCAGAAATTCTCCTGCTGGACGTATTTCACGTTCTCATATATCCCCCGGTTTTTCAGGACCTACCAGTGAAAAGGCCCATTGAGGAGAGGAGGTGGGAGGCTGCCCACGTCCGGCCCCTCCAGCAGCAGAAGAGGAGGGGGGCCAGGGCCACGGTGGGAGGAAGGGGAGACACCTGGGGCCCTGCCGCTCACCGAGTCCACCGTCTCGTGCTGCGAAAACCCCACAGGAGCAATCCCGTAGATGGACACGGTCAGAATGGTGATGAGCGAATGCACGAAGGTGACCCAGTAGGTGAAGAAGGGCCTGTGTGGAGCGGAGGGCGATGGGGGCCGTCAGGCCACAATCGGTGGCTCGCCCCCCCTCCCCGGCCTCCACCCGGGCCTCCACCCACCGGTGGTCATCCATGTCCTCAATCTGCTGCTTCACAAAACTATCGATGCGCTTGCGGTATGTCCGATTGGTCAACCGGCCCACCATGCCTAACCCGTAGGGACGCTTCTCTTTGGAAAAGAGTTTGCGGACGGGGACGGTGATGCGCTGGCCACGCCGCTGGAGGCCCAGGCTGACCACCTCTTGCCGCAGACGGACCTTTGGTTGCACGGGGGGGCCTTCTTTCTGTTTGCGCCAGCCGCGCTCCAAAGGACTGGAAGACAGCGAGGGCAACAACAGGCCCATTCCTCAGAGAGGAAGCCCATCCCCATGCGGTGCGCTTAAAGGCGGCATGCACCCCCCCCCCGCCCACTCCCCTGGTTTCCAGGTCATGCCAGGCCCTGAATCGTGGATGGAGCCAGGTCAGCCCTGCGAAGGTTGGGACCCTGGAACGCTCGCCAGGAGAACCTCTCCCTTCCCAGGGAAACTGCCGGGGACCCTGCTTCCCCCCCCCCCCCCGCCGATGTTTGTGTGCGCCCCCTGCCAGACTCACAAGAGCAGGTGGCTCCTCTCTAGCTCGCTCCGGTCCAGAGCGCCCCCCGTGAGGGCTGGCTGGGCCTGCAGGGCCTTCGCTTCGGGCACCCTGAGGGCGGCTTCGGAGGGGGACTCAAAAACCTCATCGGGGTACGTGGAGGGCTCTTCCGTCAGGACCCCTTCCTGGGCAAGGGAGGGAAGGCCCAGCGGTGAGCCCCCGGCACTCCCGCCCTCCCCCTCCCCCATGGTTCGGCTCCTACCCTGGCAAAGAAGGAGGTGTCCAGCTCGTCCGGGAACTCTGTGTCTTCCTCCAGGAAGCTGGCCGGAGTGAAGCTGCGCTGTCGTGCCCTGTGCAGGGTGCCCTCTCTCCCGGAACGGCCCTGGCACAGAGACGGGAAGCAGGCCATCCCTAAGCAGCCATGGGTGGGCCGACTGGTTACCTTTCACTCGGGACCTGCTGCCCGCTCTCCATCGGCACGGCAGGCCGAGGAGCTGGGCTGGAGTTCAAAGCCCTGCAGGCCCTTTTCAGCTCTCCGGCTCCACTGGATCAGGACCGAGGACGGGAGCCTGGCTCAGCCACGATGCTTCCAGAGAGTAATTAAAAACCAAGCCCTTCAGCCCCAGCCCTGGACTGATGTCAGCAGGTGCTCCTTCTCAGAAAGTGTGACCGGCCACAACTGCTGACCAGAACGTGTGTGCTGAATGCGAGGGAGGCTGCAAGCACTGGGCCCCCTCCCCCTCCCAGCCCCTCACCTTCACCAGCACTGCTGCTGCGCGGAAACTCATCTTGGCCACCGATTCCCTTTTCCGTCGCCGAGGCCAGCGGCCGAAGCCGGAGCGTGAGCTGGTGAAAGAGCAGAGCGAGGCGGCTCCAGGCGTGGCTGGGGTGGGGGGCACGCTGCAGCCATCGTAATCCTCCGCCACTCGGAAGGCCCGTCCACGGGCCAGGGGGTCAATTATCTGGCAGCAGAGAAGGAAACAGCCCTGAGGGCAGCAGCCTCCACCCACTGGGCTTCAGCAGGTCCCAGGAGCAGCATTGGGGTGGGGACACCAGGTGTCCGGCATCTGTCACCACCCTCCCTCCCTCCCTCCCTCCCCAATTGTGATGCCAGGAAAGTCAGCCCCATCCCAGCATGGCCGTGTGACCCCCCCAGGCGTGCCACCTACTCTCTGCATGCCCGGTGGGCAAGGGGGCAGGTAGAGGGGTGGAGGCGTCTCCGTGCTGGCCAGAGAGATGTTGTCCTGGCTCGGGAGGTCCATTTCGCGCAGGGCCTGAGGCTTCAGCTTCCCATAGCGCAGGCTGCAGTGGCGCAGGCTCTTCCATTGCCACTTCTGGGTGGTGTCGCTCTCCTTGCTGACCCCAAACCAGTCTGCGGTCCCCCTGCGTGGGCAGAGAGTGGAGGGCCAGGGGGAAGCGGCTTTGCTGAAGCCACAAAGCCTGGCAGGACGAAATCCCCGTCACCCGAACCCTCTGGGACCAGAGCCAGTGGTCCAGCTGGCGGGGGGGGAGTAACAGGGGGGGTAGCCCACAGGAGGGAGCTACAGAGGGGACACTGTCGCGAGGGACCCCTCCTTGGCCGGCAGAAACCTCGGCCCCGGATCACGGCATGGGGGGGGCAACTGGACGGAGAGGCAGCAGAAGGGAACAACCAATTTCCAGAGGGGGGGGTGCGTGTGTGCGTGTCTGTGTGTGTGTGTTGCTTGCTGGCAACTGGAGCAACTCTGCTGCCAGCCCCCACCTGCAGCTCATCCCCGCATGCAGTCACTGGTACCTGAACAGGGTTCTGGGCAGTGACTGGCGCTTTCTCGGGGGCCTCCTGCCCACCTGGTGCCCCCGGACGGGCAGGGTCTGGGTCCTCTCAAAGCACACCCGCCTGCGGCAAAGGAGAGAGTCCTGAGTGGGGGGAGGGGGCTCCGGTGGGGCAAGGACGGGGGCAGGAAGCCGCCCACCCCCAGCTAAGACCACCCCCACAGGCCCAGGGGCCCCCAGAGGGCGGGCTGCCCCTTCGCAGCCTCTCCTCCTGCGGACCGCACACGAAGGCTCCCTGGCTCTCTCGGGATAATAATAATAATAATAATAATAATAATAATAATAATAATATATATTTGTATGCTTGCCCTCTCCGAAGATTCAGGGCGGCTCACAACAGTAATAAAACAGTGTGACAATGTAAACAAATCTAATATTAAAAAAACATCTAAAAAACCCACCATTTAAAAACCATGCAACACACGCAGACCAGGCATAAAACTATAAACGCCTGGGGGAGAGGTCTCTGTCCCCCCCCCCCCGTGCCTGGCGATACAGGTGGGTCTTAAGTCATTTGTGAAAGACAAGATTCCCGCTTCCTGGGCTTGGACGGAGGCACCGGGCAGCAAGAATGCCACGACCCTTTTGCTGGGAGAGCCTGCAGCCCTCCGGCTCCTGCCCCCCCCCCCCACCTTCGGGTGAACCTCTCTGCCAAAGGGCCGTGGAGCCCCCTCCCCTCCCGAGGGCTCCTCGCATGTTGCCAGAAAGTGCAGTGGCAGAGCAGGGCAGAGAGGGCCACCGGCCGAGCCTAGGAGAGACCCGGCCCAGTTGTCCAGAACCGCGCCGGGGCTCCGGGGCCTGCTTACCTCCAGATGGTCTGGGTGATGGACGTCTGTCGCTGCAAGGCAGGCCGCCGTGCCTCGCTGGAGGCCGCGGGGAAGAGGCTGTTCTCGGCAGGCATGCTGACACTCCGGAGGAAGGCCTGGCGCTTGGAGGGCTGCAGAGGAACCGCAGTGTCCGGCATCAGCCCTGGCAGCCCAACACAGAGGGACAGCGAGGGCCCCCCCACTCCCACCTGGAGGCTGCAGGAGGGGCCACTCTCAGCCCCCCAAGGAATCCCCCACCCAGCCTCTGGGGGGCGAAGGGGCAGCACGGCAGAGCAGAGCCCACAGCTGGTACCTGAAGCAAGGCGGGGCTCCTCCGCCAGAGCCAGCAAGGGGGGCGGCCGGAATGTCCAGCTTCAGCCATGGAGGCTTCTTCCTCTGCAAACTGCTGGAGCTGTCTCGGCCCTCCGCCATCACCCCTCCTCAGGAGCCCAGCCTAGAGGGGGCGGCAGCACTTATGGGCAAGCTTGCTTCCGGCCACGACTCTTCCCCCCCCCAACTGGGGACCCATCCTGCCACCTGGGGGGGGGGGGGCGCTTGGCTTCCCGAGAGCTCTGGGAAAGAAGCTGACACTGGGCTTGAAGCCCATCCAACCAAGCACAGGCCTGGCCCTGACCTGCAGCCCCTCCCCCGAGCCCCTGGCAAACCCCTAGAAGCCCCCCCCCAAGGTCTGCGCGGGGTCCTTGGGGCTGGCGGGTCAGCCTCCTGGGGCAGCACAGCTCCCTCCGCTCCCTCTCCCCCCCCATCTCCCACAAGGACATTTTGGGACATTCCACCAAGCAAGACGGCTGTGCTGCCCCCACCCACACGGAGCTCACCTCTTCTGGGCCAGGGGTTTCCCATGGAAAGGAGGAAGCGGCTGCAGCTGTTGCCATCTGGGCCAGGGAAGGGAAGGCGGGCGACTCCCTCCCCAGAGGGGCCCTGTGCTAATGGAGGCCTGGGCCAGGATAACCCGCCACTCCCTTCCACTGGTCACCTCTGCCGTTCCTCCATGCCCAGACCCCTCGCCTCCCCCCTGGTGTCCCTCCAAACCTTAGGCTGACCTCTTCTCCCTGCTTTGCCCAACCCACTGCCCCAATGAGCCCCCCCCTCCTTTCCAGCCGGCTGGGCATGAATGAAACCCACAGAACACCAGGCTGCTCTGTTCCCTCTCCCGCATTGCACCTTGGCCATCGCTCCCCCCCCCCCCCCCCCCGGAATGGTGGAAAGGCCAAGAGGGCCTCGGGGTGGGAAGCCCCTGGCCTGGGACTGGTCCCTGCCGATACACAGCCAGCCAGCGAGGCCCAACCTGGTGGGAAGCAAAGGCGGCAACCAGGTGGATGTGACTCGCACTCGGGGGGCCCTCACGCAACGCCCTCCGTGGGGCTCAGGGCTGGGGGGAGTGCCGCCCCCTCCCCCCCTCCCTCCCAGGGCAGGAGCAGGCACCCTGGGAAGAGCCGGTCCTCGGGACTGGGGAGTTCCCACTTTGGCCAGAACCAGAAAATCCAGTTGAGGCTCCCGGTTCTTCCCACAGACTGTCTCAGGGGAACCTGGCGGCACGTGGGCCCTGGCGGTGCCCCCCTCCCCCGCAAACAGGAGGGTGGGGAGCTGTCATCCACGCAGGCCCCTCCACACACCCACAATCTGGACAGGCAAGAACTGGCCCTTCTCTGCATGGGGGGATAAGGCAGAGTCCAAGGTGTCACCTGGCTGCTGTCTCCTGGGGGCCTCTGAAGCACCCAGCCAAGCACTGCCCCCCCCCGCTCTCTTCAGGGGACTTGGCTTCTAGCCCCACGGCGTCCCCCCGCCCCCCCCCCGCTGAAAACTGCCATGGAGGGGGGCCAACTACAATGAGCCCTCTTCCTGAGGCTGGGGAGGGGGCTGGGCCTCTGCCGGCTTCTCCTTCCTCCCCCCCCCCGCCATTGCGAAGCCCCTCCTGGCCCCCCTTCCCCCGGGCTGCCATCGCCGGCCTCCTCTTCTTTCCTCCGGAGCAGCCCCAGCTCGCCTGCCGGAGCGCTGCCCCCCTCCCGCGGGGGTCCTTGGCCCTGGGCCCGGCAGGAAGGCGGGGGGGGGAGGCCTTCAAGGGGAGGGGTCTCCCGAGAGGAGAGGCCCGAGTGTGCCCGGGAGTGCCGTTCTTCCCCGGGGCTCCTCCGAGAGGGGGCAGGGGCTCGGCTGCGGGGGCTCCGGGGAGGGGCAGGGCAGGGGCCCCCGGAGCAGAAATCCCCTCCCCCGCTGTTTCCCGGCCATTGCAACGGAGAAGGTCCCCGCCGCCCCCGCCCCCCCCCCCTCGGCTCCCAGTCGCAGGCATCGGCTGCGGGGCCTTCGGGACGGAAGCGCGGGGCCCCCACGCCGCCGCCGCGGGAAGCGCTGGCCGGGCAGGTGCCGGCGGGGAGAGCCACCCCCCACCCCCCAGGACCGATTCGGGAGGAGGCTGCACTTGCCCGCCTCGCCAGAGCGCCACCCCCGGCGCCCGGGACCAGCCGGCAGGAGGGCCGGGGCGGTGAAGCCGGGGCCCCGAGTGTCGCCTCTGGGCAGGGCCGGGCCGAAGACTCCCCGCCAGACGCGTCCTGCGCGCTCCCCGACCCGGGCGGCCGCGCTCTCCCCCCCCCCCCCCCGTACTCACCGCTGCAGCCGGGGCCGTCGAGGGAGCGCTGGCCGGGCGGCCATTCAGCGAGGAGGCCCGGCCCTCCTCGGCACAGCCGGCCTGCAGACCGAAGGGCGGCCCGGCGCGGAAGGCGGGTCGGCCGGCCCGGGCGTGACTCAGGCCTCAGGAATGCGCCGGGCGGAGAAGTGGCTCCCTCCGCCCGCCCGCCTCGCCTCCGACCGGCGCCACCGCGGGAAGAAACGCGGCGCGCCGGAGTTTGGGCGGCGGGAAAGGCCGGGGCTGCCGGCGGCCCAGCTTCCCCCTCGCCTGGCTGCTCCTGCTGCCCTTCCGGCCTGGCCTAAGCCGGGCCGCCCCCTCCGGAGCCTGGATCGCCCGGGCCCCTTTGCTCGCCCGGCCGGCTAGACAGCTGCGGGGGGGGGGGGGCGCCTGCTGCTGCTTTGAGCCGGAGAAGGAAGGGAGAGAGCCCCCCCCCCCGACAGCCCCTCTCTCCCTTCCAGCCCTGCGAGGGCGCCTGCCAAGAGGCCACCCGTGGCTGCTGGGGGGGCTCGGCCGGGGGCTGCTGAGAGAAAGCCATGAATCCCCCTTTGTGACCAAGAAGGCCCCGCTGCCCAACAAGGTCCACATTGTAGGCCGGCTGTCCCTTAGGAGGGGTGCACGGTGTGTGCCTCCCTCCCCTTCCTCTGGGCTGGCTGAGCCCCCAAGGAGCCCGTGGCACCCTGCTTCTGCCCGCTTGCCAAGTCAGCAGGGAAAGAAAAACGGCAGGGCTGCCTTTGTACGGCACCCACGAGGTCTGCAGCGAGGTGGGGGAAGGACTCACACCTGCCGGCCTCCCCCCTCCCTCCGGGGGAAGCAGCAAGAGGGGCAAGGGGCCCCAAAGAAACTATGAGCCCCCAGGCAAGAAAAGGACATTTGCCTTAGCATCAACACCATTCCCTACACTGCCCAATACTTTTCTCAGGGAAGCCTGAATGGTCCATCCAGACATGGCCAATTTAGGGCATCCTTCAAAGTCTGGGGCTGAAAATCCCAGGGAACCCCTGCTGCCCTCCTCCTCCTCCTGGGAGTGCAGGCCCGAGCCTTCAACCTGCAAGGGGCTATACTGCAAACGGGAGCCCAGCCCAAGGCCGCTCCCCTCTGGTGTGGCGGGATTTCCTGCGCTCCCTTCTGCAAGACAAGTAGATGCAGCAACCTGAGCGACATAAGTCTGTCCTGCAGCCTGGGATATAAGATAGAGGCTTTCTCCCTTTCTGCTGCCTCAGTCTCGCACCAGCTTTGAAAAAGTTTTCATCAGAGAGGTTTCTGACAGCCCGTCTAGTCATTTGCATGCTTCAGGTTTGCCACTACAGTACGTCCAATTATTGGTTGATATTTGATCAATTGGACTCCAGCCCAACAGTTTCAGAATGCTTCCAGAGACGAAGGACGCAATGGGAGACTGGCTAAACTGTCCAGGGAAAACAATGTCCCTTTCTTCCCCTTTGAGAACAGTGGGGCTGATGGGACCAGCGTCTGGTGGGAATTCCTGGGCAGCCAGCCACGAGGGGGCGCCCTGCGCTATTTCCTGCGGCAGGAGACCTGGAGTCCTCCGCTGGGTCATTTTTAGACAATATCAATAACACCAAGCACTTTGTTGCGGTGGCCACAGGGTTGGGCCCCTCTCTGCGCAGGAAGCCCACCAGGCTTTGGGGCTGCAGCTGGCGAAGGGCAAACATCCTTAACACGGAGTGTGGGGGGGGGGGCTGCCGTTCTTCAGCCTGCAAAGGGAAACATTCCCGCATTTGATGCACAATTCACAACAGTGGTACCGCCTTCCGGATGGAGAAAGCAGGGGGCATCAAGCCGAGCTCCTTGTCCGAGGATGAGCGTGGCAGGGACGGAGGGCAGTTCTTGGGACAGGGAGCAGCTTAGCCTGGGTAGGAAGAGTCCCCCACCCCCACCCCAGATGTTGAAGTGTGGCTGGGATCTAACAGGGGGAGTTATATTTAGCCCCCTTCCCCTCTTCCAACTTAACTGTCAGCCCCGCCAACAGCTGCTACTCTTCAGCGCTGGGGAAGCAGGCGGCCAGGCTCTCCGGCGCTGCGGCCTTGCCAAGTTTGCTTCAGCTATTTCGGAGACATTGCGTGGCCTGGTCCCCTTCTTTCTTTACAGGAGGGGGAAAAACCAGAACGTTTTGCACCTCCACAGCTGACCTTTGGAGGGGGGGCGCCTCCTAGCAAGGCGGCTGCTGGCTGCGTTGCCGGGGGAAGGGGCGCGTGAGGAAGGGGGGCGGAGGAGGGGTGTTTGGGCCCACTGCGGCTCAGAAGACGGGACGGATGCGGCCTTGGGGCCAACGGGCGCGGGGCGGGCCACGTGCTCGGCTCCTTCCTCCTACGGAAAGTCTGGCGCCCCCCCCCCCCCCCCCGACTTCCGTCCGCTCTGTCTCCAAAGGCTCCGGGCGCATCCAAGGAAGCGGCCGGACGTTCCCCGCCGGAAGCCGAGCCCAGTTTGCGCGCGGCTCTCCCTGGGAAGGGCACAGAGCCGCCGCGTGGGGGCGCTGAAGAGCTGCCGGGGCTTTGCAGCGCTCCGGCTCCCCGCGTCCCAGGCCGGACGCCCCCCGCTCAGCCAGCAGCCATGGCCGACGCCCCGAGGCCGCTCCCAAGCCTGGCGGCGCGCCGGCCCACCGCCTACTTCGACCAGCCCTGCGTCCCCCTGGCCAAAGCCCTGCTGGGACAGGTGAGGTGGGGCGGGGGGGGAGGAGGCCATCGGAGCCCGCTGACGCCCGGCGGTCTCGCTCCAGATTCTGGTTCGCAAACTGCCCGACGGCCGCGAGCTGCGGGGGCGGATCGTTGAGACCGAAGCCTATTTGGGGGGCGAGGACACCGCTTCGCATTCCAGGGGGGGTCGGCGGACCACAAGGAACGCGGCCATGTTCATGCGACCCGGCACACTGTACGTGTACCAGATCTACGGGATCTACTTCTGCATGAACGTCTCCAGCCAAGGTAAGCAGGTGGAGACTCCAAGCCCTTCCTTGCCGCCCACCCCACCACCACCACTTCCAGGCCAGGGTGAATCTCACGCACACACACCCTCCGCGTCCCTGCTTCCTCCCTCCCTCCCTCCGTTCCAGGGGATGGGGCTGCGGTGCTGCTACGTTCCCTGGAGCCCCTGCAGGGCCTGGAGTCCATGCGAGAGCTGCGCTTGACCCAGCAGCGGAAGGCCCCCGCCCGCCCCCTCCAGGACTGGCAGCTGTGCAACGGGCCCTCCAAGCTCTGCCAGGCCCTGGCCATCGACCGGACCTTCGACCAGCAGGACCTGGGCTGCAGCCCTTCCCTGTGGCTGGAGCCCGGCCCCAAAGCTTCGGAGGACCGAGCCCCCATCTGCGTCCCCCGGATTGGCATCAGTGGGGAGTGGGCCCAGGCGCCCCTGCGCTTCTACCTCCAGGGCAACAGGTGCGTGAGCTCCTCTGACAAGAACGCGGAGGGGAAACGTGGCGCCATCGCAGAGAAACGTCTCCCCACTTGCAGCACGGAGCAGCCGTGAGCGCCGATGCCAACCGAGGAGCCGGAAGCGTCGTTTCGGACTCATTTATGTAAATAAATAGGTTTTGCCTTCTTCCACCAGTGGAGCCAAGCACGCACAATGCAGTCGGCAAGGGAGCCAGTGCTTTGCTACAATGGCCCCCTCCTCGCCCCAGAACCCCCCCCCCCGCAGGGCCAGAGTCCACGTAGGGGGCCGGGCTGTCCTGGGGCTCATCCCTGGGTCTCCATGAGAGCAGCTTCCTGCCCGCCTCCACCATTTGGTCTGCTGAGACAGACTGCGGCCCCTGTGACGTCCAGCAGGAGGCGCTCCCTCCCTCCCTCCGATCTGGGAGCCGCCTCGCCTCACTGATGGAGGGACTGGAAGACGGCGATGACGGGATCCTCGTGGTTGGTCACCACCAGCACGCTGCGGAACTTATCCAAGAGCATGAGCAGGTGGGAGCGGCGCATGTTCTCGTTGTACATGATCTCCTCCACGTGGTGCCGTCCACGGAAATAGTGCAGTAGCCTGCCAAGGGGGGCGGGGGAGGATAGGCGTGTCTCTGCCCTGCAGCAACAGCTTCCCCCGGGGGCCGGGGGGGGGCCAGGTGGACTTCAACTCCCAGAAGGCCTGGGCTAGCATGACTGGCCGAGGGGTTCTGGGAGTTGAGGTCCAGAAGTCATAGAAGAGCCCACTTGGCCTATCACCCCTAGGCCGATGCCCCCCCCCCCAAAAGAGCAGGCCTTTCCCTCCCCAGCTACCTGGCAAACATGCGCAGGTCCTCTGGGTTGTGAGCTGCGGGGACACTGAGAATGGCCTCCCGCTCGTGCTCGGAGAGGCTGGTCAGCAGGTTCTCCGTCATGCGCTTGTTCACGGGGGACTCCCCCCCGGGCAGCAGCTCCGCGCTGGAGTTGTCCATGCTGGGACTCGTCAGGGTCATGTCGTCACTGCTAGCTGTGAACAAACAGGTGTGGGACCCCCCCTGTGCAAAAAGAGAGGCCGTTCCCCCCCCCCCCCCAGGAGGGTGGGCTGGAAGGCGGCAAGGCGGCTTCCAAAGGAACTCTGGGCACGGACCCCCCTCCCTGGCTGGACTGAGCCCTGGGGAAAGAAAAGCAGGCTGCCACTTACTGGGAGAACCAAAGCTGAGCGCACTCGGAGTGCTGAGGCTTCGGCCCCCAACTCGGGCAGGGAAGGGCAGCTCTTCCACTCTGGTGCGGAAGCCCTCCTCCTCCTCCTCCTCTTCCTCCTCCTCCTCCTCCTCCTCCTCCTTTGGGGGAACCATCAGGCAGGCGTAGCTGTGCAGCTGGATGAGGAGCCGGTGCTGGAGCATCCAGGCCACCATCCGAATGAGGTGGGTCTGGGGGGGAGGAGAGGAGGCGGCCATCAGAGGGGCCCCGGGGGTTAGGGGGGAGGGAGGGAGGAGCTGAGACTTGCCTCCTGGATCGCTGGAGCAAGAGGGTCCTTGAGCTCAGACAGAGAGACCGGCCAGGAGAACTTGGACAGAGCAGCCGGCAGCTCATGGCCCGGGAACTGGGAGGAGAAGGCCTCTGCCAGGGGACAGTAACTGCAGCAGAGAAAGGGAGGCGCTGGGCAGGCGGCACAAGAGGCGAGGCAGGAAGCACAGGACGGGCGGGGGGGCCACTCACAGGCAGACACTGGCGTTGGGGGAGAGCATGTAGACGTTGTTCTCGCACAGGGGATACACCATCAGGGCCTTGCCCCAGTAGACCAGGTGGGCCGCCAGCTGGAACACCTGCCACAAAGGGGGAAGTGCCGGCTCTGAGGGAGGCTGCCCAGCAGCGCCCCCAAGTGGGCCGGGCCAGATCCACATGGCACCGAGGAGGAAGGGGTGCAGCTGTGTCCCCCTCTGCCCGTGCAGACCGCATGAAGGAAACGGCAGCAGCCACAGGGGGACGTGCCCGCCAATACCCCCCCCCCCCCGCTGCGGGTGCCGCTTTCATTTATGAGGGGAGTCAGGAAGCGGGGATGGGTGCAATAAGGGGAGGTGACCCACTCAGACCCCACGGGGCCAAGCAGGCAGGAGGATGCGCTGGTGGGCTTTGAGGCCTCGGGGGTCGCCCGCAACATTTCCCTGGGAGTTCTCCCTGCCTATCTGGGGGTGGGGGTGGGTCAACCCGGCCCCCGTGTTTTGGAAGAGGACGTCTAGGACGTAGCAGATGTCCCAAAAGGCTTTGGAGCAGCCACCCCCCCCAGCACACCTGGAGCAGAGCCAGGTCGGCATCCTGAGCCAGCTGCTGGAGGTTCTTCACGGCAGAGGCCGTCCTGATCACCCGCACCAGGGCCGGGGAGCAGTCGAGGGGCAGTTCGCTCAGGAGGGACCTCTCGTCTTTAAGCAGCAGCAAGGCGTGGTAAGGCCTGCAGAGAGAAGGGGGGGGGAGGTCAGATGGCCCCTAATGGCTCCAGGATTAATTTGAGCCTCTCCTCTCTTTCACAGGACAGGTGCCCAAAATCTCGGTGTAACGGAAGCAGTGACCAATTCCTCAAAAACCAGAGCAGCTGAATGTGACAAAGTGATTTTCAAAGGACCTACAAATTTTATAAATAAATATACAAATAAATTGAATATAAAGTCAGTTCTCCAGAGGGATTAGAATGAGACACACACACACACACACACACACCCTTACACTACACAAGCTGAGCATACAATCAAATCCCATTTGGGTGACTTTGGCGAATGAGGAGCTGGGAAGCTAAACGTGGGGAGGCCCGTGGCCCAGACGGAGCGTGGTAGGTGCATGAAGTGAAAACATTTTGTAAGTGGGTGAAGTAGCTGATGATCGGGGAACAAAGGTTTCTCTCTGCATTTACAAAGCATGAAATCGTGGAGGAAAATGGGGCAAATCGGGCATGGAACCGAGTCACGGGCTGTGAATCCGCAGGTCCCGCTTCCAACTGTCCACCTTTCGGACACTCTCACGCGCAGAGACACGTTTTCGAGGCAGCCTCGGCCTGAGAAAGGATCCTAAGCCCAGTTGCACTCGGAAGGGCCAAAGTAAAACAGAAACTCCTTAGCAATAAGCCCCCGTCCTCACCGAATGGCCTTCAGGCTTCTCTCAATGGCTTCTGGCGGGATGAAACTGGAGGCCACGTCGTGGATTTTATGGGGCAGGCAGAAGCTCACCTCCAGCCAGTTGTTGATCTGCAGCTGGACCAATCCGGTCGTGCACAGGCTGGAGGGGGAGAGGAGCACCGGGAGGCTCAGGGGTCAGCCTCCAAGGCCCCCTCCTCCACCCTTCCCCTTCAGCGGCTCTGGAGGCTTGACTCAATGGGGCCCACGCAAACACTGCCGGCTGCTGCCACCAGGTGGGGCCGAGGAGCTGTCTCAGGAGGACACCTGGCTGGGGGGAGGGAAACCAGGCCCCCATTAAGGGGAATGGGGGGCTCTCGCGGGGGGGGGGGCGGGGGGGGAGCCTGGCCTGCTCTGGGCGGGATCCCCTCCCCTCAAGGAAGCCCAGCCGAGGAGCCAGAGGGGGGGCTTCCACAGGGATAGCAACCAGTTCAGGGTAGAGGTCTACTTTCCTCTCCAGATTCTAAACTGGGGGGGGGAGGGGCAAGCCTCGTCCTGGGGGAGAACAAATGAGGAAGGGGCATCCTGGGGGTTCTGTCCCAACTCTCCACCTCCGCAACTGTCTCGCAGGGGGTCTCCCCACTTCTGGGGGCTGGGGCTGTTCCCCCCTCCCAAGAGCTGTGCGTGGGGAGGGGCACGGGGGTTACCTGTCGTAAGCCTCTTTCAGGTCTCTGGCCAGCTTGCACTTGGGAAGGATGTGCGGGAAGGGGGAGGGAGGGCCGTCCCGGGCTGCGGAGGGGAAACGTAGCTCTGGAGAGGCCCCGGACCCTCCCTCTCCCCAACCCTTCGGCCCTGGCACGTCCCGGCCGCTGGACCTGATCATGGGTCCAAATCATTGTTGGTTTTGTTTCATGTATTTCATTTTTTAATGCCGCCCTTCTCCTTAGACTCAGGGCAGCTTACAACAGGTCAGCAACAGCACTTTTTAACAGAGCCAGCCTCTTGCCCCCACCATCCGGGCCCTCATTTGACCCCCCTCGGAAGGAGGGAAGGCTGAGTCAACCTGGAGCCGGCAGTGAGACTTGAACCGCCGGCCTTCAGATCTAGCAGTCAGCTTCAGTGGCCTGCAGTGGCTCTTTTAATCCATCCAACGTGTGCAGCTGCCCATCTCACAGAGGCCGAAGCGCGCTGCTGTGGGTCAAGCGCGGCTTCCTCTCCGCCCGGAGATCCAGGCCGGCCACAGTCCCCTGCAGGAGCCCCCACCCCCAAGTGGACAAGAGACCGCCAACTGCCCGCCACTTACTTTCCGACATGGCTGAGACTTCGTCCTGAATGGCCAGAATGAGTTTGGCCTGCCTGGTGAGATACTGGCACCGCCTCTCCTCATGCTGCAGCACAATGGCGATGCGCCGGGACAGGTTGTGCAGGCAGCCGATCACGGAGGGGTCCGCGGTGGCCTGAAACCAGAAACCGTCCGTCAAGGGGGGCCTGGCAGGAAGGGGGAGGAGCCAACCCAGCCGTTCCCTCCCCCCTCCGGACAACAGCTGCTACCACAAAGTGGGGGAGCCTGGACAGAACCCCTCAAGCCACCCACGCGCACCCCCCCCCGAGCCCCAGCGGTTCCTTCCCGCCCAGGGGTGTCCTGCTGTGGGGACGGAGGGTCAGACCCTCCTCCAACCCCCAGTCAGAGAGCCTTGCCCAGCCTCTGGCCAGAACAGGTTGCATGAGAACCAGATGAAGCCCCAACCCTGGAGTTTCTCCACCGCGTCCTGCACAAGTGACCACCTGCTAGAGTCCAGCTGTTATCAGCCACACCCAGCTGAGCGGGGGGGGGGGCAGAGACTTAATAGCCAAAGTGGACAAACCAGCTGTGGAAGGCCTGTTAAGGAAACGGAAGGCAGGGCAGAGATAACAAAGGCGCAAACCATGACTTGGCACCACCAAGTGAGCCCCGTTTCTGCTGAGTCACCGCCAGGGGCTTCACTGTCACTGCCTCCCGGGTGATAAGGCCGCCTCGGGCCTTTGCCTGTCCAGCTGCCACCAGCAGATGAGCCCCACCCTGCCCCTGGGGAGCCATGCAGGCCAGCCGAGGTGGGAGACGAGTGCCGCCTTTGCCAGGAAAGGCCAAAGAGATGACCAAAGACTCCGGCCCCGAGCCAGGTCCCCACAGCTCCTCCCCAGGCAGCCTTACCCTCAAGGCAAAGACCACGTTGAAGAGAATCATGGTGGGCGTTTCCCTCTTGGGAGAAGGGTCTGTCTTGGACACCTGCACAGCAAAAGAAGGGTCAACGCCAGCGCATTCAGGGGGTGGGGGTGGGGGTGTCTTCCTGGCAGGTTGACCTCTGGGGAAAGAGTCTTTGCCTCAGCGAGGTCACCTATTAAGGAGAGTGGGCGCAAGCGAGAGCCCCTCCAGGCCAAGGAGACCAAAGGGAGGGAGGGAGGCAGGCTGGGGGGGCCTGAGGAGCCCCAAACCTTCCCCACCCCCACCCACCCTTGGATTAAACAAATAGCACAGCAGCCCTGTGGCATCAAAGGAGCCTGAACTGGGGAGGGGCTGGGGCTGAGGTGGGGGGAGAGATTCTCCAGCCGGGGGTCCCTCAATCAGCAGGGGTCCTGAGGGCACAATTGCATCCGCCTTTCCAAAGTTTCCAATGAATAAAATATAGTTATCTTTGGGGGGGGCTGTCTCCCAGGGTGTTGTGTCCAGGGCAGCTGTTGTCCCTCCAGAGGGCTGTTCAAGAGGAGCCTCCTCTGCAGGGGTCCAGCCCTGAGGACTTCAACCCCATTGGCCTCTGGAGACCCCGTATTTTCTAAGCCAAAGATGAATAACATAGCAAAGAAATAGGAATCACGTGAGTCTCCACGAGGGAGCAAAAACAGGAGAAAGGCCCCAGCAAAGGCCCCGTTCCTTGGATTCGTACAGGACATTAAACAATGAACCACACAGAATAAACCACAAAGGACAAACCATTAAAACGTTTGCAATTGCATCTTGTAAATCTTCTACTGCGCGTGAACACCAACCACGTTTGGAGATGCAACTGCCATGGGGAGGGGCCAGAGGGGAGATTCAAAACCTAAGTAGCTGGTGCACGTTAAGGTTTGGGCTGATACTCCCAGTATTGAATCTCATCTTACGACAGGGGGGGGGGGGGCTGGAAAGGAAAAGGATCTGAGACGGGGGAAGCGGAGCCTGGGCTGGAGGTCCCGGGTGAGGGGGGGGCAGAGGGGAAGGTACGGGAAGGTGTCCTGGGTCTGGGGCCTACCTGGGCAAAGGCGTGCTGCAACAGAGTTGGGTGCCCAACAAAACGAATGTTGTCGATCTTCAGCTCAAACTTTTTGCCACACATGTCTGACTTCGTGGCCAGAATTGTTGCCAGAATGACATCTGAGAACCTTCAAAGCACAAGAGGAACGGGCGTGACTGGGTTTATGGCGACCTAAAGGCATCCCAAAGAGCCAGATACCGTTTTTATTCAACATTAAATATTATTCTGTAAGCATTCTAAATAATTAAACGCTGGGCCTGCTTGAATGCCGTTCATTTGTCCAAATTGCATGTTTAGAATCGTCAGAATTACTGAAAGGGAAGCCAACAACAGGGCAGCCATGCAGCTCTCAGAGAGGTGAGGAGGGGTCACATCTCTTGGGGGTCTAAGCAGAGACGTTGCAGCAGTCGAAGCATACAAATCCCATTGAATAAATGACCCAAGGACAGGCTGTTCCTGGGCTCCCACAGTCAAGGAAGGCCATTGCCCCCCCCCCTACTCCCACCCTCTGTTGGCTCCCTAAGCTGCCTCTTCTGTCTGCGGGGTCTAAGGTTTCCCTGCTCTGTGGGGGGAGACGCAGCCTCTTCCAGGGGGCCCAGCTGGATCAGCCAAGGAGATGGAAGTCTCGGGCCTTAAAGGGCTGAGGCCCATCTGAGCTGCTTCGGCGTGTTCACAGTCAAACGTTTCCACCCCACTGCTGGTCAGGGGCAGCTGCCTGTGACCACAGAGATATGGGGCCCGGAGAGTTATCCGCTTATCAGCCCTCTCGGCAGGCAGGCAGGCAGGGAGGGAGGAGAGTGACTGCAATCTTCCCCACCAGAGACCTGGCAAGTGAGGTTGAGCTCTTATTCGGATCAAGACCCAAAGTAGCTCTACCAGACCTTCTCCTCGGGACAGAATGGGGATCCCAATGGATCTGTATGTGGACAAGCTGTTCATATGCAGCCTGTGGAAAACTCTCCCTGTGCGCTGTTCTCGCCACAGAAAATTCCCAAATTTTGTTCCTGAAAAAGTGGAACTTCCCGATAATTCTCCTCATCTGGCTACACCCTGGCTGGCATTTGATTTTAGCCAAGCCCCCCAGGTGAATCCTCTGAGAGGTTGCTGCAAAGGTCCTGGCTTTCTTTCTTTCTGGCCGCAGCTTAAGTGACCCTGAGGAAAAGACTTAGACCAGCACAAAACCACACAACTGGGGCAAACAGGTGGTGGACAAAGGCCTGACCAACCATTGGGTTCCCTGCCTAAGCAGGGGATTGGACTAGAAGACCTCAAAGGTCCCTTTCAACTATCCTATTCACATTCTCCCTCCTCATCCTAGTGTTGCACTGACTATAAATTCTGAAGGCTGCAACGTAACGTGGTTAAGGGGAGCAGGCTGGAAAGGAACACAATAGCTCGAATGTGGAGTGGGCTCAATATTCCACCAGTCAAAGGACTCTTACTCTGCATCCTAAAGACGAGAGAGGAGCCAACCGTTAAAGGCTGCACCCAGATGGCTTCGCAGACAAAAATGGCCCATTGCCTTTGTGGTACAACAGCAGTCATAGGGGGCTGCACAGCGCAGAACGGTCGGTCGGCCAATCGACTAAGCCAGCTTCTTGGTCCAGCTAATCCAGCCTTGTCTCCACTGAGGGTAGACAGGCGGCCAGAGAGGAGACCCACAGCTGCTCTGCATGTAAAACACACGTTCTGCCACTTTCTGGACTGGCCCCTCCTTTAAATTTCTTACAAGTCCATCCATCTCAGCTGCCCTCCACTATCGCTCCATTCGTTTACAGCACAGCCCAAGAGAGAAATTAGAAACACAGTACAAGGAGAAGATGTTAAAGAAGAAAAGCCATTGGAGACAGATGAATTTGGTCTTACCCTGACACCACCTGCTCATCAGTGAGAGGACAGGGCTCTCTGAAAATAGGAACAGGGGCCATGAGCACCACTCAGAAACAAAACAGGAGAATCAACCAGACAAAAATCACACACCTATACAATGGGACAATGGAACCCTGCCAGTTTTCACAGTTATACATAAACAATCTTTCTAAAGTAAAATTAAAACAATGGAAGTAATGTACACCACACCACCAGCCGTGTACATTGATGGCGTAAGTGGGAAGGAAGGACGAGGCTTGAAACGGCTGCTCATAGTGCAGCTCCTACCACGGGCAGCAGAACAAGGGGTGGACAGAGCAGGCAGGGACGCCTCAAGGCTGCTGCCATAGGAAATCTGGGCTCGAGGGACTCGGCAGGCCCTCCCTCCGTGGCCACTGCTGCTGCGCAAACCATTCAGGACATCCCAGGGCTGGGACTTATTTTTCCAAAACTTGTGCCATTTCACCATCTGGTCAAGTGCAGCTCCTTTCCTTTCAGGCCACAGAAAGAAGCTGCTTCCAACCGTCTATACTGGGGAGACTCTTTTCCTATTCCTGAATTCTGCTACAGCAGGAGAAACCTCTGCATTGTGCGACATGGGGACCATTAAGTCACAGCTGGCCACCTCCTCAACAGTTCTGGGCCACAAAGAAGGCAGTTCAGGACCAGAATGGGACCTGAAAGTGACAAACCCCAGAGGCTTTGGTTCATACCAGCTAGCTAAGAACCAAAAGAGGGTTAGGGCCCGGCCTCCATTCCAAAGGCTGAGAACTGCCCCCACCCCCTCAGACCCACCAGCAGGGAAAAGCCCCCCCCCCCCTCCTCCCATTGCTAACAGAAATGAAGCAAATGACTTGAAGATCATTCACTGTGATTATTAAACAGTACAAGAGTTGGATATAATATTTTTGTTTTCCTCAAAACCATGACATTCAAAAACCTTTTCAAAAAAAGTTGAGCTCAGCTTTTAGGAGATCTGCAAAAAAGAACCAATGAAATTCATACCTGGAGTCTCCGTCCGGATCTTCTACATTGTCACCAATACTGTTTACGGCATACCTACTCCTTGACGTTCCTAAAATGAAACGGAGGGGAGGGAACTTCAACTCCATTACTACTCACTCTCCCATTTTGCATAGTGATATTTCATGGGAATCCAAGCATCTTCCTCAGACAACCAACCCAGGGGCCTGCTTTCTTTAACCTATCTCAGCCAGCATGCCACCTGGATCAAGCCTGCCACGGGATTAACTGCCCTTTTCTCAAACTGAGATGGAGGCCTGGGCCTGTGACCCAGGTAGCATGCGGAGCCCTGTCAGGTGTTGCTCTGTGTTAGCTCCAGCATGCATGCACACGCTAGCCAGCTGATTTTCATCCATGGGGAAGACCTTTCCCACCCCAGCTTCCCTGAAGCCCTAGAGTGCAAGAAAACACCCATCGGGTACCTCGAAAGTTCGGAAAACAGACTTCCGGCTTTTCCGTTGCGCTGTTTTTTGCACTCTGGGGCTTCGGGAAGCTTCCTTGCAGGCTTTGCAGTGCAAAAAATAGCACAACGGACATATCAGAAATCCTTCTTCCATTTTCCCACCATCCCAGGCTTCAATAAGGCCTGTGCGCATGCGCGGGGACAGGAGGGGTTGTGCACAAGCACAGGGGTAGAGCGGGGGGGGGTCTGCGCATGTGGGGGGGAAGGGAGTGGGTGTGGGTGCATGTGCGCATGCTAGCACATGTACACACACCCTTTTGGCATGTGAACCCATCCCTGTACTAGGCCATGCAAAAATCTGTCTTTGGGGGGGCAAAACAAGCAAAAAGGGTAGAGGAGGAAGTCCTCCCCAACTCTCTCCATGGTCTTACTGGCTCCAGCTAGACTGCCACGCATAGGGGGGGGGGGGGACACGACACAGTGGGGTAGCAAAGATGGAGCTCCACCCCAGAGCACCCAATTTGGACTGAGAAATGTTGAAAGGAAACGCAGGGCGTCCGGCATCAGCTATGCCCACAGTGTGGTAGTAAAATATCTGGTATCGCTTCACTGCACACATATATTTTAAATTCCTTTTTCCTCACTGTAAGGAAAATATCCCAAAGGAATAATAGACTGCTGGTCTCCTTGGCAGCAATATCACGTGCTGCCAACACATTTAGCCAGTAACAGATACGTCATGAAACGCAAAGATTGGCTTTTCACATTAAGCACAAAAGAAGCATTCTGGTGATAAGTTCACCCTTTCTATTTGTTTCAGTCACTGACCATAGTTTATTTATTTATTTATTGAATTTATATCGCTGTCTATTTGCCCATGGCGACTCAAGGGGGCTTACAGAATATAAAACCACATTTAAAACAATAAAACTAATAAAAAGAATCAAATAAATGAATATAATAAAATCACCCCACCCCCCACTTCCGCAGACAGCAGGAGCCATTTAATGGGCTCCATCCTGCTCTGGGTCCTCCTGTCCCCCTGGCAGAACCGGGTCTTCAGGGCCCTCCGGAAGAGTATTGGAGCTGTTCTCATCCAGAGGGAGTCACCGCGGAGAAGGCCCTCCTCACCAGGTAGGTCTCCCTCCGGGGTGGGAACCACAGCACTCCCTGCCTCCCCACTCGGATTCAGGGTCGGGTGGATGTGACTAGCAAGAGAGGGTCAAGCTACTTTCCCGTCTTTCTTTAATGGGCCACCGGGTGTTTAGGAAGCTTCCCGAGCAGCAGTCACAGAAGTGCCACGTGAAAAAACGGACCAAAGACCTGAGCGTGACACCGGGTGGAGCAATGGATGCAGAGGCCTTTGCTCCGCCCGCCCACAAAGACGGCCAGGAAAACCGCCCGGCCCGGAGGCCCCTGAACGGCTAATGCCCCCGCGCCAACCTCTCAGCCCGGCGGGGGTTTCGGGGGGCCGAAGCCTGCGGGAACCGCAGCGGGGCGTGGACGGTGCAGGCGACGTCAGGCCACGAGACCTCCCGGGGGGCCCGGCCGGGGGGGGGGGAGAGCGGCCAGTGGGTCCTCCGGGCGGGCAGAGAGCGGCCGCAGCGCAGCAAAACCGCCCGGCGGCGAGTCGCCATAGCAACGGGCGGCGGCCAGGCCTTCCGGGGCGGGGCGGCGACCGCCCACAGCGCGCGCGCTGGTTCCTCACCGATCAGGGCGGCCGGGTTCGCGGGCCCCCGCTGGAAGGGGAAGCGGAAGAGCAGCTTGTTGCCTCGGCTGCCGGAGCTCACCAGGATGACGCTGACAGGGCTCGAGGTGTCCCCCATGGCCCCCTCGCCCGCGCAGCCGCCTCACTATAGAGAGGAAACCCAAAGGGTAGAGGGCCCGTCGCCCTCTGACACCCTGGCGCGGCGCCTGCGCACTCGCCATCTTTCCCGCCAGCTGCCTGTCGTCACTTCCGTTTGTCTTCCGGGAGCGGGGGGACTCGGCAGCGCTCCCTCAAGCAGGCGGCGCCTCGGCTGCGGGAACCGGGCGGGCGGGGCCGTCGGACGACGATAAGGAAGGAGGCCGTCGGGGCGCCCCGGCTGCTTTGGAGAGATACGCCCGGCGTGGCCGCCCCTTCCCTGCAGGAAGAGTCGGGAGCCCACGCGCTCTTTCCGAGGCATTGCCTGGTCCACGGCTGACAGGAAGAGATTTATGTGTATTTTAATAATTATTTAAAGATCTGGCGCTTTTATTGGAAAATCTATGACAGATTTTCTCACCAATCCTTCCAGCATTGTATCGTTTCATCTGGTCAGAATCACCCTGACTGTTCTCTCCGGCCCCGTTAATTCACAGTAATTAAGCCCCAGTGAAGAGTTGGAGGCAAAGTCACTATGTATATTTGTCTATTTACAAAGAAACCTGCTGGAAACAGCAATGAAATCACAGCAATGTCAGCTCAACTGCCAAAAGTCCAGCGTTATCGGCACAGCTGATAACAACCATCCAAAAGAAAGTCATTAATTCAAGTCATTAATTCTTGGCCTGGACAGCTACTCACAAATGTCTTCCAAAACGAGGATTGCAGGTTTGCAGAAGGATTTAAGAGAGAAACTCTTTGACTGCTAGTTCTGTCTCTCCATATAGGAACGTTGAACTTCTGCACCGGAAATTCCCATCCTCCCCTGACAAGCTATGCATAGAAGTATCCAATGCCTTGATCTGAATACTGAATAATGTCCCCAGGCCCTAACTTTCCCTCACTCTCAAAGTCCGTGACCAAAGGGGCCAGATGTGAGCCAACCACAACACTTTACAGATTTTCAAGAGCTGGAACCAACAAACTCTACATACCCAGCGTAATAGGAAAGCAGTTCAATGTCACTAATCTGATTTTCACTTGCTTCACCATGTTTTGAGAGTTCCTTGGCTAATCCTGCAGCTTGGTAGGGAGGAGCACACCAGTAAAATGAGAAAAGGGCAAAAGGTATTCTTATATATCTGTCCAGAATTTCAGATTGTGTCTTTTTGTGCTGAAAGCAATCATGCTTGGCTGGAGTCTCCTATGAGCTTTCTAACTGCAAGTTTTTAAAAAAATGTTACTAAGTTAGGAAGAGAGGCCACTGGCAGGGCAATTCAAATTATCCCAACCAAAAGGTTTATTGGAAGTTGAGAGTCACACAGGTTTATATTCCTGCATACTTGACATCCTATAAAGTATATGGAACTCAAATTGTCTGGCTTCACTGGTATTTATTCAACAGCACATTTTTCTTTGCTTGCCTTGTTCTCTGTTCTTAGTGTCTTCACATCCCAATTTGCATGGTGCTGCAGTGAGGCTTCTGTTCTTACACACAATACTCAAGCAGAATCTAAGGTTAGCATGACAAACTCCCCATTAAATGTCTGGAGAAACGAGAGGGGGGGGCGGCATACAAATCTAATTAAATCTTAAAATCTTTCTCAAGATCCAGTTTATTCAAGGCATTGAGGTTGCATGGCCACAAAGTTACTCCAGTCAGCCAATGTAGTTGGGCTGGGTCTTTGTGTCAGCGGTAGGAGAGATGTCCTGGTGTTTCCCATTGCCTGGAACAGAGCAGAGAGGCCCGGTGGAGGATTCTTGCCCCCATCGGGGAGAAGGACATCCACCAGGCAGCAGCAGACTTAGGCATGGAAACCAGTTGCTTCCACTCAGCACAACTCACCTCACGGGGTTGTTGGGAAAATAGGAGTAGGGAGAAATATTAGGTATGTTTGCCACTTCAAGTCATTTATAATTAAAAGCAGGATAAACATATACAATATGCCCTAGAGGTAAGCAAAAGCATAGAAATGTTAAATATTGAACAGGTTGTAGGACATTAACAGGTGAGCGCCCCCCCCCCACCCATGTCCTTTTGTTCTGTAGATTGTTGGATGGGTCCAGGGTTCCTCTCTCGCCTGTCTAGGTAGGCTGGGAAAGAAAGGCAAGGCCAGGTCATTGCTTAACCCAGATTAGGGTGAGAACTCAATAAAAGTTACTTTCAGGACAAGCCAGGACTCAGTCAAACTATGTTATTTAGCATATGGGGGGGGAGGGGTTGTAAACTCAGGCAGCTGTGGTTAAGTAATGGCTGTTAAGGAACCCAGACTTAACATATTGACTTTTACTTGTCTATTTACTTCCTCGGTGGATTAAACAGCTGAGTACAATACTTGAGCTGTAGAGTAGGACCCCGTTGGGCAATGGTGATACTGGTTGGCAGAGGGGACCAACATTCTGGCCGCCTACATCCTCTTATCCGTTTCCTTCCCCAAAGAGCCCAGTCGGGTGGCTCCATCCACTCGCAGTATTGAGGACTCCGAGGGGAGCCCAGTACGACGGGCGGGGGCTTTGCTTCCAAGCACGGCGGGGTCAGCACTGAGGCGGAACTCCCGGGCTGCCCTCCAGGCCAGGAGCGCTTTCCCTTCCCATCCTAACTGCCCGCCTGTCTTCAGCCACACGCACGCGGCCACCTTTGGTCGTCCCACCAGCCAGCCTCGGGATGCCAGGATCGGGGGGGGGCGGAGATACACACACCCCGCACCCCCTCCTGCCTTCGAGCAATTCCTTCGAGCGCGGCTCCAGGGCTGGTCTGAGAAGCCGCGGCGAAGCGAGTCCCGCCCCGCAGCGGCGCTCCTGACTGCGGCGGCGATAAGATAAGAGGGGCGGGCTGCGGAGGGGGCAGCTATATAAGCGGCGGCGGCGTCCCGGCTCCCAGTTTGCTTCTGCCGACCGACCCTCAAACTCCCTCGACCGCCGCCTGCTCTGCCGCAACGATGGTGCTGACCGCCGAGGACCGCAGGTTGCTCCAAGCCTCCGTTGGCAAGCTGGGCTGCCGTCTCGAGGACATTGGCGCCGATGCGCTGAACAGGTAGGGCGGGCGGGCGGCGGCTCCCTTTCCTGCGCCTTCCCCCTGGCTGCCCCCACCAGGGCCCCCTGACGGCCCCCTCCACTTCCTTCTCCCTGCCGCAGGTTGTTAATAACCTTCCCGCAGAGCAAGACCTACTTCTCCCACTTTAACTTGAGCCCCGGCTCAAAGGACATCATCCACCAGGGGGAGAAGGTGGGCAAGGCGCTGGACAGCGCCCTCAAGCACCTGGACGACATCCGCGGCACCTTCTGCCACCTCAGCGACCTGCATGCCTTCAACCTCCGCGTGGACCCAGTGAACTTCCAGGCAAGTGCGGGTAAAGTGGCCGCAGGGTGGGGAGAGGGTTGCCCGTCCCACCCACTTGGCTAACTCCTGCCTTCCTCCCCCTCCTCCTTCCTGCAGCTACTGTCCAAATGTATCCACGTGTCTCTGGCCACTCACCTGCGCAACGAGTACAATGCCAGCATCACCCTGGCCTGGGACAAGTTCCTGGAACAGGTGGCCGACGTGCTGTCTGAGAAATACAGATGAGCTCCAGGGGCCGCAACCGGGTGCCCTCTTGTGCCTTCCTTCAGGGTGGCTTGCCTGGGCTACTGAGCAATAAAGTTCTCTTTGAACGACTGCCTGCCTGCCTGCCTTAGCTTTGGGGGCTGGAGGGACGAGCAGGGCCCTCTTGCTGCTGGGAAGCGACTCGGAGGATGCGTCTGCCTTTGAGTTGGGGGGGGGGGGCTGATGGCCGTTTTCTTGGCAAGATTTGGGAAGTGGTTTGTCTTTGCCTCCTCCTCCTCCTCCTCCTCCAGAGAGCTGAGAGGAAGGACTGGCTACCCACCCACCCACCTGTGTGCCCTTCCTTCTCTCCTGGCTCCTGGCTCGGTGCCTTAACACTGTACCAAACTGGCTGGCTGCTGGCCTATAATAAAAGAAAAGAATTCTGCCATTATAGTTAAGAACCAGCAAGGAACCAAACCCATTTGTTTGCCCCTGCGTGGAATCAGGCCTCTCTCCCCTCCTGGAAACCCCATCGCAGAGCAGCCTAAGGAAACCACTGTGGCAGCAAGGTCCCAGGTGCAGGAGAGCTAGAAGCAAACGGGCAAATCTACTTTGCTGTTTGGGCTAGTTCACACAATAACCCCCTCCCCACCTCAGCAGCACACTTTTGGAAACAAGAGACGGGGAGTAGGGAGGACCCTGGGGAGCAAGTGGCCATATCCAACCCGGGAGCCCCAATCACAGCGCTCTCCTCCCGCCCCCTGCTGCTCTGAGCCCAGCCCTGGGCTGAAGGAGGGGCAGGGGCCGTGGCAGGGGGGGGGAGGCTGGGCCACTGGTTGCAAGGGCAGCACCAGGGTCACTGAGAGATGTTGAAAGGAAATGCAGGGCGCCCAGCATGAGGGAAAGACTATCCCTCATTTCAACGAAAGGGCCCCTGTGTGCCTGGTCAACCCCCAGAAAGACCGTGCAGGTGGCTTCTCTCCCACATGTAACCTTACCCTGAAACTTGGGCACTTGACCAGTTAGACCCAGAAACCACATTGGCCCAGGTGGCATCTTAGCAGAAGCCAAGGCACATGGATAAGGGGGCTGGGGTGCCTTGAGCACCTGGGCTCAGGACCCCCACGCTGTATACAGAGCCCTCTGGGGCTGCAGAAGTTTGAAGCTGAGCTACATCAACCACATTCTGTTGGACCTGACCAGGGGGCCTCCCCCACCTATCACTGCCAGTCATGGGAACACAGTCCTCCCCCCCGCCCCACCCCCAAGCCTGCAGGGTCTCCACCTCACATGCCAAACTTCCAGCAGACGTGGTTGGTAATGGTAAACTGAATTTAAACATGCCTGGAATAAACATAGAGGGGGGGTCATACAAATCTAAATAATAAAATAAAATAATAAATAAATAAAATACAGAAAATAGTCTAAGGGCGGCAGACGAGATGGACCAGGAGGTCTTTTTCTGCCGTCAGTCTTCCATGCCCCAAGCTGGCCTTCTCCCTGTAACCAAACCCTCGGAGCTGCTCCAGAGCTGGCTCTGCTTGCCTGGCTGGGGCTGTAGAGGCGAGGGGTGTGTGCTCTTTGTCTCAGTGGGAAAGCAAGGAGACCCACTCAAGCAACCCCAGGCAATGGAAGCCCACCTTGAGGGCAAGTCATGTGTCACGAAAGCCAAGCACATGGGGATAAAGAAACCCCAGGCCTCAGGGGACCATGGTGCAAATCCTGCTGGGGCTAGTCCCACCCCTGGGCAAGCAAGCACAGACACTCGTGCACACATACATATGAATAATAATAATAATAATAATAATAATAATAATAATAATAATAATAATATTTGTATGCCGCCCCTCTCTGAAGACTCAGGGCAGCTCACAACAATAATAAACAGTATACAATAAACAAATCTAATATTTAAAAGAAGAAATATCTAAAAGCTCATTATATAAAACCATACAAAACAAGCATACCATACATACCCTATATAAGCCTGGGGGAAAAGTTACAATAGCATTCAGACTTATATGCCACTTCTTCATAGGGCTTTTACCGCCCTCTCTAAGCGCTTGACAGAGAGTCAACCTCTTGCCCCCAACAATCTGGGTCCTCATTTGACCCACCTTGGAAGGACGGAAGGCTGAGTCCACCTGGAGCCTGGTGAGATTCCACCTGCCAAACTGCTGGCAGCCGGGGAGCAGCAGGGGGAGCCTGCAGGACTGCACTCTGACCACTGTGCCACCGAGGCTCTGAGGACCCGGATGGCGTGTGGGTGGGGGGCAATATGCTGGCTCTGTTAAAAGGTTGTAAGCCACCCTGCATCTAAGGAGAAGGGTGGCATAAAAAGCGAATAAATAAATATAAATACAATACCTGTATATCTTTTCATGGCCTGAGGTGTCCTGGAGAGTTTGGGGGAAAGCAGCACAGCACAGAGGAGAAATAACCAGCATTTTATTCCTCATTTCTTTTAATTCTATTTATATTTTATTTCGTTTATGTATTTTTAATTTTATTTCAATACGAGCAGAGTGAGGTGGGGGCCTGTTCCCCAATTGCTTAATGTCAGTCAGGGCTTGTTCAAAGCTTCTGTTCTTGTGCATAAGCGGCTTCGATTTCTTCTTGAAGAATCCGGAAGAACCTTTCCCAGGCGACGCGGGCCTCCTCCGTGAACTCTTCTTTGAGGAGATCTTGGAAGACAGAGAGAATGGCCTGGAATAGGAACTAGGTAAAGGCAGAGCTATGAGAGGACCGTCGGAGCCACCCACCCTCCTCCTCCAAGGTCACTCACCCTGGGCACCCTCAGCAGATGCTCTCGTGGGGTCCACATCATGGGGGACCACAGGCAGGCAGACAGGCCACCACATGCCAGAAACCTGCCCCACGCAGTTACCTCAGCTGCCCCAGGGCAGACCCCCGAGGGTCTGCTCCCCTCCTGGCCTACCTGGAACATGCCTGGTGGGACCTGGTGCAAGTTCTTGTGGCTTTCCACCAGCCGCTCGATGAGCTTGCAAGCCTGCTTCCAGTGACCCATGCTTTCAATCAGCTGGTTCAGGGTCACCATGACCCTCCGGCCATGGAAGCCCACCTCCGGGATCATCATCAGGTCCCCTTCGGTCGGGATGTTCTTGAAGTACTGCTTGCTCTCTGGGTATTCTGTGAAGAACCTGAGCAGGAAGGGAAGCGGCAGAGGCCAGTTGGGCTCGGCTGCCCTTTTCCCCTGTGCTGAGCTGGACGGGACGGAGCAGCTGTGCGTTCTACAGTAACAGCAACAGCACTTGCACCCATGTGCCACTTCACAGGACTTCAGAGCAGTGGCGAAATCCAAATTTGCTTACTACAGGTTCGGTGGGCACGGCAGGGGAAGGATCCTGCAAGGTCTCCATTCTCACCTAACACCGGGACCAATCCTAGCTGGTATTTGCCGGTTCTCCAAACTGCTCATAGTTCTCCAGACCCTGCTGGATTCCAGCCCTGCTCTAGGGCCCTCACTAAGCGGTTTACAGAGAAGCCAGCGCATTGCCCCCAACTCTCTGACCTCGGGAGGACGGAAGGCTGGGTCAACCTTGAGACCGTGAGAATCTGTGCTCTTTGTCTCACCAGGCTGGCCAGCTACCTGGGCAAACCAGATTTCTCAACCCTCTCTATCAACCAAAGGAGCCCAAACACCGGCATTGGAAAGAGTGGAGGTCTTGGTCAGGGCTGAACTAGAATGCTCAGAAGGCCAAGAAGAGGCCATGGCCAGACTGCTAGGTGGGCTTCAGGTTCCTCTGCTGGTCGTGTGGTTCGGGTCCGGCTGAAGACCTTACCCTCAGGACATAAAAGAGGATGATCTTCTCAACCCCACCTGATTTGTGCATTAAGTCACACGGGGGGGGGGAGGGTTTATGTTTATGGTCTTCAGTGGGGTTAGGAGCCATGAGGGAGGGTCTCTTTGGTAGCAGCCTCCAGGCATGGAGCCAGAATATCCCCAGCTGTCTTTTTTGTAGCAGGAGGAACCACGTCCCTTCTTCATCAGTTGTCATTTAAAGTCTCTGTGATGTTATGCTTTTGTTTTTTAAATGAAGCATTTCAATTCTCTTATTTATTATTAATCTTCTTCCAGGAAAGTATAGCAATAAGAAATGAACCTTAGCCACAAGGGATACACTTCCCCCCCCCCCGTACAGAATGCAGGCCCGGTCCCACAGTGGGTCTCCCGGCAGACTCCCCCTGAGCCCCGGACGGAGCTTCCGTGGAAAGGGCCTCCGTTTCCTGCCGCCAGTACCTGATGACGACCATCCTGCCATTTTCTTCAGCATTGTCAAACGCTTTTCTCCAAATGCCTCGGATCAGTTGCTGGTCCAATTCGGTCAGATCCTTCAACGGATCCAAGGTGGGCGGTCTGGAAGGAAAAGAAGAGGAAGCTGCCGGACGGACTCTGGAACAAGGGGACTGTGTCCCCACCACAGGCTGAACCAGACCACAGGCCAAGCAGGAAGAGGGACGTTGTTTCGCAGCCTTAGCTTTGCTTGGTGACCTGCCACCCAACGTCTGGGACGCTGCAAACTGGATAAAGTAGAAGAAGAATGGGCCTATTTGGCCACCAGCTAAACTCACTGCACGAACGTGCCAAGGAAGTGTGCAAGAGTTCACCCCTAACCACCCTGGTGCCAACTGATGGAAGGCATGGCAGCGCACCAAGCTCGGTCCTTGTGTATTTGCAGTGTGGTCCCACCTGCAGCGTTTCACCTATAAAGCTGTGAGGAAGTGAAGCAGCTCCCCCCCAAAGACGTGTGTGTGTGTGTGTGCTCTCCATCACGTTGGAGGATTTCAAGAAACAATGGGACGGGCACTCCCCCCCCCATCCCATGGCCTGTGGATTCCCAACCTGAGCAGAGGATTGGACTAGAACAGCGCCCCCTTTGGGCACCAGGAACCGGTTCCAGGGAGAAAGGACCAGGGGGAGGGGGGTCCTGTGGGGCCCAGTTGCTCCCATGCTGCAGGCGAGGCTCAGTCTAGGGAGGACGGACGGGGGGCACCCCTGGATCCTTTGGACTTGATGATTAACGCCTCCGACTGCCTTAACCATGACTTACACACACGATGCAGTTGGCTAGCTTCCATACTATAGAGACATAAATTAAGCCACCCTTTGACCTATTGGAAGAGCTCTGTATGACTTGGCGTTTTTAACCGAGGGCCGGTTTCTCCTCTCCCTCTGCGTTTCTATGATCAGCAACAACTGCTCTGAAAACGGTGACTGCACACTCCCCACCACCCTCCACTCTTTCCCTGAAAGAAGAACCGACACCTGCGGCCGCGTTTGGTGCCCCTGGCCTGGCCCCCCTCTGTCCAAGAAGACCCTGCGGGGCTGTGCTGCATCCCCTTCCCTACTAGAGAAGAGCTCGAGTCCACGGAGAGGGGTGGCATTCAAATCAAATCAAATCAAATCAAATCAAATCAAATCAAATCAAATCAATCAATAAATAAGAGCTGCTGTCACTAAGGGGGTGGGGGTGGGGCAGGGCTGAAAACCAGAGAACCAAGGGGCCAAATGCCTCTGGTGGGACCTGGCCAGGAAGAGACCAGCCTTCCTGGCGAGAGAGAAGGGATGTGGCGAAGTTGAGCTTGGACACTCAGGCTGCTTTGGGCAGCAGGGAAAGTCCAGGAGTGGAAGGAAAACCCAGGAAAGCCCCGTGGCCTCTTGGAAAAGCAACTTGGGGACAACCGTGGCCTGGGCGGCTGAGAAGCTCCCGGAAAAAAAGTTGCCAATGTTGCAGCCCCCTTGTTCCTTTTGGGGACACGGCTGTCTTGGGTATTCATAACCTATCAGGTTCCACTAGGTTGGTCAGCACTTGGTTTTCATTGGATCCAAAGATTCGGACCATGGGGCAGCCAGAGCCAAACACAGGAGGGAGGGAGTGGTCCTGAGGAATCCTTCGGCTACACAGGGCAGAATCATCCATTTAGCATCCCACCCTTGTTATTTTTACAAATAACTCAAAGCAGCGAACATAACCCAGTGCACTTTCCTCCTCCTATTTTCCCACAACAACCCTGTGAGGTGGGTTTGTCTGAGAGAGAATGACCGGCCCACATCGCCCAGCGGACTTTTATGGCTAAGCTGGGGACTTAAATGCGCGGTTCCGAGTCTAGGAGGGCAGAAAGCCAGGAAAGGTTGAGGCGCCTTCCCCAAATAAGATTCCCGGCCACTTCCTACTCGGCGCTTCAGCCGCCAGGCAGTTGGCCCGAGCGCCGGGGATCAGTTTGGGGCAGCTGGCAACTCACCCCACCTTCAGCTTCCCGCTGGGACCCCCAAAGGAGGCCATGACTGGCGCAAGGAAGCGCCCGTTAGGAGCGGGAGGGAGGGGGCGGGCGCGCGGGGAGCCGACTTCGCGGAATCTTCCGGTGGCCGCATTCCTGGGCCGGAGAGGCGGCCCCTCCTCTCCCGCTCCAGCGCCGGCCAGAATCCCGCAAGGCCGGGGGCAAAGGCCGGCCATGAAGTTGGTGGGCGCGGAGGCGGCCTCTCCCCAGCCAGCTGGCCGCGGAAGCCCCGCGCTCCGGCCACCGCTCGCTCCTCCTGGGTGCCTGAAGGTGGAGCCCGCTCGCCTCCGCCCCGGCCTCCTTCCCGGTCAAGCGCCGCCCGCAGCGCGTGCCCAACAGCCTTCCTCCCTGCCTGCCCCGCGGGTTTCCCCGGCCGGCCAGTCCAGGTCGGGAATCTGGGCGGCGATGGCTGGCGCTCGGCTCGGCCGCTGCCCTCTACTCCTCCTGCTCCTCGCCGGCGCCTCCCCGTCGCCACCGGAGAAGGAGAAGGCTGAGCCGCTGGAAGGCGCCGAGGGTGAGCCGCGCATCCCCCGCTGCTCCTCTGCCCCGCGCCGGATCAGGGAAGCCGCGCCCGCTACTTTGCCGGGACCGGGCGCGGCCCTCCGCCCGCTCTCAGAGGCGCGCACCGGGCGGCTTCTCCTCGTCACCCCAGGCGCCTCTCCTCTGGCAAGCGAGCTGAGGGCGGCGGGCCAGCGGCTGCTCCTCTGCTGAAGAGGCGGGCCGGCGGTGGGCAGGGCTTTGGGTCATCCGGCATGGGGCTCCTTCCCGGGCAACGGGGCCTTGGAAAGAGCGGGCCGGTGCCCGGCGACTGCGGGGGGGGTCTAGGGGGGGGGCAGCGGCGGCGGCAGGGTTTGGCTTCAACAGGGCGCTCGCTTCCTCCTCCGTTCTTTTCCCCCGGTTTCGTTTCCTGGCGCAACTGTTCCTGGTGACGTGCAGGGCAGCCTTGAGCCTTTATTCTGAAGCCCCAGCGGCTGCTCCTGCCCTGCCCGCACCGTGGCCAGCCCTCAGGCAGCGGGAGGGAAGGCTGCGCCCTTTTTTCCGGAAACGGGCCTGTTGCACAAAGTCCAGTACACTGATGCCTGCAGGCTGTGCTTTGTTTGCCTGCCTGCACGGCTGTGCTCTGTGACTCCCATGACTCTCAGAGGTCTCCTGATGGACACGCTTCCTGCTCAGAGGTGGCCTGTGGGGGTGATGGTCACTCCGAGGTCACTCCTGGGCTGGCCAGCCAGTTTCACTGCCCCAGAGCAGCCACCAATCCCCACCCAAGGCCTGCAATGGAGACAGTGGCATTTGGGACAGGTTAAGCCACCGGTCGTCCATTCTGTGCTTGACCAGTAGCCCCCCACCCCTTCCCCACCGGGACCTGCTTGCGGCCACGGCTGGTCGCCTGGGGGCTCTCTGTGTGATGGCTCTTCTTTCCTTCTCAGATCCGGTCTTCCTTTCAGAGTATTTCTCCCAGAGCTCGCAGGCGCTGTCCTTCTACAGTTGGTATGGAAGTGCCAAAGTTTTCCGTTTCCATGTCCCTGAGGACACGGTGCTTTTGCGGTGGCTCCTGCAGGCGTCCAGAGACAAAGGCCCCGGATGTGGCAGCACGCAGGTCACCTTGTGAGTCTCTGCCGCGGCTGTGGCCGGGGGGCGCCAGGGGGCTCCTCGGGGGTCTCTGTCCCTAGGGCCAGAGGCAGCGGCTGATCCCTCCTCTCGCCCTCCAGCCACATCCGCCACGGGGCCCCTCCAGTCATCAACCCCCTGGGCACCCAGTTCCCCGCGAACACGAGCGTCCCCCCTTCCTTCAGCCAGACTCTGGCCTTGGACGCTGTCCTGCAGAACAGCACTTTTGTCAACCTCACTAACCCGGTTGCTGGGGACTGGTTCCTGGCTGCCCACCTGCCCGCAGCATCCAGCAGGATTGAGGTGAAGGTGAGGACGGGGCTGGCAGGAGAGGGGGGAGCCCTGAGCCCAAATCCCTGGCACTGGCAGAGCAGGAGCGGAGCCGGGCAGTTTCCCCGAGTGGCCCTTCTGCCTGCAGGGTTTCTCCAGGCCGTGCAGCTACACCTTCCAGCCCGACCTGTTTGTGCTGCGCCAGCTGGACGTCGCGGTCCTTGAGCCCGAGGTGCCCATGCAACGGGTTCTGTCCAAGGGCACCAGCAGGCCACTCCACGCCAAGTGAGTAGCACAGGGCGGGGGGCACCCACCAGCCTCCCCAGGCCCTCCCTCTACATCGCACGTGTGTTGCAGGGCGTTCGTCCCCGAGTACACGGCCGGCATGCGTCTCGAGCTGGGGAAGTGCATGGAGAACGGCTCGGCTGCGGCTTGTGCCCTCCGGGTCACCGTGGGAGCATCTGCGCTGGCTTGGCCTTCCCAGAAGGTGCTTCGCTGCCTGGAGGCCTGCAGCATCGTCTTGGCTTCCCCGCCGTGGGGGAGGTGGCTTTGGATCACAGTGGAGGGCCTGGGGGGCTCCAGCACCAGCGTGTCCTTCCAAGTGGTGGTGTTCTTCACAGGTGCGTGCGTGCGTGAGAAGGCCTGGGGTCGGGAACAGGTTCTGACAGCCCCGGGGGCCTGAGCCATGGCCCTCTCCCTTCCTGGCTGCCCATTCGTGTGGTGGAGCTTGTGTGGCCTTCTCCTCTCTTTGCAGCATGCAAGCCAGGCGACGCAGCCTCCTTCCTCGGCGTCTACCAGAGCTTGAAGCAGAGCCAGGGGATGCCGGTCCCGGGGGGCCACCTCAATGGTACCCTGCTTGCCCTGGGCAGCAGCCGCAACACCTCTGGCCCAGGAAGCGCCTGCCTGCGTGACCAGCCGGTCGTCCGCGAGGACCTGGACGTCCTCTCTGTGCGCTTCCGCCTCCCTGGAGATGCCACCGTGCCCGTTCAGAGCGACCCTCCCACCCTGCTGCTCCTTGACCTGAACTCGGGCATGGACAGCGGGGGCACCCTGGTGCTGAACCTGGCGCTGAACCAGGTGAGAAGGAGCCCAGAGGGCGGCAGGGGGCGCCTCCTGCCAGAATTCAGAACTGGGACCCATGTTGTCATTGCAGACCTCTGTGGGCCTCGGAAACGCCACCGTCTGGGCCTGCTTGAGCCCGGCGTCTCCCTCCCTCTCCCTGAACGGCTCTGGGGCCTGCGGGACAGGTAGGTTCCCCTTTCCTGGAGCACCTGCGCCCTCGCTCAGCCCGGCCGATAGTTCTCCAGCTTGCTTCTTCCCCCCCACGCAGCCTTCGTCCAGGGCTATGGCCTGAACGTGAGCATGTCCTCCAGGGAGGCGGCTGTCATTGTCCCTTACCCGCAGTCCGACAGCTGGTACCTGTCCCTGAAGCTGCTCTGCCCGAAGGAGTCGCAGTGAGTACTCCAGGTTGGGCCTGGCTCCCCCCCCCCCCGGTTGCCATTCCCAGCAGGGCTGGGTCTGCCGCCTGGCGGAGTCTCCCTGGGCCCCACCTCCTTTCTCTTGCAGAGACTGTGATCAGGCTGAAGGCCAGGTAGCCGTGCTTGCCTACCTGACCCCCTGCTTTGATGACTGTGGGACCTACGGACAGTGCAGCCTCATGAGGCGCTATGGTTATCTCTACTCCGGCTGCATCTGCAAGGCCGGTAAGGGAGATCCTAGCCAGCCCTCTCCATTGGCTCCTGGCGCATTTAGCTGCCAGCCCTCCCAGCCCAGCCTCAAGCCCCCTCCTCCAAGAAAGGAGAGCTACCCTCTGCCTACCTGCTTGGGTGCCCAGTACTACTCCGAAAGCGCTTTGCAAACGGAGCCAAGTGTATTGGGAGGCACACGCAGGGACCCAAGCAGAGAAGGCCAAAGACAGAGTGGAGTTGAAGAACGTGCCTCCTGTAGACAACGTCTTTCCTGCCTTTTCCTCTCGCAGGCTGGGCTGGCTGGAGCTGCACAGATGGAACCAAGGCCCAGTCTGTAGGCACCCAGACCCTGGCCACCCTCTTGCTCACCCTCAGCAACCTGTCCTTCCTGCCTGCAATTGCTGTGGCCCTTTGCCACTACCACCTAGTCGAAGCCTCCGTCTATACCTTCACCATGTTCTTTTCCACAGTAAGTTTTTTAAATTTTTCTCTAGTCGAATGCACCCTGTGGAGCAGCTCCATTTCTTTGCGATGGAACAAGCTGGGCGAGTTGGCTTCCATTCCTTGGCCTGTCTGGGTGAACTGGGCTTCAGAGCCCGGGAGGAGATCGGAGCCTTTCTGGGCCACTGAAGGTGCCGGCTTTCCTGGGGGCACTTCCACGTCTTCCTGATGTTGTTACAGTTCTACCACGCCTGTGACCAGCCTGGCATTGCTGTGATGTGCATTATGGACTACGACACGTTGCAGTTCTGTGACTTTCTGGGCTCCGTTGTCTCCATCTGGGTGACCATTCTGTGCATGGCACAGGTCGAGCCAATCCTGAAATATGTATGTATGGGGAGACATAGGGAGACATAAGAAATGGGGGAGGGAGTCAGATTATGGGGTGGGAGAGATGACTTTTTCCCCTCGAGCCATCGCCTAGCGCTTCTTGGCTGCAGTGTAAGCGACACAAGTCACAAGTGGTAGCAGCGAGTGTTGGCTAAGAAGCTGGCCCTGCGCCCTCGTTTGTGCTGGGCTTTTGTGTTCCAAGGCGAGGAAGGGAGGAGGCAGTGGGTGGATCCCTTGTTGCCATCAGCAGCTTCCAAAGCAGCCCCGTGTCTCCTTCTTTGGGCTTTTCTCCAGGTCCTCTGCGTGCTGGGGACTCTGGTCATTGCAATGTCCCTACAACTGGACCGCAGGGGTGTGTGGAACATGATGGGCCCCTGTGTCTTCGCCCTCACCATCATGGCCAGCATTTGGGTATGTCGCTGCTGCCTCCCGGGCTTCCTTCCTGAAGCCCCTTGCTGTAATCAGCAGGGAGCCTGCTGCCATTCGCCCCTCAGGCATTTGCCTGCAACCGGCTGGCCCCTAGAGTGCTTTGTTCTTGCAAGGGAGGCAAGGCACGTCAAGAGCAGGGTCTGCAACAGGCTGCTCCCAATAAGCCACATTTTCTCTCCTCCCACAGGTCTATCGTGGAATCTCCCGGCGCCGCTGCTACCCTCCCTCTTGGAAGCGCTGGGTCTTCTTCCTCTTCCCCGGGACTAGCTTGGCACTCGTGGCCATAGCCGTGTACGCCTTCATGGAAACCACTGAAAATTACTATTACACCCATAGCATCTGGCACATCCTGGTGGCAAGCAGCGTGGCTTTCTTCCTTCCTCCTGGAGATAAGCAGAAAGACCCATGGGCCTGGTCCCGTAAACTGCTGTGCCGTTACCAAATCTGTAGGAATGACCAGGAGGAGCTCTACACAGTGAGGTGACTGGAAAAGGAGCGGCCAGACTCTCCCGGAATGGAATCACTTAATTTGGCAGGAGGAACGCGACCCCTCCCCCATTCCTCCTGCTGTGCCGGACGAGAAGGCAGTCAGCCATACAGTGCGGCATCTGGCTGGAGCACCTGGGCCTTTCTGAATCTTGAGAAATGTGGCTTCATCTTGTGGCCAGCAAGGAAATAGGTGTTTCTGCAGCAGAGAAAATGGCTGGGGATTGAGGCAATTCAGGGGGACTGAAAGCAGGAACATCCAAGGCCCACTGCACCTGTCCTGCACCCACCACTTTGCTTTCACAGGCAAGGTGACCACTGACCCATGAAAACAGGCTAGGAGCAGTGTCTCGCATTCCGGACGGGCTTGTTCAAACTCAGGTATAAATAGCACTTTATTGGTACACTTAGACTCCTGGTATGTTCTTTTTTCAAATGCAAACTCCCTTCCTGGGTTCCGGTAGGGCAGCAAACGTGGGGATCCTTGGCCAAGGATGGTCCAGGACCCGGTGACATGTTCTCTGTGCACCACCACCACCACCGGAGCTCATTCCTGAAGGACGAAGACGAGTCAGGTCTCCGAACGGTCCCCGGTTTTTGGGGACAGAGTAGCTGGCCGGTGCTGTGGTCAGACTTCTTGTGTGCGTGTGTATGTCTTTGCGGTAACCTGCACTGAAGAGAGTCTTGATTCAGCCTTGATGTGGGATCCCTGCTGCGGATAAAGAAAGATCAACTTAGTCTTAAATAAAAAGTGCAAACACGGACATAGCGTTGTCTCAGGAAAAGCTTTGGCAGCTGCAGTTCGCAATATCCACCGAGCCACCTGTGGCATTTCAAAGCCTTTTTTAACGGAACGGCGCCCTTTCATCTTTAATTAAACCTCTTTAGTTAAAATACGTTCAGTTCAAAGAAAAGACCGCCTCGGTCGGAAGGATCCAGCCGGAGCGGGTGATCCGAGCAAACCGGGCGGAGAGAGGCGACCCGGATGAGGCCCCGGCCGGCAACCGGCATCCAGGCGCCCATCTACGCCTCGGACCGCGGGTGTGTGTAAGTGGGTGGGTCGCCCCACCCGGAAGGCAGGCCCGCCGCCGCCCTCCCCTTCCGGCTCGGCTGCTCCAACGAGACGCAGGCGGAAGCGGGGAGCGGCCTGCCCGGCAGCTTCCGGCGTGGTCGCGCGCGCGATGCCGCTGCACAAGGTGCCTCCGCGGCTGTGGGACTCGCTGCGCCTGCAGCGCGGGATCCTGGCCCGGCTGCCGCCCCACTACCTGCGGGCCTTGCGCGAGGAGGCCGCCGCGCCGCCCCCCGCCGTCCACTGGAGGCCGCCCGCCGAGCAGTACGCGCGCCGCCCGGGGCCCCTGGAGGGCGTGCGGCAGCAGGCGGTGCCGGTGCCCGTCTACTTCCCCCCGGAGAGCCAGGAGGGCCTGTGGGGCGGCGAGGGCTGCGTGGCGGGCTACCGCTACGCCTACGACGACAAGGTGGGTCCGCGGCTGGGCGCTTGGAGCAGGCCGGGGGCGCTGGCCCCCCGCTCGGCTCCATCTCGCTCCTTGGTGCCTTCAGCTCTCGCGGCGGCTGAAGAAGATGTGGAAGCCGCAGGTGTTCAATCGCGAGTTCTACAGCGAGATCCTAGACAAGCGGTTGAGAATTGCCGTCACCATGAGGACGCTGGAGCAGATGGACAAAGCTTTCGGCTTCGACTTGTACATCTTAAAGGTTTGCAGCTCCCAGCACTGGTCAGTGCCTGAGGACAGTGACCTGAGGCTGTGCAGGGCCTCCTTTGACTGAGGGGGTTGCCTACAGGGCCACCTGTCACTCATCAGGTAGAGAGTGGCATCTCATCCCTTCCATTTACAGACCCCGAAGTCTGAGCTGTGTTCCAAATTGGGCATGGACCTGAAGCGCACCTTGCTTTTGAGACTGGCCCGCAAGGACCCTTCTCTCCACCCGGACGATCCAGCCAAGAGGGAGGCTGTTTATAACAAATACAAGGTGACTCTCCTTTGCAAGGGTGTCTAGGAAGGCCCACAGGTGGTTTCTTGCTGCAGGATGTGCTTTTTTCACCCTCTGTTCTTGGGAACAGGTATAGGGTGTAAGATAATAATGGAGAGGGAAGTGCAACCTTTGTAACTTTTGGCTAGTCACAGCTCTCTTAGAAAGAGCTTCCGTTCCAATAGTCTATTGTGTTGGCACATAACTTTCCCTGCTAGAGATTTTCCTTCTATGTTTTTTACCCATATCTGTACTTTTTCCATAGTCATAGCTGTGCTGCAGCTTAGCAAACTGGACTTTGCCTACAGGACTTTGCCATTCCAGAAGAGGAGGCCGAATGGGTTGGGCTGAGTTTGGAGGAAGCTGTGGAGAAGCAGAGAGTCCTGGAGAAGAAGGTAAGTGGCTGAGGCACTCGCGGAGGGTCTGTGCCGGTGAAGTGGGTGGGCCAGTCCTTGCAGTTCCTTGGTTGTGCAACACCTGCCTAGATTAGAATACCTGCCTACCTATAACCAGTAACCAGTGGCATTGCATTTCTTTCCATTGATTCAGTATATCTTTTGGAACCGGAGCCGAGACCAGTCCTCATGAGATGCTATTAGTTGAAATCAAGGGCAATTGTAAGACTGACCCTCTATCTGTATTTCTCTAGGACCCTGTTCCCCTGTTCAGAGTTTATGCAGAAGAATTGATCCTACACCTCCAAAACCGGCAGATGTCTTAAGAAGGAAAATTTAATTTGGGCTTTAAGAATTTTCTGCTCTCTTTGTTTTCTCCCATGCATCTCAAGTGCAGCAGGACTGAATACCAAGAAGCTTCTTAGCTCCTAATTGGTGACTCCGAGGATGGATTGAGAAAGGTCCTGTTATTTGGGAGAGCCAGCCATCCATCCTTAACTGCATGGTCCCGTTTGTTCCCTAGGTTTATTACTCAGCACCAATAAAAAAGACTCTTTCATCTGCTGCAAAGATTGTATTCTTGTCTTCATCTGATAAGGCTTTGCACCTTAGATCTTAGCTTGGACACTGAGTCAAGTGGGAGGTTGACACAATGCTCCCTCAGTAGCCATCTGGGTGAAAAGCTGGGGATTGGGACAAGCGGCTCCTTTGGACGTGTCCTTTCCCTGCTTCTGTGGCCAGGGAAGCAAGTATTTGCATTGTAGAAGGAAATGAACAAAGTCGTTGCCCCAGGGTAAACAAATCACCCTCTTTTTTCGTAGTTTCGGTCTGTGCAAGAGAATTAAAGCAGAGCAGCAAAAGGAAAAGAATAATAATTCCTTATTTCTGAAAGGGCACAGTTACACATGTATTAACCTAGCCACTAAGCTACCAATGGAACAAGGGAATAATACAGGAATATGTTGGTACGGAGAAGCAACTGACTCATGAGCCGCCCCGCCCGCTTCCCATCGATTGCCCTGTGGCTGTGCACCCCTGGATCTCATTCCGGAATGTCAGGCCACCATCCCGCCCTTTCACCCAGCGCCCAGCCATGTTTCCCAACCTCGCTCCTAACACCCTGACAAGCTGGAGGAAGCACGGTGGCGATTGGAGGAGAACTGGCTGCCATGCAGCGGTAAGCAGGCGGGGGGGGACGGGGACCACTCTGTTGGAGCTCTGGCTGACCACCCCCCGCCTGGGCCCCATGAGCTGCCTTTTGAGGATGGAGCTTGCCAGGGAAAGGAACTCGTCCAGGCCATCTGCCAGTGCCCGAAACACCCCCTGCTGCTATGCCTCTCCCGGCCCAGGAAGCCCGAGGAGGAAGATGAGCGGTTGGGAAGAGGGACTGTCCAGGGTGGGGAAGCTCTCCCTCTCTCTCGGGTGGCAGCCTAGAGAAGTCTCTGATCCCCTCCCCAAATATTCTGAGGCGGGATAGGCTTTGCTTCTGGTCAGAAAGGCCATGGAGGTGGATTCATTGGTTGCCCATCAGTTTCCAGTCACAATTCAAAGTGTTGGTTATGACCTATAAAGCCCTTCATGGCATTGGACCACAATACCTCCAGGACCGCCTTCTGCCGCACGAATCCCAGCGACCGATTAGGTCCCACAGAGTTGGCCTTCTCTGGGTCCCGTCGACTAAACAATGTCGTCTGGCGGGACCCAGGGGAAGAGCCTTCTCTGTGGCGGCCCCGACCCTCTGGAACCAACTCCCCCCCGGAGATTAGGATTGCCCCCACCCTCCTTGCCTTTCGTAAACTTCAAGGTTGACTCAGCCTTCCATCCTTCCGAGGTGGGTCAAATGAGGACCCGGATTGTGGGGGCAATAGGCTGGCTGTGTTAAAAAGTGCTATTGCTAACATGTTGTAAGCCGCCCTGAGTCTAAGGAGAAGGGCGGCATAAAAATCAAATAAATAAATAAATAAGCTTTTTAAAACCCACCTCTGCCATCAGAATTGAGACATCTCCCCCAGGTTTATATAGTTTATGTATGGTATGTTTGTGTGTATGCCTTTTTAAATAATGGGTTTTTAGATATTTTTAAAGATTAGATTTGTTATTGTATATTGTTTTTATTATTGCTGTGAGCCGCCCTGAGTCTACGGAGAAGGGTGGCATACAAATCTAATCAATAATAATAATAATTCCTGATCAGAGGAAATAAAAGGCTTGTTCATTAGTCAATGTAACAGTAATATTAACATTGTTGGAAGGGACTTCGGAAGTCCCGCCCCCTGCTCAAGCAGGAGACCACCCTATACCAGGGGTCTGCCACCTTAAATACTTGGAGCCATTTGGACCTGTTTTCCACAGAAAAGAAAACATCCGGGAGCCACAAACCTGGGTGGGCGTGGCCAAGTCAAAGTCACTCCCACCCAGTCACAGGACACCCCCCCTCCAGCCATGCCTACCTCTTTTTATGGGAAATAGATCCCTCTCGCACCCCCTCCCTCTCTTTTCCTCTCCCTCTTTCTTCTTTTCCTTTCTTTCTTTCTCTCTTTCTCACTGAATACAATAGCAAACCCAAAATAAAGTTATTAATTGTGGAAAATTGCTTCTCTGTAATCTTTTTGATAGAAGCTGGCAAGATTGTATGAACAGCAATAGCACATGCATTTTGATTTCTTTTGAATTTGAAAATATAATACATTATCCAAAATTATAAATGATCCTATTTTCAGATGCATTATTGCCATCTCTGTTATCTCCTTAAAAAAACCCCAAACTGCAGTTTTCTTGGCAAGAGAGCTACCTTCCATTCCTTCCCTCTCTTTTCCCTTCCTCCCAGTCTCTCCTCCCAGCTCCGCTTCAGTCCTCCTCTGCCCCCTTTCTCTCTCTCTCTCTCTCTCAATTGTTTCTCTTTTTCCTCTCCCTCCCTCCATCCTTCTCTCATTTCTCCTTTTCTCTCTCACCTTTCTCCTGCACGCATGCACACAAGCAGGATATTCTCCTGGCCTGGGATCACAGGGGAGTAGCAGGCTGCGCATTTCTGCGCTCTTCCTTTCTTGCACACGGCAAGGGCAGCGGCGGGGGCGGCTCCCTCCCACTCCCCTCCTTCCTCCTGAGCCGGCACCACCAAAAGGCAAGGCAGCCACCAGAGGAAAAGCCAGGGGCAGAGGAGCCGCCCTGCACCCACCCGGCCCCCCAAAAACACTTCCGGCGTTTAAGAAAAACCACTTTTAAGTGACGTTTGTATTGTTGTCCTTGCAACTCATGCAACGAAATTAAACGCCCTCTTCGGTGTACATTAAACATGAAACACAAACACACCCACCCTCCACATTCTCACACACACACAGACACCCCCCCCCGCTTCGTTGCTCCCTCCTTCGAGGGCTCCGCGGTGGGGGGGGGGGGCGAGGCGGCGTTGCCACCGCGGGGTCCTCCGGGCCGGTGGGGGCGCTGCCGGGCCGCCGTTCGCCGCGGAAGGGCGGACGCGAGGGCGAGGCGGTGCCGAGCGTCGCCCGAACTGCGCTGGGCCGGGCCTGGCGGGCAGCGCTCCGGGGGCCATGGGGGGCCGGCGCCCCGCGCCTTCTCGCCCCGCTCCCGCCTCCGCCTCGCCTGGGCCGCGGCGCCCGCCCGCCTGTCCCCGCTGAGGGTCCCGGCCCCCTCCGGCCTCCGGGCCCGATCCCCACGTGCCCGGCCTGACCGGCGCCACCGCCGCTCCCGCCGGCCGAGCGGACAAAGGGGCCTCGGTGTGGCGCTTGCCGCGGGGGGAGCGCGCCTTCCCGGCCGGAGCCCCCCGCCCCTCGTGCCGGCGCGCCGGGCCGCAGCCGCGAGATGAGCGCGCCGGAGGGCGGCTTCCCGCTGGACCTGGCGGGCGGCTTCACGGAGGACGCGCCGCGGCCGCCGGTGCCCGGGGAAGAGGGCGAGCTCGTCCCCGGGGAGGCCCGGCCCGCCGGCTGCGGCTTTCCGGCCGGGAAGAGCGAGGGCGGGAAGGCCGAGGCGCCGACCACCGCCACCCCGCGGCGCCCGGACCTGGACCTGGGCTACGAGCCGGAGGGCAGCGCTTCCCCGACACCGCCTCACCTGCGATGGGCCGAGTCGCTGCACTCCCTGCTGGACGACCAGGACGGCATCCACCTTTTCCGGACTTTTCTGAAACACGAGAGCTGCGCGGACTTGCTGGACTTCTGGTTCGCCTGCAGCGGCTTCAGGAAACTGGCGCCCCGCGACTCCAAGGAGGAGAAGCGGTCAAAGCTGGCCAAAGCCATTTACAAGAAATACATCCTGGACAGTAACGGGATCGTGTCCCAGCAGGTCAAGCCGGCCACGAAAAGCTTCATCAAAGACTGTGTGCTGAAGCAGCTGATCGACCCGGCCATGTTTGACCAGGCCCAGATGGAAATCCAGTCCATGATTGAGGAGAACACCTACCCCTTGTTCCTGAAGTCGGATATTTATTTGGAGTACACGAGGACGGGTGGGGAGAGCCCCAAAGTGCACAGCGACCAGAGTTCCGGGTCCGGGACGGGAAAGGGCCTGCCTGGGTACCTGCCCACCCTGAACGAGGACGAGGAGTGGACAGGGGACCAAGACCTGGCGGCAGGAGAGGAGGGGCAGGGGGCCACTGACGCGGAGTCTGCCCCCTGCAGCAGGTTCACCCAGAAGCTCCTCCTGGAGACCGCCAGCCAGCCCACCCCCAGGACCAGGCATTACCACGAGGGCAGGGAGTTCAGGTGAGAGGCCCGGCCCAGGGAGGCTTCGGTCCAGCGCCTGGCCACAGGAGGGGAGGCGGAGGTGCCTGCAGCGAGGAGCTGGGGAGGACAGGTCCCTGTTGATCCGGTCACCTGTTGGCCTGCTCAGGAAGGCTGTTCTCCTCATTCAAAGACCCCCCCCCAGGAGGTCCAGGCCTCTTGCCTTGCCAGCCAAAGGCCACATAAAGCTGTCTGGCCTCTGAGAGGCACAGAACATGCGCGTGGTGGAGGCCAGATGCTCCCTGCAAAGGCTGCTGGATGAAGAATCAGAACTTGGCTTCAGTTGGTCTCGGTTTGCAAAAAACTAGACTTGTTTGGCTCTGCCAAGCTCAGTAACTCTCCCCCCCTTTTGCATATTACCTGAGAAACTCAATAGACAAAGGCAATTAAAGATTTTTGTAAACATTACTGCACCTTTTTCAATAGTTTTAGGTCTTTCCTGAGTCTGGTTGTTTGCGGTTGTTTCATTACCCAACTAAGCAACCTTAGTCGAGTAGGTGGGGGCAAACCAGTAAACCCCACACTTACTCGCATTGATGGTGTTATCTGGTAGGATAATGAAACATCTGCAAGCAGAAAAATTAATGTTACAAAATACCAAGGATTCCATAAAAGTCCTAACATTCCAGCTGTTCTTTGTAGAAGAATGAGAGGTCTTTAGTGGGGAGCATCGTTATATTGGGTTATAATATACACTTGCCCTTCCTTCCTTCCTTCCTTCCTTCCCTCCCTCCCTCCCTCCCTCCTTCCTTCCTTCCCTCCCTCCTTCCCTCCCTCATTCCTTCCCTCCTTCCTTCCCTCCCTCCACCATCCCTCCACCCACCCTCCTTCCCTCCACCTTCCCTCCCTCCATCCTACCTCCCTTCCAACCCTCACCACCAACCTCCTTCCTTCCCACTCCCTCCTTCCCTCCATCCTTCCCACCTCCCTCCCACCTCCCTCCATCCTTCACCTTCCTTCCTCCTCCCACCATCCCTCCCTCCCCTCCTTCCCTCCTTCCTTCCTTCCCTCCCTCCTTCCTTCCCTCCCTCCTTCCTTCCTTCCCTCCTTTCTTCCTTCCTTCCTTCCTTCCCTCCCTCCTTCCTTCTCTCCTTCCATCCTTCCTTCCCTCCCTCCTTTCCTCCCTCCCTCCTTCCCTCCCTCCCTCCCTCATTCCCTCCCTCCTTCCCTCCATCCCTCCTTCCCTCCCTCCCTCATTCCTTCCCTCCCTCCTTCCTTCCCTCCTTCCCTCCCTCCTTCCTCCCTTCCTTCCCTCCTTCCTTCCCTCCCTCCTTCCTTCCCTCCCTCCTTCCCTCCATCCCTCCTTCCCTCCCTCCCTCATTCCTTCCCTCCCTCCTTCCTTCCCTCCTTCCCTCCCTCCTTCCTTCCTCCCTTCCTTCCCTCCTTCCTTCCCTCCTTCCTTCCCTCCCTCCTTCCTTCCCTCCTTCCTTCCCTCCCTCCTTCCCTCCTTCCTTCCCTCCTTCCTTCCTTCCTTCCTTCCCTCCTTCCTTCCCTCCTTCCCTCCCTCCCTCCTTCCTTCCCTCCTTTCTTCCTTCCCTCCCTCCTTCCTTCCTTCCCTCCCTCCTTCCCTCCCTCCTTCCTTCCTTCCTTCCTTCCTTCCCTCCTTCCTTCCCTCCTTTCTTCCTTCCTTCCCTCCCTCCTTCCTTCTCTCCTTCCATCCTTCCTTCCCTCCCTCCTTTCCTCCCTCCCTCCCTCCCTCATTCCCTCCCTCCCTCACCTTGTGGCCCAAGGCAACCCTGTTCTGTCCTCCCCTCACACTGATGGGCATGAATGGACTTTGTTGGGGGCAGCCCCCTCCCGGCATGGACGTAAGTGCTGTGGGGTCCTTCTCTCGGCAGGCCTGGGCCTTGGAGGGAGGCGAGCCACCCGTATTATGTCAACACAGGCTATGCCCTGGCACCAGCCACCAGCGCCAATGACAGTGAGCAGCACAGCATGTCCAGTGATGCTGACACCATGTCGCTGACTGATAGCAGCCTGTGAGTATTTGGAAAGGGGGGGGACCGAGGGGGGCGGGGTCTCGGTCTATTCTGACCATGGACCCAGGCCCGCAAAGGCCATCTCCAGAAAGCGCGTAAAAATGTACCCGGGCTCCTTTCTGCTCTAGAAACGGGAGTGTTGCGAGTGGGAGGGCGTTTGCAATGGGGGGGGGGGCTGCTGCTGCCTGGTGCAAGTGGGAGGAAGGCCCTGGGTCTGCCAGGCGGGGGTCCAGGCTGTGGGTGGCCTTTCGGTTTACGCATCCTGCCTTCCCCACGACAGAGACGGGGTCCCCCCTTACCGCCTGCGGAAACAGCATCGCAGAGAGATGCAAGAAAGCGCCAAAGCAAACGGACGCGTGCCACTACCTCACATTCCGGTAAGGGGGCGAGTGTGCCCGGGGGGGGGCTGTCTCCAAGGGTCTTCCTGGTGTCTAGCAAGTGGATTCTGGCCTGAGGGCCCAGCCCACCTTGGAGCCCCTTTTTCTCCCCCCCCCCCAGGCCCTTTCCCAGCAGGTGCAGGCAGCCCCCCCTCTGAGTGAGGGCCTCCAAACCGGGCCCCTCCCTCTCCTCGCGCCAAACAAAATTCTCTCTGGATTTTTTAGTTCTGGTGCCAGAGGAAGCTTTTGGGTCGGTGTGCCTGGAGCCTCATGTGGCCACTCTCTGCCCTGTGGAATTTCGCCCCCCAAGCGAGTCCTGAGGGCACCGCAGAGGCCCTCCGAATGCCCCCCCTCCCGGCTGATCGGTCAAAGCTTCCCAGAGCCTAAGGGACGTCCTGCGGCTTGGGAGCGACCTCTGGGGGGCTGGGGGCCGGCAGGACCTCGGAAGCGGATGAAGCCTGGGGGGGGGGAGGCGAGCTGGCCATTGCTGCTCTGAAGGGCTCCCACGCAGGGCCAGAGTGACCCACGGGGGAAAGGCCACTTTTCCCACCCTAGCCCTGCTCCTCCCCCCAAAAGAAGACCAGGGTGGACGGAGGGCCGGGTTCCGTTGCACACCGGTGCTTCTTTCCCGCAGCGGACGTACCGAGTGCCAAAGGACATCCACGTGGAGCCCCAGAAGTTTGCGGCCGAGCTGATCAACCGCCTGAAGGAAGTGCTGAGGGACCGGGAAGCAGAGGCCAGGCTAGAGGAGCGCCTGAAACGCGTCCGAGCCGTGAGTGAGGGGGCCGCCTTGGTCACACTCCTGGCTCTTGAAGGAAGGGGGCCCCCAGAGAAGCCCGGGGAGGGGGGGGAGCTGGAGATCCAGAGCTGCTGCCCCAGGCGGGGGGGCCTTTCCTTGAGGGCCCTGCCTCGGCCGGGCTGCCTTGTTTGAGGGGAGCTGTGCGGGGGTCCCAGGCCTTGGCCGCCTGACGACTGTGTCCTGCGACAGGAGGAAGAAGGGGGAGACGCAGACCTGCTCTCGGCCCCGCCCCTCACGACCCACAAGCTGCTCCCCACGCAGCTCGTGCCCCACTTTGCCCCACCCCGCTACGGTGAGCTGCAGGCGCGCGACGCCCACGAGGAGGACCCCGAGAGCATCCTGGACGAGCACGTGCAGCGGGTGATGAAGACCCCCGGCTGCCAGTCCCCCACGCCTCGCTCTCCGGACAGCGGGCTAGTGGGCAAGCCGCTGGGCCAGGGCAAGCACGGCAGCAAAGCCGGCCTGAAGCTGGAGGCCGCCAGCCTTTACCACCACAAGCACGTCTACCACCACCACGTGCTCCACCACCACGCCGGACTGAAGGCCAAGGAGGCGGCGGAGGAGGCGGCCGGTCAGCGGACACAGGGCTCCTTTGCCTGGAGCGTGGACCCCCACGGCTGCCCCCCCAAGCCCCGGGCCTACGGGGAGAGCCTGGCCCTGGGCCCTCCGGATGCCACAGCCTAC